>NC_135542.1:29616035-29918486 GCF_045843805.1 Urocitellus parryii | reverse complement strand
CTCTCCCTGACAGCTCCTGGGCAGGAGCAGAGGACGGCATCCCTCCTCTCACAGACCAGACTCTGCAGCCCAGGGTGCTGAGGCCTCTCCCAAGGTCACATGGAGAATGGAATTCCCACCCGGGCCCATCCCAGGTTCAGGCCCTCCCCCTGGGGGGCCACACAGCTCTCCCCACAGCGCTCCAACCCCAGCTCTGGGCTCCAGGGCCCTGGACTCCGAGGCCTGGCCTTAAGAGGCCTCCTGTGGCCTCCTTGGAGCGGGCACTCACCTGCCTCTGTCCTGGCTACTCGAGGGCCTGGCTTACTCTCCAGACCCCACCGCTGGCCCCTCGGGCTAGGCCACTGCGTTCACCCCACCTGAGGACCTCAGGAGCCTCCCTCTGCTTGGAGGTTCCTACAGCCCAGGGAGGAGCAAGGAGGGAGCCACCTTGAGGACCAGGCAATTGAGGAGACCAGGGACTCCTGTCTTCCTGTTGTTAGCAGCTCAAGGGGGCACGAGAATGCGTAGAGATGAAAGGCATGAGATGAAAGTGCTCCCCGTGAAACGGCACTGTCTCTAAAGGACACTCCACAGGGCCAAGTGACAGCTGGTGGCACATCCTCCATACAGCCCGGACGCCCTGGCCTGGGGCCCATGCCGTGCTGGACCCAGCAGCCCTCCCGCTGCGGCCACAGTAAATGCCAGTGTCTATAACTCTCTGGGAAGGGCGAACATGTTCTCTGATTCTGTAGGAAAGCAGGAAACTCTGGGAATTCTGAAAGTCTCCCATGGCACTTGCCCCTCGTCCCATTAGCATGGCAGCCCCTTCCTCCTGGAGTCCTCGAGATAGGGAAGATTCCCTGGGTCCTTAATTACAGAGGCCAGACGGATGGGGGGCACTCTCCCGAGCAGGGGCGTACTCAGCACCAGCCTGCAGTCAGGCCTGGCCTTATTTTAAGCAACCTGTTAATTTGGAAACCCCACCACCCTGTCTTGCTCACAGACCTCTCCGGGACTGTTCTCCAGTGAGCTGCCCTGGGCCTGTGCTTTGCCCTCCCTGCTTAGCTGCATCAGAATTCCAAAAGGATCCTTCCTGCTTCTCCGGTTTAATTGGGTACAGGCTTTTGAGAACTCACTCCTAATGCCGCAGGCTGTTAATTAACATGCTGGGAAACCTTCTCCAGTGCTAATAGCTCCGGCACACTGAGGTCTCCAGAACTAGGGAGGGCGGGGATAGTTCCCAAGTGGGTTTGTGGGGGTTTTTTTTTGGGGGGGGATACTGAGGATTGAACTCAGGGGCACTTGACCACTGAGCCACATCCCCATCCTATTTTGTATTTTATTTAGAGACAGGGTCTCCCTGAGTTGCTAAGCGCCTCACCACTGTTGAGGCTGGCTTTGAACCCATGATCCTCCTGACTCAGCCTCCGGAGCCACTGGGGTTACAGGTGTGCCCAGGTTGTGTTCTGTTTTGTTTCTTTGCAGTGCGGGGGACTGAACCCAGGTGTACTCTACCTCTGAGCTACACCTCCAGCCCTTTTTATTTTATTTTAAGACAGGGTCTCATTAAGTTGCACAGGCTGGCCTTAAACTTGCAATCCTCCTGCCTCAGCCTCCTGCATCACTGGGATCACAGGTGTGTGCCACCACACCTGACTTCCAAGTGTATTTGACCACCTCAAAGATCCATGTCCAGTAGATAGGACACCTCTCTGGTGGCCCCCATTCAGTTACAGCTCCCTGGCCGAGGCTGGCCCCAACATCAACTCGTCCCCACCACTGTCACTCCCCTGTTGAACTGGATCTGACCCTGGACAGCAGGTTTGCACAGCTGATCTGAGAAGCCCAGCTCTGGCCTGAGCAGCCATGACTTAGGCACCTTTTGAAAGCGCTCTGCCTGCAGCGATGGCCACAGGCACCTTCCTCGGACACCTGGCCCTTGGAGGGAACTTACACAGTGAGGAGGGCACTTAATCATCAGTTCATTGCGTTTGGGGTCTGATGGCTTGAGGAAGTACTGGAGTGAGCCAAGAACTCTGGGAACACTCCAGGCCAGGGCAGAACTTCCACAGAGCACCTTCCCTGCTCGGCTTCTCACGGGGACGGACTCTGTGGGAAAGTATGGCCTGGTTTTTATCTTTTGACTTACACCACCTTTTCCTACAATATGACCTAAGTTTGAACAATACCTGCTTCTTTGTTTTCTTTGCTTGTGAATGTACATGTGTGGGTGTGAGAAAAAACAACACTCTCCAGGACAGGGCAGGGCAGAGCCTGTGCAAGGCCTGGGAAGGCCTGGGAAGGCGGGAAGGGAAGGTGCTGTAAGGCCCTGGGGGCTGGGTCAGTGCTGGCCCTCTGACCCTCCAGCTCTGCCCTCCCACCTGTGCCCACCTCAGTAGGCTCTCATGCACCGTGCCCACGGCCTCAGCTTGCCCAGGACCAAGGGATCTCCTGGGGGCAGAAAAGGGACCAAGACACAGGTGGGTCTGTGAGCAACGCCGCATCCTCAATGCACACCTGGTGCAGATAGAGCCAGCGCTGCCTGCTGAGAGGTCAGCCAGCTCCACTGACGGACACGGAGCACCCCACCTCTCTGCACTGTGAGCCCCTCAGAGGCCCGAGGCCCAGGGACCAGCGGGCTGCGCCACGTTAGCTTCCACCCGCACTCTGCGGATCCCTGAGCCGTGGTGGGGAGGGGGGCATGGCCGCAAGGGTCCCACAGCCCTGGTGCCTGTGGCAGTGAGCTGGGAGCTCTGTCCTACCCTGGAGACTCTGGGGCAGGTGCCTGGGCAGGGCCCAGGAGTGAGCGCGTGCTCTCTCTCTCTCCCCTAGACCTTTCCTTCACGGTTTCTTTCTAGGCAGGAAATTTTGTCCTGGCCATGAAAATTCTCATCCCTCTCAAGTACTCTATTGTCTCTGAGATTATCTAGATCAAAATGGCCTCCTGGGAACATCACACATCAGATGACAGACTGTCTTCATGGAAAATTCTAATTTATGAAATGCTACTCTAAGTGTGAATGAGTGGTACAGCTCCTGGGTGGGGATATATTTTGTCCCAAATTGGAAGAGCCAGGTGCTGTGGCACAGTCCTGTTATCCAGCGGCTCAGGAGGCTGAGGCAGGAGGATCATAAATTTGAGGTCAGCCTTGGCAACTTAGCAAGGCCCTAAGCAATTTAGCAAGATCCTGTCTCTAAATAAAAAGGGCTGGGGATGTGGCTCAGTGGTTAAGTGCCCTGGGTTCAGTTCCCTGTACCAAAAGAAAATTAATAAATACAAGTTATCAAATTGGATTCCCCTTCCTTCTACCCTCCTTGACTCTCCCCCCTGAGCCCCAGGTCAGGAAGCCTCCTGGCCCAGCCCACCCTGCTCCTGCCTGGTCTCCTGGCTCCTGTGCTGCCCTCCTTTCTGCCACAAGGACTGCAGGGGAAGTGGGGCTCGCCCATGGCCCTGGGGCCTGCCTCACCTGGCCACAATCTGACCGTCTGGGCTAGCCATGCTGTGCCCCTAGATCCAGGGCTGGGACCAGGGTCTGGGCACAGTGGGGCACACGCCCTCCCTAGAGATCACAGCCTTAGGGCGGAGACACCCCAGGGAAAGGAGCCTGAGGCCCTGAGCAGCAGAGACCAGCTAAGAGGCTGTCAGGGAAGAGGCAGCCCGCAGGCCAGCCAGGGACTGAGCCCCGGCAGAGCCCACTGTTTCCAAAGGAGGCTGGGGGGTGGCACGTTGAAATCTGTCCCCAGCCACTAGGCCTCCCCTCTGTGGCCCGAAGCCCCTGTAGCTGAGGCATCATTAACAGACACCTGTGCCCCAGAGCCACCTGCTGGGAACCACTTGGGCCCATCTGGCTCAATCCAGCTCCCCCAGCTCCTTCTCCTCCACCACTTCCAACCCAGAGGGGCTGGCTCTGTCCCAGTGGTCCCTTTACCTTCTGAAGGTAGCCCTCATTGTGCTAAGGCTTATTAAAAAAAAAAAAAAAAAAAAAAACTTTTTCTCCCTTCTCCCCTCCCTTCACCCCTCTCCCCCCTCCCCCCTCCCCTCTCCCCCCTCCCCTCTCCCCCCTCCCCTCTCCCCTCTCCCCCCTCCCCTCTCCCCCCTCCCCTCTCCCCTCTCCCCTCTCCCCCCTCCCCTCTCCCCTCTCCCCTCTCCCCTCTCCCCCCTCCCCTCTCCCCTCTCCCCCCTCCCCTCTCCCCTCTCCCCCCTCCCCCCTCCCCTCTCCCCTCCTCTCTCCCCTTCTCCCCTCTCTTCCCTTCTCCCCTCTCCCCTCTCCCCTCTCCCCCTCTCTTCCCTTCTCCCCTCTCTCCTCTCCCCTCCCTCTCCCCTCTCCCCTCTCCCCCTCTCTTCCCTTCTCCCCTCTCTCCTCTCCCCTCTCCCCTCCCTCTTCCCTCTCCCCTCCCCTCTCCCCTCCCCCCTCTCCCCTCCCCTCTTCCCCCTTCCCTCCCCTCTCCCCTCTTCCCTCCCCTCTCCCCTCTTCCCTCCCCTCTCCCCTCTTCCCTCCCCTCTTCCCCCTTCCCTCCCCTCTCCCCTCTTCCCTCCCCTCTCCCCTCTCCCCTCCCCTCTCCCCTCTCTCTTCCCTTCTCCCCTCTCCCCTCCCCTCTTCCCCCTTCCCTCCCCTCTCCCCTCTTCCTTCCCCTCTCCCCTCTCCCCTCTTCCCTCCCCTCTCCCCTCCCCTCTTCCCCCTTCCCTCCCCTCTCCCCTCTTCCCTCCCCTCTCCCCTTCCCCTCTCTTCTCCCCTCTCCCCTCTCCCTCCCTAACAAGATCAGGGAGAAGGGTGTCTTTCCTTCCCCTGGTGAATTGCCCTTGGACACACCCAGTACTGGAAGGAGAGGCCCTGGAGGATCTGGAAAGTGAACATCTCCCAAATTATCAGCAGCATTTAGGGCGCCCTGGGGCCCCTCCTGGAAGGTGACCCTTGAAGTTCCTTTGAAAGCCCCTGTCCCTCCTGGTCGGGAGAGCCACAGCCTCTGGGACAGGAGTCCCCTCTTTCTCCTTTGGTAACAAGGCAATAAATCTTCTATTTCCTTTTCCCCAAAACCTCCTGCTCCTTATTAAACTGGCATTGATTGGCAGTTACAGTCTCGCCCGCATCTCTGGTGCGGCGCCTGGCCTCTTTAGCCCGTCCTCTGCCGGCCAGTGTGGAGGAGGTGTTGAGGGCAGCTCTTGAGAGCAGAGTAAACAGTGGCTTCCTCCTGTTCTCCTTCACCTTTGTTCCTCAAGACTGAAGGGCCTGGCCTCTAGAGCCCCTTGCCTGGCCCAGCCTTGACCCTGATGGGAGGGACCTGCAGGATGCTCCCCTGCCCCCCCCCCCTCTGGCTCAGGAACAGGAGATGTCCGGCAGCGGCCAGGCCCTCAGCTGGCCAGAGCAGACAGCTCTGGCGCCCAGCTGCGCTGGCCCTGGCCACTGCACCACCAGCCTCTCCTGGCCAGGGCCCACACCTCCCAGGGCGGCTCCCTAAGCTCAGCCCTGGCTTCTCCTCCAGGACATGGCATGGCCTCTGGGAGGCTAGAACAATACAGGTCTTATCAACAGCCAGTCCATTGGCCCACTCCTGGACTTCCCTTCTGAGAACCCAGGATCCCTATTTAACACAGGCGCTTCCTCGCCTGAGTCAGCCCTGATTGTGTGCAGACAGTGGACACTCCCACCCCACAAGCCCTCCAGGAATGGGCCTGGCTTCCTTGGCTCCACCAGGAAGAGCTGCAGGCAGAGACCCCAGGAACAAATCATCCCTCTCGAAACCCAGAGAGGGCAGGGCTGGTTCAAGGTCACACAGCAAGACTGGGAGTCCTGGCTGGCAGAGACAGGAGGGCCAGCCCAGGAGGTGGGACACCATCTGGGTTTGTCTATTTCAGCTTCCCTTCCACTCTTGCCTGGAAGGGTGTGTGTTCCTTCCCTGGGCACACACAGCAGCGCAGCTCCCCAGGAGTCAAGGTGACTTGGCCCAGAGGGGATGGCAGGAACCCAGTGAGCTGGAACCTCAGTGTCACCAGCAGCCCTCACAGAGAATATGCTATAAGCAGGGGCTCCTAGTGCCAGCCCATCCTGTGCCTCTGTGACTGGGTCTGAACACTGACCTGTTCTGTGGCGAGACTCAGTGAGGATTTATACCAAATCTGAACAGGTTGGAGGCCGACCCCCATGGAACGCTGCACTCATGCCCCAAACTCGCCTGACGGCGTCCTCATTCTTCAGAGCATGGGCTCCGCACAGCCGTCTGGCCACAGCCAGCTCGCCACTTGGCTGGCCGGGTCTGCAGGGGACCTAGTGGTCACCCCCAGTCCTGGGAGCAGGCAGAGCAGCACCTCCTCCTGGATTGGAGCACCGTCCACATGCATGCCCGAACGTCCACTCCAGCCCTGTGGGCCTCGCTCAAGGGCTGCCCTATGGCCCCCGGGCAGGCCTCTGACGGTGCCCGGTCCTCCTCTGATGGCGGAGCTCCCCCAGGTGGTGCTCCTCGCTCACTTGCTTGCCTCTGCTCTGTGCTGATGAAGGTGCAGCCCGCAGAAGCCCACATGTCCCTCCATGGCCCCGCAGGGATGCGGGCCCAAGAGCCCTGAGGTCCCAGGGCTCTAAACCCGTGGGAGTCAACCCACTTGTCAGGCCTTGTGTGCCTGGGCATGGTGCTGGGGACAGGACCCAGGGTGCTCCGCCACTGAGCCGCACCCCAGCCCTTGACGTTGTACTTTGAGTCGATATCTCGATGTCTCACTAAGCAGCTCAGGCTGGCCTCGAACTTGCCATCCCCCTGCCTCAGCCTCCCAAGTAGCTGGGACTGGAGATGGAAGCTACCATGCCTAACTTTTCACCTTGAAATCATTTTGAACTTTAAAAACATTGCAAAAACCTGGGCTGCCTGGCACACAAGGCCTTGGGTTCAAGCCCCACCACTGCAAACCAAAAGAGCAAAAATGGTACAAAGATGCAGATTCCTACAGAGCCTCTCCTGCACGTTGGCTGGTCACCTAGCCGGAGTGTTCACAGAACCTGACTGGGGCTCTGACCCGGAGGGACTCCATTCACTCATCCCCCAGCCTCCTTCAGGCTGACAGCTGTCCCGCAGATGTCCTGCCGCAGGACCCATCCAGGACCCCACGGTGTGCAGTCCCACTGTCTGAGCCTCCGCCACCCGGGATGGTTCCCTTACCTTCAGGCTTTGAAAAACCAGCCTCTATCTCAGAGCAAAGCCTGTCCAAGGAAGGGACATGACCTTTGTCCTTGGAAAAACCCACAGAGCACTCCTAAGCACATTCCCACCCTGCTAAGTTGTTTATCTACAAATAACAGGAGAGATCTGCTGCCCCAGGTGTCCCTGACTCAGTCAGGCTAGGTGGGGACCCATAGCAACCCCCTAGCAGCCACCAATCAGCATGAGACAGGGAAATACCTGGGATGCCAGATGACCCTCCCAGTAGTTTATGGTGGTTGATAACATATTGGGAAACCATGTAGTTCAGCACGTACACCCCTCTTGGCTCAAACCAATCAGTTCAAACCAATACCCCTTTTGTACTGACCAATCACCCCTCCTCAACTTGTTCCTGCCAGTGAATGTGCTAATCATGTTTTAGAGTTGTTATTTGATTTTCCCGCGGTGTGTGATGATTTGCTATGATGTATGTGAAGTCCCTGCCCTCTCCAAAAAATGTATAAAAATGCTGCAAACCCTGGGCTCGGGGCCTCTCAGCGTCACCAGTTGCTGTGTGTGCGTGCAGAGGACCGAGCTAGCTAGCAATAAACACCTCTAAACACCTCTTTGCTGCTTACATCGATCTTGGGTCTCTGGTGGTCTTTGGGGGTCCCGAATTTGAGCATAACAGCTTTCCTAATGAAGGGCTGTGAGGTTATGGCACAGCCATGGGCGGGAGGCTGGCAGTATACTCCTGGTGGCATCCGCTCTGGTCACTTGGAAGAGGTGGTGTGACTGCCGAGCCCTGTCTCGGGGCCGTTCTGTCCTGTGGTTCCGACGGTGAAGAGGAAGCTGCGGAGTGTCTGCCCCTCACACCTGCACCCCCCTACGTGGCCGTGGTGGGTATTCCTGGCCGCAGCACTCACCACTGTGATGCTGGCTGCAGGCTGGTTTTCTGTTTCCATCAAGCCTCCCACATTTGTCACCTGATATTCTAAGGAAAGAGGAGCTTCCCTCCCTCCTTTCTGTTCCTAATTCTGCAGTTGTAGTCGGTGACAATGATTATTGTTACTCACACTGTCTCAGATCTGACCATCCGGAGCCCTTCAGTGTGGCTCTGCGTCCTTTGGTAGTGTCCCCCCTGGCTCTTGAATGATTTCTCTAGCTCTGCCTTGTCTTCCCAGCTCACTGCTACCTTCCCTGCCCCAGCTGAGAATCAGCCATGTCCCCCAGGAGCTCAGCTGCCTGGTAGAGAAAGGTACTTAGCGACCAAGGTCAGGGCGAGGGGGCTAACAGGCTCAGAGTACCAGGAGTTCCTGATCCAGACTAGGATCAGGACACAGCTAGAATATCCACTGTCCCTGGATACCCTACGGGGGCCAGGTGCGGGACACCCCGAAAAGACCAAGATCCCAGGTGCCCACGCTCCTAATAGAAACGGCGGGCGTAGTCTTCACATGGGACCTAGGGCATCCTCCCACACCTGAGGCATCTCTAGATGACCTGTCACGCCTCGTACCCCATGAATACTACCTGAGCAGCTGTCTCACTGAGTCCTGGGGCCGCGACAGGGTACTGTCTGGCCTGCAGGGCAGACGCAGCCATGGAAGATGCAGCATCGCAGACGCAGCCATTGCAGACCCAGCTGCACATCCACCCAGGAGCGGCCGCCTGGCCTGCCGGGAGCTGGGGGTCTGAGCTGAGGTGAGGGCTGCAGGGGGACGCTCCAACTCAAGCAAGTGGCTCCGGCACAGCACTCAACACACAGAGAATTTGTTTTGCTTTTTAGAACTTTCTGGAAATTTCCCCCAGAGTCAGCCTGTGGGTGGCTGAATGCACAGAGGCGAGCCTGTGGAAGCTGCCTCCATCCTTCCTTGTCTGCACACCTCTTCCCACGAGGACACCTGGTTTTGCCATCCCTTGCACTCACCTCCCCACACACACACGGTCCTGGAGCACACTCAGGGGACTCTGGGACTTCTTCGGCCTTTGGAAGCATTTATGCTGTTAGAAAACAGGCTGAGGGTGCGCTGTTGTCAGAGGTGGGGGAAGACAGCTGAGTGGCGGCGGAGAATTAGTCTGAATCCCACCTTCCTCGTCTGCAAAAGGGGGTAATGACTGTTTCTGGCTCTGGGACAATAGAGGGAACAAGAGGACACATGCTCAGGAAGCCCAAGATGGAGGGCCCAGGGTTTCCCAGCTACCCTGGAAATGCAGAAAGTCTCCCTTTGGTCCCGGTCCTATCAGCTGACTGGGGACCCAGAGAGCCCTGAGGCTCTAGGGTTACCAACTCTTTTCATTCAGCTGCAACAAAGCAATCTCTCCAGTAGGTGGCAGCAGCTGCCCCAGAGCGGGTTCTCAGCAGGGAGCATCCACCTCCGCTGGAGAGTGGCAGCTGCGGAATTCACGTCCGCATGGGGCATGTGAGAAATGACCCACAGCTTCTCAAGAACACATGCTGCACATCTAAGCTCACTTGAAAGGGACCCGCAGTGAGTTGAGAAGTCCTGCCCTCGGCAGCCCCCAGCCTGCCAAGCACCTGTGCTGCTGGGGGCTGAGGCTCTGTCCCCAGGCTGCGGAAGGTCATCCCTGGCTGGGGCAGGGGGCAGCCTGGACAGGACTTACTGGCAGTCCCAGAACCAAGAACAGATTTGGGGTGGACCTCCCCCAGGCCCAGGGCCGAGGCAGGACACATGGACCCTCTGTGCATGGGGCTGAGAGTGGCAGGAGAGAGCGGGACCCGCCAGTGAGCCGAGGTGGCATTCTGGAGGCTGCCAGTGAGCTCCCAGCTCTCGGCTCTCCATCACCTTCCTGCAAGCAAATGCCCCTCCAGATTCCTGCCAGACCAACAGCTTGTAGCTAGAAGGACCACCATGGTGGCACCTCCTGCCTTTGCAAGTGTGTGTTTGGACACATGACATCTGTCCATCCTTCCCACCATCACCATCGTGTCCTATGGGGCATTATCTGAACCTGCAGTGCACAAGCCCCAAGGTGCGTCCTCCCTCCCTAAATCAAGAGGGATACATTGGCGGGAACAGATTGGACAGGGGTGATTGGTGCTCCTAAGTGGGGTACACATTCAAACTGATTGGTTTAGGTCCTGCAACCTAAGTGCCAAGCAACTCGGAACCCTTAGCTATTAAACAACCAGAAACTCAGTGGAAATATTTACTGGGCAGTTCCAGTATTGTCCTAACAGCTACAGGGATTACAGGTTTTGGGGGTAGCAGAGGGACTCTAACAATACCTAGTCTTTTACTTTTTAACCCAATCCCTGCACTTTGGAAACTTTAGGATGCCTGGTCTTTTACACTTTAACTCAGACTTTTGCAGCTTAGAATCAGCTTGGAAATTTTACCTTTACACACCCATGGAAGCTGTGGGTTCCTGTGGAAGCTTGGATCCCTCCACCCCGTGGCAGCAGTGGCCATGGCCACTTTCCTTGTCCTAGTGAAGCCAGATTTAAAGTTAGGTAGTCAGTGCAGTTAGGTAAATCGGGTCTAATATCAGAGAAATCTAAAATGGAGGCCATGCTGAGAATGACTCAGGGAAAACAGGACAACTCATGGAATGTTAATGAAGTCCTTAGGCCCAAAGTCCATCCCAAAGGAATGTTAATGAACAGCCCCAACAGATTTGGAGATAGCCCATCCCAAAGAAGTGTTAATGAAGTCCTTCCTGCCCAGATTACTTGTTTGGCCCATCTATGTCCCACCCCTAGGGCCTTCCCACCTACATTCCATCACTGAAAGAACTATAAAAAGGGGGAGACAACCGCACTTCCACGGATTCCACCTCTTGGGTCCTCTTCTTCCCCTGGGAGAAGTCTTTTCTGCTGTCCTTTAATAAACTTCTAATTTCTATTCTGACCTTGCCTCGGCGTGCTTCTTGTTATTCTTCAACATTGGGGAAGCAAGGACTCTGTCACCGGTCAACAGCGGTAACATTAAGTTAGCCTGGGTCAGGTTCTGTTGCTGGCCCTCAATGAAGTGGGCTGATGAGCCCCCTCGTCCGGAGAAAGAACCCTCCTTTCCCTGCCCAGCGAAGCCCAACATGGGGCCCAAAGACCAGTACATCCCTCCTAACCTGAGATGACTGTCCCAAGATTCCTTGGCAAAAAGAAAAGAAGTTCATATAACATGGTGGCCCAGCCAAAGCTGGTTGGGAACCCGTATAAAACCGTGGGGACCCGCGCTGTCCTGCAGAGTTGGGCCCTGTGCGGGCGTGAGGCGTGTCCAGGGGAATCTCAGAGCCTGGTGCCCACCCAACCTTCCCTTGTGGGCACAGCATCCCATCCTGCTGCTCCTCGAGGACGGTGCCCAGGTTATTTGCCCCAGTGATGAGGGAGCCCAATGCGGTATTCTTGTTGCTGCTAGGCAGTGAGAGGCCAGTGGCCAGTTCAGGTCCCAGACCTGCCAAGCTGGGTGATTATTCCCTCCTTGGCCTCCATGGGCTGATATCAGTCACTGTGGGCGAAGTATTGAGCACTGGAAGCAAGTCCCACGTCACTGTCGCCCATCAGGCCACAAAAGAGTGTGATGCTGAGCAGCTGGCCCAAGGCCTGGCCTGTGTCCACCTTCTCTGGTTCCCCTGCAGAAGGGAGGCATCGCAGGGCGCCCATCTCCGCCCATCTGAGGAGCTCCACCAGCCTGGCACTGTTCAAAGCGGGTATTTCCAGTCCTGGGGAAGAACCCAGGGCCACGGACTGGGCAGTGCTTGCTGGGCAGTGTCCGCACATTCTGGGCAGTGCTCGGCCCCAGAGCCACACTCTCAGTCCTTTGTATTTCAAGGCAGAGTCTCCCTAAGTTGTCCAGGTTGGCCTCAAACTCACCATCCTCCAGCCTCAGCCTCCTGAGTTGCTGGGATCACAGGGTGCTCCACCACACTCAGCCTGAAAGTCATTTTAAAAACAACTATTTTAATTCTTTGGAAACTGACCTAAGTGCAGAGAGCAAACGAGGAAATATTTACTCAAGAATGTTGACTGAAACTCACTGAGAACTGCAAAGAGTCTGTGGTATTGGCACCAAGGCCAGATCCTCCCTGCCCCCCAGGCAAGGGTGGGAGCTCCCCTCCGGTGGCCCAGCCAGGAGCACAGGCTCTCCCAGCGCCTGTCCTCACGTCCTCCCACAGGGGTGGCCTTGCTGGTCTTGCCCAGACACCTGCTGATGAGGAAGCTCCAGGCGAGGGCAGCCCCTCCACCCCCTCGGTGGGACTGGGAATGCAGGGGCCAGGCCAGGGGGTCACAAGTTCCTCAGGAGGGCCAAGAGAGGAGACCAAGGCTGCCACTTCCCCGGGCACTGAGTGCTCATCTCTGGAGGGGGCTGCCAGCTCCCAGCCAGGTCGAGAGAAGCCTGCTAGCAGAGGACTCCAGTCCCAGGCGCGAGGCCAGCTTGCTCTCCAACACTGCGGGAGTCCTGTGGAAGGTAGACCCCAGGGAACAGAAGGAAAACTGGAGTGAAAGCAGTATAGGGAGCCTCCTCAGGGGATGCGGAGGCTCAAGGGAGAGGGCCTGCCGCTGCCTGGACCAGGGAGCAGGTAGCCAAGCACGCAGTGCCCAGGCCTCCAGACCCGTCCAGATCATGCATGCACTCTCGGCCTCCGTGCACGTTTTCGCTACGTGTTACTGTTACTGCTGTTGACCGGTGACGAGTCCTTGCTTCCCCAATGTTGAAGAATAACACCAAAGAAGCACGCCGAGGCAAGGTCAGAGTAGAAATTAGAAGTTTATTAAAGGACAGCAGAAAAGACTTCTCCCGAGGAAGAAGGGGACCCAAGAGGTGGAATCCTTGGAAGTGAGGTTGTCTCCCCTTTTTATAGTTCTTTCAGTGATGGAATGTAGGTGGGAAGGCCCTAGGGGTGGGACACAGGTGGGCCAAAGGGGCAGGAAGGACTTTTGGGATGGGCTTATCACTTCTCTGGGATGGGCTCCAAATCTGTTGGGGGCTATTCATTAATACTTCTTCCAGGTGGACTTTGGCCTAGGGCCTTTTCGGGACTTCATTAACATTCCATGAATTGCCCTGTGTTTTCCCTGAGTCATTCTCAGCATGGCCTCCATTTTAGATTTCACTCGATATTAGACCCGATTTACCTAACTACACTGACTACCTAACTTTAAATCTGGCTTCATTACACTCTTTCCTTCATCTTCTACAGTCCTGAGGCCCCTGCACCTGTTCTCAGCTCCAGCAGAATTTCCCCCGAAGGAATATTTACTACCTGGTAAAGAGCAACAGTTTGCTCTAAGCCCTGCCTCCCCGGCCTCCTTCCAACACTGATCTAGAAGTATCTACATCTGTGTCTGGGATTAGGATTCTCAAGACCCCCAGTGAGGTCCTTCTGCCTCTACACTGGGTCCACAGAGTCACCGGAGATGGTCAGCCCCTAGGTTGCTGGAAAAAATGGGGCCAAAGAGCCGTGAAGAGGCCCCCCAAAACACCTCCAGCCCGATCTCGGGTTCCACTATGAAGCCATTTATGTCCAGGCTTTGCTAAGAGAAACCAGAGCCTGCATATGGCATGAGGAGGCTGCCTTGGCAGCACTGGACAGCCGCCGGGCCTGTCACCCCCCCCCAGTGGAAGAGCACCCAGCTGGGAGAGGACTGGGGGGTGGGCCACCCAGCACCCCCCCTCTGCCCCACGTTGTTCAAATACCCAGTTTCCAACAATGGAATGATAAGCTAATGTAAGGGTCTGGCGGAACGGCGGAGAAAGAGACCACACAAGAGACTGGCTCCATGCAATTGGCAAAAGGGGATTTATTGGGGATCCATTCCAGCGTGCTGGGGCTCCGTGCTCACTCAAGAAGGGAGAGCAGCCCAGAGCCCAGAGCAGAGGTCAAGCAGAGCTTAAGTACACTTTCTGGAGAGGGTGGTGGGCTTTGCATACATCAGAACAAATCATCATGAGGCGCGGGAAAACTGAACAACAACTCTGACACATGATTAGCACATTCATTGGTGGGAACAGGTCGGGCGGGGGTGATTGGTCATTCCTAAGAGGGGTACACATTCAAACTGATTGGTTTGGGCCCTGTATGCTTATGTAACAAGCTGCACAGGGCCCTAGGCTATTAATCAACTAAATGGCCAGTAGGGTGTTGTCTTAACTATCTCAGGAATTTCAGGTTCTGGGTGTAACAGAGGAACTTTGCGTTGCCTGGGTCTTTTACATTTTAATTTTGCAGTTTAGAATCAGCTTAGAAATTTTACCCTTACACTAGGAGAAAAATAAGGAAGAAGGACCCTGGGTGGGGGCCACAGCGGTCCAGCTTCCTGTGAAAGCCACCAGGCCCTAACAGCCACTACAAAATATTCCTAAATAGTGGGAACTGGATTGAAGAAGTAAAGGGAGGTACGAGGACAATCAAATAGGAAGGAGGGGTGGAGTTATTTATAAACTGTAAAAGGGGTCCTGTGGAGTGTCGGAGGGAGAGACCACACAAGAGACTTACTCCATGCAATTGGCAAAAGGGGATTTATTGGGGATCCATTCCAGCGCGCTGGGGCTCCGTGCTCACTCAAGAAAGGAGAGCAGCCCAGAGCCCAGAGCAGAGGTCAAGCAGAGCTTAAGTTCACTTTCTGGAGAGGGTGGTGGGCTTTGCATACATCAGAACAAATCATCATGAGGCGCGGGAAAACTGAACAACAACTCTGAGACATGATTAGCACATTCATTGGCGGGAACAGGTTGGGTGGGGGTGATTGGTCATTCCTAAGCGGGTTACACATTCAAACTGATTGGTTCGGGCCCTGTGACAAACTGCACAGGGCCCTAGGCTAAATGGCCAGTAGGGCGTTGTCTTAACTATCTCAGGAATCTGGGTGTAGCAGAGGAACTTTGCGATGCCTGGGTCTTTTACATTTTAATTTTGCAGTTTAGAATCAGCTTAGAAATTTTACCCTTATGTCCCATTTGGCAGGACACATCAATGTGGGCAGCGAACCTAGATGGGGAGGAATGAAGGGACAAGAGACACGAAAGGTGACAGCAAGACAAAAGTTCTGATCAAGCTGCAAACTTTTATTGTTCACACAGGGGTATTTATATGCTGGGGAATGGGGAAGCTCTCTAATCAACAATTGCTGGATGTAGGTGGGTATTCATATGCTGGGGATGGGGAAGGTCTCCAATCAGCAATTGCTGGATGTGGGTGGTAAAACTGCCAGCTGCAAGATGTCTGATGATCCTGATAACCACAGGATGTTCCAGGGAGATAGGTAGCTGCAGGATGCCTTCCGGGCAGGATGTCTCCCAGGGGGCTGTCAGGCTAATCTTTGAAGGAGAATTTCCTTCTAGTTCCCGACACCCTTACAAAACAAAGAACCAATTGGAAATCTGGAATTAAAAAGTACAACTGCTGAACAGGAGCCTAGCACTGCAGCCCACACCCGTGATCCCATACACCCAGGAGGCTGAAGAAGGAGGCTGGAGAGCTTGAGGCCAGCCCAGGCAATGTAACAAGACCCTGTCTCAAAATAATAATAATGATGTAAAGGGGATGTAGCTCAGTGATAGATACACCCTGGGTTCAATGTCCAGTACCACAAAAAAAATGTTTTTTCTTTAATCATGGAGAATCCCAACTACAGATTTGATCACTCTTTTATTTTCTTTTTTTTTCTTTCTTTCTTTTTTTTTTTTTTTTTTTGGTACTGGTACTGAGGATTGAATCCATGGACACTTAATCCCTGTGCAACATCTCCAGCCTTTTTATTTTTTATTTTGAGACAGGGTCTTGCTAAGTTATTGAGGGCCTCACTAAGTTGCTGAGGCTGGCCTCAAACTTATGATCCTCCTGCCTCAGTCCCCCGAGCCACTGGGATTACAGGCGTTCACCACCACACTACCAACAGAAGATCTAAACAAGCAGAAGAAAGATTTTCAAAATTAAAGATAGATTATGCAACCCAAATGACAGAGAAGATAAAATGAAGAGAAATTAACAGAGCCTCAGAAAACCACAGGACACAGAGCCTTCCAGCGTGTGCCTGACAGATGTGCCAGAAGGAAAGGAGAGAAAAACAGTAGAGAAAAGATTTGAAAAACTAATAATGAAAACCTCCCAGATTTAGTGAAAAACAACCCACACTCTGGGGAAGCTCAATGAACTCCTGCTAGGAAGGATGAAAGAAGGCCCACAGATAGACAGGCGATAGCAAATGCTGAAAGTCAAAGACAAAAAGAAAACAGGAAGGAAAGCAACTCATCACTTCCTAGGGGGTTAGTGGCATTAACAGCTGGCTCCCTATGGGAAACCAGGGGCCAGAGAGCCATGGCTAGCATTGCTCCTTGGGAGACTGTGCTCACCCTAAAGCAAGCCCTGATGAATTGAGGATAGAAGTAATAGAAACTGGGCTGGGGATGTGGCTCAAGCAGTAGCGCGCTCGCCTGGCATGCGTGCGGCCCGGGTTCAATTCTCAGCACCACATACAAACAAAGACATTGTGTCCACCGAAAACTAAAAAATAAATATTAAAATTCTCTCTCTCTCTCTCTCTCTCTCTCTCTCTCTCTCTCTTTAAAAAAAAAAAAAAAAAGAATAGAAACTACGTTCTCTGGCCATCATGGAACAAAACTTGAAATTGGTAATAGGAACAAATGTGGGGAGCCCCCAAACATGTGGAAATGAAATGAAACCTCTCACTCCTAAACACCAAGCAAAAATGAAAAGGAAAATTAGAAGATACTTAGAGGTGACTCACACACACACAAAAAAAAAAAGAAGAAGAAGAAGAAGCTTAGAGGTGAAGGGAAATGAAAGTATCCCATTCCAAAACTTTCAGGGTGTAGCCAAAGCTGCCTAGAGGCACATTTATAGATCTCAATGCCTACATTGAAGAAGATCTCAACTCTTCCTCTTGGGAACCTAAACTTCCTAAGACATTGGAAAAAGAAAAACAAGCTAAACCTAATCAGAAGGAAGGAAATAAAAAAAAAAGATAGAGTGGAGATTAATGAAATAAAGAATATAAAACAAAATTTGAGAAAAAACAGTGAAACCAATACCTAGCTCTTGCCAGCTGCTGCACAGAGGCTCACAACATCTCTCCATGTCTTAATTTATAAATGCAATCAAAGAGTTAAAACTTCCAGTCACAGGATCCTGGATCTGAGGGAGTCATGATCTATTATCATGACATAAGAAGAATTAATAGAAAACATATTATTTAAATAACATACCATGTAAAATGTTTAAACATGTTTTTAGGATTAAAGCCATTTAGTTTTTGAAGTATTTGATCACCTAGAGAGGTAGGATCCAAAAGATCGATTTTATCTTTTTTTTAATATCCTGGATATGGTGACATCACTCATTTCCAATATTTATTATAGTGGCTTGTAGAGTGTTCAACTTAGTTTCAATCCTTTCATCAATATTTATCTGATTATGGAGGGATTTGGAAATATGTTGAGTCAAATTTTTAAAAAATTTACATGTTGTAAGTTGTAAGACTTAGCCACAGAGGCTGTAATCATAGAAACAATGAATAGAATTAAAGAAGCCACTCCAAAGGTTCTGAGACCAAGGGCTCGCTTAGGTCTGGTTAACTGGGCGATCATCTGTTGCAAAGCCTGAACACTGACTTCAGCACACAGCGGTTCTGAAATGTTGGCTGGTAATAAGACAAAAAAGGGTTGGTGAAAGATCAATATTCCTTTCCCTCTCTGATAACTAGTGATACAATTAGTTAAGTTGCATTTTTTTACAGGCTACAAGATATTTGTCATTCTTTCTGCTAATTCTCACATTTCCAATAATTGGAGCACAAGGAGATGAACATGGGCCTGCAGGCCATAGCAGGAGCCCTCCTGAGAATTCCTGCCTACAAAGTCAGGCACAGGCCTGTCAGTAACGCAGGAAACCTGAGGCAGCAACCAAGTGCCAAACCTCCTTCGCCGAAGGTTGGGGTATTACCAACGAAACCTCAGGGGTCGTGGCACCCTTGACTAATTGTCTTTTGTCAACTCTAGGAGACCAGTCTAAAATATATCCACTGTTTCTAGACATTTAATGTTGCACTGACAAGACATTTGTACAATCCATCCATTTAGGAAAGTTGCCAAATTATATCGTAGAATGATTAGAGCAATAAAATATTGGTGGATATGCTTTGTAAATAACTGGCTTGTATGGGAAAATTCTATTTCAATGATCTCTCTATTCTGACAACTGTCCAGATGTATAAACATAATCGTAATTTCTAAGGACCAGCTTGACTGGCTGGTCTAGGTTCCCCATATGCTGTTTCTTTCCTCATAATGCTGTTTTTTTCCCTTAGACAGCCAGCATGCTTATCATGGGGCCAACACACAGGTAGCTGACCACGATAACCAGTATTATTAAACCCAGTCGCATGGGTGGATTTTCCAGTCCACATTGCAAGGCACATTCAAGGCACACCTGGGGGAATGGGCCCACAGCTCTTCTTTGGTCTTTCTGACCTGGCAGCTCATGAAACTCACATGGCTGTCAACTCTGTGGTTTAATTCACCTTCCTGTGTCAAGTTTTTCAGCTGTTTCCAAGATGACAGGTTTAGATTCCATCCTTTGAAATCTGATTTGACTTACTGAACCCTGTTCAGCAACAGTAAGACTTTTAGTATCACAGTTTAAGAAAAATTTTGGAAGTATTTCATAAGATTTAGTGCATGCATGTAGGTTCCTGTTTTCTCCTTCTTATTTATTAAAACTGAATAAAAGGCTAGCATAAGTCATAGTGTCATTAATTTTAAGTTATAGACAATAGTATAATACAAGTATTTAAATAATAAGAAGAGATTTATTATCTTTAGTTGGCCATGAAACTTGACAACAGTTACTCATCAGTTAGGTTAAGGCCAATATTATTGAGTTGGAAAGGGACCATGGTCAATAGAAACTTAATTCTTACCAAATGTATGATTGGATTTTGACTTTAACAGAATTACAAAAATGAAGAATGTGATAAATTGTATATAAAATTTGCATTTTGAAATTATCTCTAAATGATTATCATAATTTAGAATGAGGCAAGAGACAGAGTTTTAATTTAAGATAAGTGTCCTTTACCAGGGGCACATGAAGATATACAGAAATTTTTCCAGAATAGGAAGCATACATGTTTAATAAGCATAGGAAAGATATTTTGTTTCTCACCATTAAAAAAAATGAAATAGAAAGATGAAGAGCCCTTTACTTACCATTTATAAAAAACTGTTATTGTCATTACTAAATCTAATGTTAATTTAAGTATGAGGAATCAGTACCTCAAATACCATGGGTAAAAATAAGTAAATAGAATTGTTTAGGACAGTGATCTAATTTAGAATTTTATATGGTGTTGACTTAGCAATGACATCTTAAGTGACTTATGTCAAAATAATATTAATCTATAAAGAAACAGTTGCATGAACATCTTTAATAACTTTACTTAATGTAGTAAGATTAGCTTTAAAAATTATGTGTAAGTCATGACTTTACTAATTTTAAAAATATCAATGTGTGTTGTAGGGCATTACCTTGTTTTTAGTTAAAGTTGAGAATGGGCTTATCATGTGTAAGCTTTTTATTGAGATAAACTATTGGCGGTTGAGCTGATTTGTTTATGGCTCTCTAATATTTTAGGGGTGACAATGTAAGGGTCCGGCGAAGCGTCGGAGAAAGAGACCACCAAGAGATTGACTTATGCAAATGCAGAAGGGGATTTATTGAGGATCCAATTCAGCGCGCTGAGGCTCCAGGCTCACTCAAGAAGAGAGAGCAGCCCAGAGCCCAGAGCAGAGGCTAAGCAGTGCTTAAGTACACTTTTTTTAAGAGAGAGAGAGAATTTTTTAATATTTATTTTCTAGTTTTCGGCGGACACAACATCTTTGTTTGTATGTGGTGCTGGGGATTGAACCCGGGCGGCATGCATACCAGGCAAGCGCGCTACCGCTTGAGCCACATCCCCAGCCCTTAAGTACACTTTTTGGGGAGGGCGGGGGCTTTGCATACATCAGAACAAATCATCATGAGGCACGGGAAAATTGAACAACAACTCTGAGACATGATTAGCACATTCATTGGTGGGAACAGGTTGGGCGGGGATGATTGGTCACTCCTAAGCGGGGTACACATTCAAACTGATTGGTTCGGGCCCTGTATGCTTACGTGACAAACTGCACAGGGCCCTAGGATAAATGGCCAGTAGGGCGTTGTCTTAACTATCTCAGGAATTTCAGGTTCTGGGTGTAGCAGAGAAACTTAACAATACCTGGTCTTTCACTTTTTAATTCAGGCTTTGCAGCTTAGAAACTTTACAATGCCCTGTCTTTTACTTTTAATTCAGGCTTTGCAGCTTAGAAACTTTACCCTTTCAACTATTTTTAGGGTTATTTCTCTCAGTGATAAACTGATGACAGGGTTTCGAAGGAAGGACCTATTTTAACATTTTAGAGGCTTCCAAAGCTTGTTTATAACTTTTTTTTTATTGTTGGTCGTTCAAAACGTTACATAGTTCTTAATACATCATATTTCACAGTTTGATTCAAGTGGGTTATGAACTCCCAATTTTACCCCGTATACAGATTGCTGTATCACATCAGTTACCCTTCCATTGATTGACATCTTGCCTTTCTAGTGTCTGATGTATTCTGCTGTCTGTCCTATTCTCTACTATCCCCCCTCCCCTCCCCTCCCCTCCCCTTTTCTCTCTCTACCCCTTCTACTGTAAATCATTTCTTCCATTTGTATTGTCTTGTCTTACCCCTCCTTTCCTCTTATATGTCATTTTGTATAACCCTGAGGATCGCCTTCCATTTCCATGCGATTTCCCTTCTCACTTCCTTTCCCTCCCACCTCTCAACCCTGTTAATGTAAATCTTCTTCTCAAGCTCTTCGTCCCTACCCTGTCCTTGTTTCCTCCCCTTATATCAAAGGAGTCATTTGGTATTTGTTTTTTAAAGATTGACTAGCTTCACTTAGCATAATCTGCTCTAATGCCATCCATTTCCCTCCAAATTCTATGATTTTGTCATTTTTTAGTGCAGAGTAATACTCCATTGTGTATAAATGCCACATTTTTTTATCCATTCATCTATTGAAGGGCATCTAGGCTGATTCCACAATCTTGCTATCGTGAATTGTGCTGCTATGAACATCGATGTAGCAGTGTCCCTGTAGCATGCTCTTATTAGGTCTTTAGGGAATAGACCGAGAAGGGGGATAGCTGGGTCAAATGGTGGTTCCATTCCCAGCTTTCCAAGAAATCTCCATACTGCTTTCCAAATTGGCTGCACCAGTTTGCAGTCCCACCAGCAATGAACAAGAGTGCCCTTTTCCCCGCATCCTCTCCAGCACTTATTGTTGTTTGACTTCCTAATGGCTGTCAATCTTACTGGAGTGAGATGGTATCTTAGGGTAGTTTTGATTTGCATTTCTCTGACTGCTAGCGATGGTGAGCATTTTTTCATGTACTTATTGATTGATTGTATGTCCTCCTCTGAGAAGTGTCTGTTCAGGTCCTTTGCCCATTTATTGATTGGGGCTTGTTTATAACTTAGAGAATTTATTCCTCTCAGGGACGAGACTAGTATTTTAGTCTTTTTGTGTCTCTGTGTTTTTTATTTCTTTCATTTGCTCTCTAATTAAACTGCAAGGTAACATCTAAATTTGATTAGGGCCATGTCAATCTCTGTAATTTCTTTTGGAATGTTCTGGGCTGGCTGGATAAAATCATCCTTTGAAAATGCATGACCCTGTATAGATTTAGGGTGTGGTGTATTGTCTCTTTGAGTCTCTCCATGAAAATAGTAGGACTTTCCTGACGGTCTACTATAATAATTTTCTAGGAATTCTGTTTACCTGTTGGATCCTAATCTGCTTTTGGGGAATTGTCTGTGCTCCAGGCAAACAATCAGGCTTGTCCCTGGTTTTGAAAGGGTAAAGTTTCTAAGCTGCAAAGCCTGAATTAAAATGTAAAAGACTAGGTATTGTTAAGTTCCTCTGCTACACCCAGACCCTGAAATTCCTGAGATAGTTAAGACAACGCCCTACTGGCCATTTATCCTAGGGCCCTGTGCAGTTTGTCACGTAAGCATACAGGGCCCGAACCAATCAGTTTGAATGTGTACCCCGCTTAGGAGTGACCAATCACCCCCGCCTGACCTGTTCCTGCCAATGAATGTGCTAATCATGTCTCAGAGTTGTTGTTCAATTTTCCCGTGCCTCATGATGATTTGTTCTGATGTATGCAAAGCCCCCCCGCCCTCCCCAAAAAGTGTACTTAGCTCTGCTTGACCTCTGCTCTGGGCTCTGGGCTGCTCTCCCTTCTTGAGTGAGCACGGAGCCCCAGCGCGCTGGAATGGATCTCCAATAAATCCCCTTCTGCAATTGCTTGAAGCCAGTCTCTTGTGTGGTCTCTCCCTCCAACACTTCGCCGGACCCTTACATTTGGTGCATGGGCCGGGAAATGTGCATTGCCGGACAGGGAGACTCCAACGGACTGCTTTGGGGGGTAAGTAAGGCGCCTTTCTCTCTCTCTCTCTCTCTCTCTCTCTCTCTCTCTCTCTCTCTCCTCCTTCTTCTCCTTTTCTCCTTGTTGTTTTTCTTTCGCGATCGCTCGGGTTTGGTTTCTGGCTCAGTGGAGAGTGTAAGCTCCCAGAGAGCGTCTTTTGCGATCGCTCTTTTGCAATTGCTCAGGTTCGGTTTCTGGCTCAATGACGGGCGTAAGCTCCCAGAGGGTGTAAGCTCTCAGAGCTTTGGTTTGAGGGTTGGCAGCGTGTGGCTGCCAACAGAGAGCGTAAGCTCCCCCTGGCGGTGGTGGACAGACGTGTCCAGGAGCCACAGGCCACCCCCCAGGGGACGCCCCGGGGGATTCGGGGGGACGGAAGTGCCCCCCATCAGGTAGAGGGGCGGACGAACCCTCGTCAGTTGTACTTTGCTTCCAACCCGTCTGGCTATTCTTTTTCCTCTGGTTAAGTCGACTGTCTTTAATTTTTGCTAAACGTTTACTGTGTGTCCGTGTTGTGTCTCATTGTGTCTCATTTGTATTGTCTTGTCCCTGTCTTTGTTCAAGTAACTCCCAGTATGGGACAAAGCCATTCCACGCCTCTGTCCCTGACTCTTGATCATTGGACAGATGTCTGCTCAAGGGCCCAGAATCTTTCTTTTTCAGTGAAATGCCGGACCTGGCAGACACTCTGCGCCTCAGAATGGCCCACCCTCGGAGTTGAATGGCCCCCAGGAGGAACCTTCCACCTCCCTTTAATCCGTAAAGTCAGAGATACTGTCTTTCAGCCAGGGCCGTGTGGCCATCCAGATCAACAGCCATATGTTTTAACCTGGCAGGACCTCTGCGAGTTTCCTCCCATATGGGTGAAGCCTTTTCTTGTCCCAACTCCTGTTCCAATCTCTTCCCCCACGATCCTATCACTCAAACCTTCCGCTCCTTCCCCTCGTCCCTCCATTCTCCCTGAGTCATAGGATTTGACTTTACTGGACTCCCCCCCACCTCCTTATCCTCTACCCATGCTCCCAAACCCCCAATCCCTCCTGCCACTGACTCGGTCACCCCGCCACTAGAGGTGATTGGGTCAGACCCAAGCCCTCCCGGGGAAGCAGCGGCAATGGTAGCAGCAGCAGCAGCCCCTCCCCCACTGGAGGAACCTGGACCAGCTAAAGGAACCCGCAGGCGGCGGATAATGGAGAACTTGGATGCCCCGGTGATGCTTCTTCTTCGTCCCTATGGGCCCACAATAGATGATGGGCACGGGGGAGAGATGCAGGCTTACCAACACTGGCCTTTCTCCTCCTCAGACCTTTACAACTGGAAAAATAACAATCCCCCTTTTTCTGAGGACCCCACCTGACTCAGGTTTAGTTGAGTCGCTGATGTTCTCACACCAGCCCACCTGGGATGACTGCCAACAGCTTTTGGGGACTCTCTTCACAACAGAGGAACGAGAGAGAATCCTCTTGGAAGCCAGAAAGAATATTCTTGGACCAGATGGGAGATCAACCCAACTTCCTAACATCATAGAAGCGGCTTCCCCTTAAACCGACCCATCTGGGACCCTAACACCTTTGAAGGTAGGGAGCATCTGTCCACCTATCGCCGGCCTCTTGTAGCGGGTCTCCGAGCGGCTGCTAGGCGGCCAACTAATTTGGCCAAGGTAAGAGAGATTATTCAGGGACCCAATGAATCTCCCTCCATGTTTCTGGAGAGGATTATGGAAGCATATAGGAGATATACTCCCTTTGATCCTCAGGCAGAGGACCAAAAGGCATCTGTTGCAATGGTTTTTATTGGGCAGGCTGCCCTGGATATTAAGAGAAAGTTACAACGTTTAGATGGACTACAAGATATGACCTTAAGAGATTTGGTCAGAGAGGCTGAGAAAGTATATTATAAGAGAGAAACTGAGGAAGAAAAGGAACAGAGGAGGGAGAAGGAAAGGGAACACAGAGAAGATGAGAGAAACATAAGGCAGACTAAAACATTGGCTAAGGTCCTGGTCACAGCCGCAGATAGGCCAGAAGTTGGAAGGCAGGGAGACAGGAAGGGATACCTGGGCTCACGCCAAAGGCTGCCCCTGGCCTCAGATCAATGTGCCTACTATAAAGAAAAGGGACACTGGGCTAAAGAGTGCCCCAAAAAGAAGCAGACGCGCCGGCCTCCCATGCTGACTCTAGAAGATGACTAGGAAAGTCGGGGCTCGGATCCCCTCCCTGAGCTCAGGGTAACTTTTGAAGTGGAGGGGACGCCAGTGAACTTTGAAGTAGATGCAGGAGCAGTATATTCAGCCCTCAAGGCCCCACTGGACCCTCTATCTAATAAAAGATCATTAGTTCAAGGGGCTAATGGCAGTACATATTGGGCTTGGACAACAAAGAGGACAATGGACCTAGGAAGGGGAAAAGTCCACCACTCTTTTCTAGTAATCCCAGAATGCCCGGCCCCATTAATGGGCAGGGACCTACTCACCAAGCTCCGGGCTAAAATAACCTTTAACCCTGATGGTCCCCAAGTGGAGTTTCTAAACCCTTCAGTAAAGACCCCCATAGTCACGGCTCTGACTATGTCAGTAGAAGATGAACATCAACTCTTCATGGCCCCTGGGACCGATCAAACAGCTAGACTACCCCAGAGATGGATAAAAGATTATCCCGATGCCTGGGCAGAAACTGCTGGGTTAGGTCTGGCCATAAAACAACCTCCAATAGTAGTAGAATTAAAAGCCTCTGCCTCTCCAATCAGTGTTAAACAATATCCTCTAAGCAAAGAAGCTAGGGATGGGATAAGACCCCATATTCAGAAATACCTGGCTCTAGGGGTCCTAAGGCCCTGTCAATCGGCCTGGAATACCCCCCTGTTACCAGTAAGAAAGCCAGGAACTGGGGACTACCGTCCTGTTTAAGACCTGAGAGAGATCAACAACAGAGTACAGGACATTCACCCCATGGTGCCTAACCCATACAATTTGCTTAGCACTCTGAATCCGGAGCGGATATGGTACACTGTGCTGGACTTAAAAGATGCTTTCTTCTGTTTGCCCCTACATAAGGACAGTCAGTTGTTGTTTGCTTTCGAATGGATAGACCCAGAAATAGAAACATCTGGCCAACTAACCTGGACTCGACTCCCACAGGGGTTCAAAAACTCCCCCACTCTCTTTGATGAAGCTCTCCACAGGGACCTCAATGACTTCAGAACTGCACACCCCGAAGTCACCTTACTCCAATATGTGGATGATCTGGTGCTGGCAGCAGACACCAAGGAGAACTGTGAGTCTGGGACCCAAGCACTATTATCCGAGCTTGCTCAGCTCGGATATAGGGCTTCTGCCAAAAAGGCCCAAATTTGTCAACAAGAAGTAATCTTCCTGGGTTATTCTCTTAGGGGCGGCAAACGATGGCTTACTGAGCCTAGAAAACGAACTGTTGTGCAGATATTGCCCCCATCTAATAAGAGACAGCTCAGAGAGTTTCTTGGGACTGCCGGCTTTTGTAGGTTATGGATTCCTGGGTTTGCGTCTTCGGCTGCCCCTTTATACCCATTGATAAAGGGGGATGTCCAATTCCAATGGACCCCTGAACACCAACAGGCTTTTGATAATATCAAAAAGGTGCTGCTATCTGCCCCAGCCTTGGCACTCCCAGATGTAGAAAAACCCTTCACTCTCTACATCGAAGAAAGGAAAGGAATAGCATGGGGAGTGCTCACTCAGACTTTGGGACCTTGGAAAAGGCCGGTAGCATACTTATCAAAGAAACTGGACCCAGTGGCTAGCAGGTGGCCCCATTGCCTAAGGGCTATAGCAGCGGCAGCCCTTATGATAAAGGATGCTGATAAATTAACATTGGGACAGAAGCTGACTATTATAGCCCCCCATGCCCTGGAGAGCATCATCCGTCAGCCTCCAGACAGGTGGCTATCAAACTCCAGAATAACCCATTACCAGAGCCTCTTACTTGACAAGGACAGAATAACACTGGGACCCCCTGCTCCACTCAACCCAGCTACACTACTGCCAGAAGAATCATCAGGACCTGTAGCTCATGATTGTCAACACATACTGGCAGAGGAGACCAGTGTACGACGAGACTTAAAGGATCAGCCACTGCCCCACCCTGAGGTCGTATGGTTTACGGATGGGAGCAGCTTCCTCCAAGATGGTAAGCGGTGGGCTGGAGCAGCAGTAGTTAGCAAAACTAATGTTATCTGGTCCTCTGGCCTTCCAGAAGGAACATCAGCTCAAAAAGCAGAGCTAATTGCCCTTACAAAAGCACTGGAGCTAGCATTAGGCAAAAGAGCCACCGTATACACTGATAGCCGCTATGCATTCGCCACTGCTCATGTGCACGGGGCTATTTACCAGCAAAGGGGGCTACTAACCTCCACCGGGAAGGAAATAAAGAACAAAGATGAGATCCTCCACCTTCTCTCGGCAGTAAAAGGCCCTAAAGAACTGGCTATAGTGCACTGTCAGGGGCACCAGAATTGAAATGACCCCGTGGCAGTTGGAAACAGATGGGCAGATGAGGAAGCTAAGTTGGCAGCCCTAAACGGAGTGACCCTGTTAACTGTTTCTACACCGGGGGAACAACAACCGGGAAACTTGGCTACACAGGCAACTTATGGCCTGGGGACACAGACACCGAACTCCGGGTTCCCACAGAGCCAAGTTTACAATTCCAAAAAGCTCAACTCTACGTCAGAGGTGTACACCAGCTCACCCATTTAGGCTCAAAGAAGTTACAGGCACTCTTGAAGGACAAAAGAAAGGACTTATTGTTGACTGACTCGCAGAGGAAAGAAATAGCTGAGCAGGTGACTAGAGCTTGTCAAGTCTGCCAGTTAGTTAACACATACCCATCCAAGCTTCCTGCAGGAAAGCATTTTCGAGGGACGAGACCCAGACAGTTCTGGGAAGTGGACTTTACTGAAATCAAGCCAACAAGGTATGGACTTAAGTATCTCCTAGTCTTTGTAGATACTTTTTCAGGATGGGTCGAAGCCTTCCCCACAAAGAAAGAAACGGCTCAGATGGTGGTCAAAAAGATTCTGGAAGACATCTTTCCAAGATTTGGACTGCCTAAGGTAATGGGGTCTGATAACGGACCGGCGTTTGTGGCCCAGGTAAGTCAGGGTTTGGCCAGGACCCTGGGGATTAATTGGAAGTTACATTGTGCCTATAGACCCCAGAGTTCAGGACAGGTAGAAAGGATGAATAGAACCATCAAAGAGACCTTAACGAAATTAAGCTTGGAGACCGGAATAAAAGATTGGACTATGCTCCTACCTTATGCACTGTTTCGTGCAAGAAATACCCCCTCTGTCTCTTTGTGCAACCTCACCCCCTATGAAATTCTCTATGGTGCCCCTCCTCCAATCAGAGACCTGACCCCAACCCTGAGACTTAACGATTCCTTTCACACCCCCTTGCTTAACAGACTTAAAGCCCTTGAACACACCCAGCGATACCTGTGGAAACAGTTGGCCACTGCTTATCAGCCCGGAGACAAGGGAACCCCACACCGATATCAAGTGGAAGACTTCGTCTACGTGAGACGACATCAGGTGTCATCCTTGGAACCCCGCTGGAAAGGACCATACCAGGTGCTGCTTATAACACCTACAGCAGTGAAAGTAGATGGAATCGCTCCCTGGATCCATGCCTCCCATCTCAAGCCTGCACCCTGTCCAGACTCTGGCTGGAAACTGGAACAGACTGGTAATCCTCTTAAATTGCGTGTCCATCATGTGGGTAGGGCTGTGGATTCTTCCTCTGACCACCTGCAGCCCTAACCCCCATCAGCCTGTTCGACAACATTGGCAAATTATAAATCCCACTGGACAAGTAGTGTGGTCTATTTCACATATAGCTCCTTTATGGACTTGGTGGCCATCTCTCCATCCGGATATTTGTCAACTGGCCATAGGCCTCTCTGACTGGGACCTCCCTGACATAGAGGACCCCACACAGATCCTGTCCAACCCCAAACCAGGGCAACATCCCCCACACCATATGTATTATGGATGTCATCACCCTCATCATAGGTGTAGACTAGCCAGTCTTGATTATTATGTGTGCCCGGCTGATTTCCGAAGCCGCAAACAGGCCCGAACCTGTGGAGGGCCCGATGACTTCTATTGCAAATCTTGGGGTTGTGAACAAACGGGAGCTGCATAGTGGAAACCAAACTCCCCAGACAGCATGATTCAGGTAGGGCGAAATGACACCTGGATACACCCTAGGAACTGTTTAACTAGCCAAGTGTCAAACACTCGCTGTGGAAAAAATAGTCTATGTAACCCCCTCAATATAACTTTCACCTCCAAAGCGGAAAATGAGACCCCTCAATAATTATGATCTATTACTTTTAAGATTAAAAGTAGTCAGAAAAAGGAGTGGGGAATGAAAGGGTAAAGTTTCTAAGCTGGAAAGCTTGAATGTAAAAGATTAGGTATTATTAAGTTCCTCTGTTACACCCAGAACCTGAAATTCCTGAGATAGTTAAAACAACGCCCTACTGGCCATTTAGCCTAGGGACCTGTGCAGTTTGTCACAGGGCCCGAACCAATCAGTTTGAATGTGTACCCTGCTTAGGAGTGACCAATCACCCCCGCCCGATCTGTTCCCACCAATGAATGTGCTAATCACGTCTCAGAGTTGTTGTTCAATTTTCCCGCGCCTCATGATGATTTGTTCTGAAGTATGCAAAGCTCCCCCCCCCCCGCCCTCCCCAAAAAGTGTACTTAAGCCCTGCTTGACCTCTGCTCTGGGCTGTGGGCCGCTCTCCCTTCCTGAGTGAGCCTTGAGCCTCAGCGCGCTAAATTAGGATCCTCTTCAATAAACTCCCTCCTGCCCATTGCATGAAACTGGTCTCTTGTGGTCTCTTTCTCCAATGATTCGCTGGATCCTTACACTGCTGGATGGGACATTTGGTGCCCAGTGTGGGGCTTGAGCCTTTGACTGAGAAGGAACACCGTCCTCCAGGAAGACTTGGCCAAGCGGAGCTCGAGATCGCCTCGGCAGACACGACCGAGAGACAGATCCAGGAGGAGAGTGAGGACGACGAAAGGTGAGTGACCCACCATGGGACAAGCAGTTTCATCACATGATTTGTTTTTGTCAGGCCTCAAGGAGGCCCTCAAGACACAGGGGGCGCGTGTTAAAAAAAAGGACTTAAAATTATTCTTTTCATACATAGGAGAATTGTGTCCATGGTTTCCCTTTGAAGGGACCGTTGATGGTAAAAGATGGCTTAGAGTAGGAGACTGTTTAAAAGATTATTATGAATCCTTTGGCCCAGAAAAGGTGCCTGTTCCCACCTTTTCTTACTGGAACTTAATTAATGAAATTCTTAAAAGTTCACCCTTTGACAATGGTACCTTAAAACTTGTCAGGATTGGGGAAGAGGCTATGCAAAAGACCTCTCGTCCTCCCTTGGCATGCCCTTCAGTTAGTATAGAGATAAATTCTTCTCAGTCTTCCCAGGACCCTGGGAACCTTCCTGGTCCCCCTCAAAATCCCACCCTAATAAATAAGGCTCCAATGGTTACCAACCACCTTTATCCAGTTTTAAATCCCGGAGACACATTGAACCCTGGGGAGGAGGCTACCTTGGAGAAGGAAGCAGCTCCCTACCATTCAGAAGACCCGCCACCTCTCAGGACCCTGCCACAGTCTATAGGACTTACACATCCACCTCCCTCCTATATCCTTCCTGCCTTTTGTGCTCCAGCCCTTCAGGGGCCAACTGCCCCCTCAGATATTTTTTCCCCACTTCCCCTGCCTAACCTGGCTCCCTTGCGAGAGTCTCTCCAACATAGATGGGAACAGATCCAACTTTTAAAAGAATTAAGATCCCTTGACTCTGAGCTTCGCTCATTAGCCTTAGGCACGGAGTCAACCCGAGATGGCCCAAGGTGATCTAATACAAAGGCTAACGGCCTGTTCTCGCCTTCCCAGTCACCCGCAGTCAGATAGATAAGCCCGCCCAGGCTGAAGACTCAGAGGAGGATCTAGAGGAGGAAGTGGCAGAAACGGGTCAAGGGGATGAAGCGGGGGAAGGGCAAGAGGAAGATCAGGACTCAGAGGATGAGGAGTTCACCCCTAAGCAGGAAGGAACCCAGAGTATCTACAAAAAATTAAGCCTTTTTAAAGAGAGAGTGAGAGAGGGAGAGAGAGAAAGAGAGAGAGAATTTTAATATTTATTTTTTAGTTATTGGCGGACACAACATCTTTGTATGTGGTGCTGAGAATCAAACCCGGGCCGCACACATGCCAGGCGAGCGTGCTACCACTTGAGCCACATCCCCAGCCCCAAGCCTACGTTTTCTTGAAAAACTAAAAAGGCTTGTGCTCACTATGGCCCCACTGCGCCTTACACATTGGCTTTACTAGAGAGTCACAGCGCACAATGGTTTACTCCCAATGATTGGAAATTTTTAGCCCTAGCTACCCTTAGTGACGGAGACTTCCTGTTATGGAATGCAGATTTCAAAGAGCACTGTCGGGAAACTGCTCAAAAAATTTAACTAAGTCCTCCTCTAAATCCTGGACTTATGTTAAGCTAGTGGGCAATGCGCCTTTTGATATTAACCCTAAACAGGCGCGTTTCCCTGCTGGACTTTTGGCACAGATTCAGACAGCTGGCTTACATGCTTGGAGATGCCTCCCTCAAAAGGGCTCAGCTACCACTTCCCTAGCAAAAATTCGACAAGGGCCTGACGAGCCTTATAGCGACTTTGTTGCCCGCCTTAACCTAGCCACGGAATGCCTGCTTGGACCAAGCGAAAGCAAAAACACCTTTGTAAAACATCTTGCCTTTGAAAATGCCAACCTGGCATGTCAGGATGTTCTTCGAACACATAAGGATAAAGGGGAACTTTCTGACTTTATTAGACTCTGTGCCAGGGTGGGTGCAGCCCATGCCATGGGTCTCACCATAGGTGCTGCCTTTACCAAGGCCTTTCGCAATCCTGGCTCACATACTTGCTTTACTTGTAAACAACCTGGCAGTGCCCTCAGAGGGACGGAGGCGCCCTCGTCAGGTATACTCTGCTGCCAACTCATCTGGTCTTGCCAGCAATTCTTTTTCTCAGGTTGAGTCTACTGTCTGTCTTTAATCTTTGCTTCTAAACTTGTGTTAAACGTTTACTGTGTGTCCATGTCATGTTTGTATTGTCTCTGTTTGAGTAACTCCCAGTATGGGACAAAGCCATTCCACGCCTCTGTCCCTGACACTTGATCCCACTCAAGGGCCCAGAAACTTTCTTTTTCAGTGAAATGCCGGACCTGGCTGACACTCTGTGCTTCAGAATGGCCCACCCTCGGAGTTGAATGGCCCCCAGGAGGGTCCCTCCACCTCCCTCTAATCAGCAAAGTCAGAGATATTGTCTTTCAGCCGGGCCGCGTGGCCATCTAGATCAACAGCCATGTGTTTTAACCTGGTAGGACCCCTGCGAATCTCTTCCTGCATGGGTGGGGTCCGCACAGTCCGCCCAGAGGATTCAACTCAGTGGAATGGCGGATCTTTCCCGACCCCGTTCCTCCCGGCCCCTCCACCCATCTGTCCTACCGTCTTCCCTCTCTGGGGGGGGTGCTCCGGTGGGCGCGAGGGACGGGCGGGCGGGGTCGGGGGTAAGGTCGGCGGGGGACCGCCCCTCCCCCTCCTCCCAGCCGGCAACCGACTGCCACCGGGCACATTTCCACCACAGAGGGGCGGGCAGGGTCGGAGGTGGAGTCGGCAGGGGACTGCCCCCCGTCTGCCCAGCGAGCGGGGAAGGCGGCTCGGGGGCACCCGGCCCTCTCCCTCCCTCATGGGGATAGAAGGGACCAGGTCCCAAACCCCCCAAGTGTTACAGCCCCCCACACACCGCAGCGATCACCAAATCCCGGGGCCAAAGAAGCGAACGGGTCTTCCCGGAGTCGGGTTGCTTGGAAATGCAGCCCAAAGAGGGTGGTAAACTTTACTTTCCTTTGTTAAGTGAGATTAGGAAAGCAATGTTTTCTTTCCCTCCCATAGTTGGCTTGAGTGCAAATGGAGATGCCTGCTGGGGATTTAACAACTTTGACATCTTGCTTTGACTTTTCTCAAAGCCCTGTCCTCATTATTAAATTGGTGTTAATTGGCTTTGGGAGATGGGAACCAAATTTTCAATCACAAATTTTGACACCCCCGAGGGGACTTTTAAAGAGTCCCCACTCTGCTTTCTTGGGGAAGCCTAGCACTCAAAACAACTGCAAACAGAGGATAAACTTTTTGGGAGCTGACTGCTAAAAAGTTAAGAGATGTGAAAAATGCTTGGTGCCTGGGGTCAGACCAAACCGGAGGGACTAATCCTATAAGTAAAAGGTGAGACTAAGGGATTCCCAGCAGCTGCCAGAGCCATTTTGCTCTGGGGAACTCACTCTCCCTTACCTGCACTTTAAGGATTACTCCACCTCTGTCTAAAAAAAAAAAAAAAAAGAAGGGACAATGAATACAGTAATGTGTTGATGTTATAGATTAGATTGTTTCTTGGGGATGATCTTGGCTAAATGTGTATCTCCCCGTCCTGGAAGCCAGGAGTGCCAACCACCAACAATCTGGTATCTGAATGGGTTTCTAAAACATTGCACTATCTTGCAGTTAAAAATTTAAGTTTAAGTAATTGTTTAATTTGATTTCAGATAGTTCATGATAGAAAACTTAAATACTTAAGATAGAAAAATAAAGAACTCTACTTCCAAGTTGGCAAATTACTCCCAATAATTTAGTTTTGTTTTTTCAATTTCTTAACTGGGTAGCCTGAAAAGATTTCACTAGGTGTACCAGCGCATTAATTTGGGCAAGGATAGTAAATTATGATATGGTATCTTTTCCCCTCAGTGTGTAAGATTTCAGGGAAAAAAAAGTGTTAAATTAGAACATTGGTCTGGCTTATTAAAATGACATTAAATAATTAAATAGCAGCAGTCTTGGAAATTTTCAAAGCTTAATTTTAGATATACATGGTAGTGTGTAGTTCTCTTTCAGGTGATTTAATGTAACTTAATACTACTTTAGGAACTTCAGAACAAAGGAAGTAGCTTAATGATCCTAAAGAAATTTCTTCTGATTGTAGAGATCCTATTTCCAGTTTTATGTGAGCAAGTTTTTCTAGTGTAGAAAGATATAAATTTTGGGGAATTACATCTTAAACTTGTGTCATAATTTTCAACATCCAAACCTGGAACTTATGACTTATGCCTAAAGTGCCTCAGGCATGAGGTTTCTGCTCAGAATTCCAGTTTTCCCAGTTCCTTCCAGACCTCAGCCAGGATTTAAGTTGATATGCAAATAGAAGAAGCCTGGAGCACTCAGTAGGAGACAGATCTGAGGCCCAAGGGAAAAAAAAGGGTAAAAGTGTCTTTTTATGGGAACTCAAACTAGATTAAACCAAAGACTAAATTGTATGGCATTTATTAATTACTGGCTGGTCAATTTTTTCTAGGACTTTTGCCTTTTCTTAGATTCTATATTTTTTTGAGCTCATGATTTTGATCCTACAGACAAGTTAATGTTTTTCTGATAAGTTCTATTTTTGATCAACTGGAGTTTTTTTAAACATTGCAATGAGATTTCACCTGAGAAAGCTACAAGGCCTTTACTATTGTGTTATGTGTTACACTTGTGTTATGTGTTGTATGTCGATATGTCTGTATGTGTATATGTCCATATATCATGCAGTGATATGACAATTGACAGATGAGGAGCGCTCATAAAAAATTAAAAATGGATCCAAATATCTTTAATTCACATGATTTAAATGGTTCAATTTAAATTGGGTAAACAGATAAAAGTAAAGATGTCTTTAAAATTAAGCTTATAAGTTTTTCTAGGTGTTCAAAAAGACCCTAATAAAATGTTGATGTCTATGAAATAATCTGCCTAAATTAAAAAATTTACAAGTATTGTTTCAAAATGTGAACAGAAGGAGGTTAACAGATGGAAAAGAGAAACTAGAAGTTTCTAGATATGGATTTAATAGAAGGAAAATGTATTTCTGGATAAGAGAGTCTATGTGATTAAGTAATTAAGAGGGTTTAAGTAAGTGATAAAGAAGGTTTGTGTAAGTTGGTTATATGTATAAGTTTTTGAGCAAGTAATCTTAAAGAAATTAAAAATTATACAACTATGGTTAAACAGCAACTTTTATTTTTCAATATTGTAATGTTATTTCTTTAAAAGCTAAACTTGGTTAATATAAAATCATCAATGTAATTGTGGTGCTATTAATGTATTCATATCTTCCAGGTATACAAGTCTGTAAGGTAGAAGTTTCAAAAGAGCATTATATCAAGCTGGTGTTCTAAAGTTGTATGGTAATTTTAGGCTTAAAAGAAAAACATGTTGGAGATTTAATTATATCATTTGTGTTCCATAACTGGACTTGTTATCAATAAGATATGTAAAGTTCTATGTTACTTTTTACACTGAGAAACAATTTAAATGTATTTTTAAGATAATGAGAGCCTAATCTGTGTGAAGGTTTTATTGTAAAAAAAACAAAAATACTTTGCTACTTTTCCACAAAAGGTTAAAAGCCTTTAGCCTTTCTTTAATTCATGTTTTAGATGTGATATTATGTTGTGTTAGCTAATGTTCATGTGAACTTGAGCAACAATTTATGTAGGCTTTATAAAATGATGTCTAAAAAGCAAAGATCAGCTTCAGAACTATAGTACTTAAGATTTATGAAAAACCCTGCCTTACTTGAGATAAGGCTCTATGTCCCATCTCACTACATGTAGAAGTGACTATGGAAGAAGTAGGCCAGATTTCAGTACATTTAAAGTTGTGTCCAAAACTTGGTTTTTGTCACGACCGCCAGGATCTTAAACAAGGGATTATAATGTATAACTCTGTCAGAATTCAAGGTAGCTATTACATAAACTAAATATGTTTTTACCCTAGTTAGTTTTGTTTTGTAGTTTGCTTATAGATGGTTTAAAGATTGCCTGTTAATGTTTTGCAGAGGTACTACTTTAAGAACTCACGACCTGGGTTAATTTAAGATAATGAGTTACAAGGAGTTATCACCTACAGGATAGAGAGATAGACATTAAAGCCCAGTACTCTTAATATAAGGCTGTTAACTTATTTGCTGGAGGTTTAAGATTAAGTTTTAAAATTGAAAATTTGGCTCTTGCCCTCTGAGTCAGTCTGAATCAGGGAATAGGGGACTTCTCCAAAGGGCTCTGCAACTCTAGGCCACATAACCTCCTGAGCAGGGAGATTAATGAGACCAGTGGAGGACAGAAGGCCAATCGGTGCATTTGCTGTGAAGAGGAGGGTCATCAGAAACGGGACACATCCCTGATGCTTCCGAGGGAAGCCATATGGTCAAGCAAGGCCTGGACCCATCCTAGCTCAAATGGCACTAGCAGAACTGAGAAGCTGCTGTAAGTTCCCTGAGGACTCCCAGGGAAACTCAAATGACTGTTGACAATAGATAGAAACAAAAGTCAGTTTGACTTACTTCATCTTAAACACTTAGCAAAGACAGTCAAAGCCTAAACACAGCTGTTCCTGGGCATTTTTAAATAATAATAATAGTTAAATGTAACCTCCAAAAATAAGTAAACTGGAGGCTGCAAAAGAGATTCTTAGGTAAAAATGCCTGATAACTATCAAAAGGAACTGCCAGAGTAGTTTTAGCTTAAGGCCTTTATTTCTAACCAACGCAGGTAGGCTTAATGTTTGCTAGTATGGTTATCCAGCCCTAAGTAACAGAATTAAAGATTTCTCTATTAGACACAGAGGTCATACTAATAAAAGGACTTTGCAAGATCAGATGACATTAAATTATTAGACTATATCTTAAGGGAAAGGACATCTGTAAACCTAAATGTTAATTGTTATGTTTACATCCCTGACATTTCTGGCAAGGTGACAAATATCCTTAAAGATTTACATGCTCAGATAGAAGCCATGTGCTCAGCAACTTTGTCATGGAAACAATATCTTAGCTCCTAGTTCCTGGTACTGCCTGATGGAAAACATTGTTAGTCTCTGTCTTTGTCATCATACTCATTGGCATATTCCTGTGCTATGGGATTTATTGCTACATCAATCTGGCTCCAGAACTAATGAATTCTTGTTTCTCTTATAGACCACCCATCACTCAAATGGCCCTCCAGCCTATTACTTTTCAATTGGACTTTTATCATGGACCACTCGATAGACCTGATTTTTAAAGGGAGACTCCAAACTGCTTGCCCCACGCCGTCCCTTTTCAGCCTGAAGAAGCCAGAAAGATCCTCTTCACCCCCCTTCCTTACAGCAGTAAGGAGTTCCCAAATTAGAGGGGGGAATAAAGCCAGACTTAAAGTTAGGTAGTCAGTGTAGTTAGATAAATCGGGGTCTAATACCGAGTGAAATCTAAAATGGAGGCCATGCTGAAAATGATTCCAGGGAACACAAAACAGCTCATGAAATGAGACTCCCCAATAATTATGATTCATTACTTTTAAGATTAAAAATAGTCAGAAAAAAGGAGTGGGGAATGAAAGGGTAAAGTTTCTAAGCTGCAATGCCTGAGTTAAAATGTAAAAGACTGGGCATTGTAAAGTTTCTAAGCTGCAAGGCCTGAGTTAAAAAGTGAAGGACCAGGTATTGTTAAATTCCTCTGCTACACCCAGAACCTGAAATTCCTGAGGCAGTTAAGACAATGCCCTACTGGCCATTTAGTTGATTAATAGCCTAGGGCCCTGTGCAGCTTGTCACGTAAGCATACAAGGCCCGAACCAATCAGTTTGAATGTGTACCCTGCTTAGGAGGGACCAATCACCCCCGCCCGACCTGTTCCCGCCAATGAATGTACTAATCAAGTTTAAGAATTGTTGTTTGATTTTCCCATGCCTCGTGATGATTTGTCCTGATATATGCAAAGCCTCCGCCATCCCCAAAAAGCGTACTTAAGCACTGCTTAACCTCTGCTCGGGGCTCTGGGCTGCTCTCCCTTCTTGAGAGCCCCAGCGCGCTGGAATGGATCCCCAATAAATCCCCTTCTGCAATTGCAGAAAAAATTGTTTTTAGGGTGTCCTCACCTTTTAAAGTTTAGCTAAGTAATAGCATAACATCTTTCTAGGTGAGGTCAGACATCAGGCATAAGTTCTGAAACATACACATTTGGATCTCTCAGAAATCTCCCTGAATTTGTTCTTGTCTGTATGAAGTTGGAGAGGTCCCTTTGATCTTTCTTCCTTAATAGGTATTTTTAAGTCCTTCTCTCATGACAGTGATCAAGGTTAGACCTAACAATACATGAAAATGAGACACTTTTTTTGATCATTTGTAATTTCCCATTACAAATGATCCATTTGATGGGATATGGAAAATGAACAAATTAAGAGAACCTTCAATCCCTTCCTGAGAGAAGGTCTCCAAATAGCCCTGTATCTCATAATAGTACACATTAAACAAGTCAGTTTCTCTCAATTGTCTTTAAAAAGTAGATCAAGCTTACTTTCCAGTGTAGGAAGCAATATATAAGTCTTACAATATAGCTTATTGATAATATGTCCAGTTAGAGAGCCCTATATGATAAAAATGAATTCCCAATAAAATTTGTAATTTCTATAGTTTATAATTAACATATAACTTTAGTTTGGAGAACACCAGTTTTGATAAAATGTTCTTTCAAATCCCATATCCCAAAGACCCATATATTTAGTAAACTGATAGAATTAATATGTGAGAATTAGTAATAATTATCATAATTATTGATGTTTTAAAATCAATTAAATTTAGTCCTCAAAGAGAGGCTTGAAAGCTGGAACTTAAGGTGGTATTTGGAGACATCCATTATCTAGTCAAGGATGTATGAAATTTAATTCATTAAAAATTAGTCCTTATTTAAACAGCAAGAGTCACTAGGGGTATGTAATGACCTTATTGGAATAAAAATAAGCTAATATTCCAACAAGTTTTTTTCACCTCAAAATATGGACAAAAATCTTGGTTCATATCAGCATAATAATATCAGGGAAAACCCTGAAACATCCTAAAACAGATCATTTTATATACTTATAGTCAATCTAGTTATGCATAAATCTTTTTCTCAATTACTTCTAGATAATCATATAAAGATTTATTTATTTATTTATTTAATATTTATTTTTCAGTTCTCAGCGGACACAACATCTTTGTTTGTATGTGGTGCTGAGGATAGAACCCAGGCTGCACGCATGCCAGGCGAGCGTGCTACTGCTTGAGCCACATCCCCAGCCCAAGATTTTTTTATTTAAGAAAATCTTTTCATCATTAAAGTCTTGAATACATAAAGTCCTTTTTTTTACCCAGAGATGATTTCTTTCTTCCTTTTAAGACTCTCCAGTTTTTGTTCCCTCTCTGTAGAAGTATTTCTTTGTCTCCTTCTAGTATTCTGTTTGGTTATACTTTGGAGCAATTCCTGTAAATCTTAGAATCTAAGCAAATTATTATACCTTGATAAGAAGAGATATCTCAATGAAAATGTGGTCAAAGCCTTTGGATACCCTGTATATAAGATTATATTGTTCGTCATTTTATAGAAACCTGAACAATGATTAGTAATTAAAGATTACTTGATGGTTGTATCTTAACCTTCAGTTAAAAGTATCTCTTGAAATAAGTATTTTATAGTAAAGTACATTTATCTTGAATATCTCTAACTAGTACAAGCATAGCATCAGATAAATGCATGTATGAAAACGTAAATTATGTGTTTCCTATTGAGGGAAAATGATTAGAAGCAAATAGACATATATGTTAATTATCCTATGAATTAAAGATTATAGATTACTTAAGCAACTAGGAAAATATGCATCAAGAATAAAGGTACAGGGGGTGGGGATGTGGTTCAAGCGGTAGCACACTCGCCTAGCTTCAGGCATGGGGTTCAATTCTCAGCACCACATAGAAACAAAATAAAGATATTGCGTTCTCCTAAAACTAAAAAAAAAAAAAAAAGAAGAAAGGTACAGTTTATTACTATATAATTACCCAATTTGAAATCTTATTAAACCACATGGTTCTTAAAAAGTGTTTGGATGCATTTTTATATTATTTCAACATTCGATGGGCACTTTTTTTTTTCTATGTGACATCACCTAACGTAGTTAGAGGCAAGAAGTGCAGGTGAGTAGCCGGGAGGCGGGGCCGGAAGCCCTTCCTGAGTGGCAGCGGTAAGGACTACACAGAAGCCGGAAGGCGCTGAGGCGGGACTTATCCGCCATGTTGTTCCGCCGCGTGGCTGAGGAGCCTTTTGTATTTTATGACCTCAAGTTCTGCCTGAGGTCCTGGGAGTTTCGCCCCGCGCCTCCCTGGTCCTGAGCCGCCTGTCCGCTGTCAGCAGTGCTGGCCGAACCCACAAGCCTCGCCGCCGCGCCACCGGTGTGCCTGCTCATGGTTCCCCATGATCTGTCCTGGTTGCCCTCTAGGAGCAGGGCCCACCCTGTGCTCATCAAAGGCCCGGCCACCTCGCTTTGCCTGTCCCTCCAGCCGCCTCCTGCCTGTGTTGCCATGGGCACAAGTGTGAAGTCCGCCATCGGTCCACGCGCTTCTGCCCTTTTTAATGTTTTATTCACTCAAATCCTTAATACAACTCACTCTTCAGGTTCTTAGTCAAGGAATGACAGTCGTAATGCTGGGCACTGCAGTAGACATCATCCACTGGGAGCAAACAATTCCAAGTTAACTCAGCGCTGCAAACACTTCATCGTGACAGACCTACTGCATACATTCCCTTTGCGTGCTACATCTACATCTTTTCTTTTTTTCTATTCACAAAGAAAAAGCTCCAGTCCATCTTTTATTTTTTTTTAAATTCCTGACATTACAGAACTAAAATGTATTAATAGTCCACTCTTACATTTCCATGACAAACAGAAAAATTCATCAGCAAAAAAAAAAAAAAATGGAGAAGAAGTTTATAAAACTAAATATGGATCTCAGCACTAACAGCTAAACAGAGAAAGGAATTAAAACACTTAAATTAAAAAAATCAGAGTGGATGATAAAGTGTGTAGAAACTGAAAATTTACAAACTATTTAAAACCTGGAGTCGCTGACTGTTCAGAAACTACACAGATGGATCACGGGTGGTGGTAAACAGCAGAAAGGGATAATGGATGAATCTGTATTGTTCTAGCTGCTCCCCATGCCACCCCTCTCCAAGGAAAGCTTGATGTTGATTAGATACTGAGCCAGGCTAATGCTAGCAGCAGATCCAGTGATGGTAATCTGCCTATCAGTAGATCCTTCCACTGGGTTCACAATTTTGATCTGCTCCCCAGACATCTGACAGATCTCATTGATTATGGCGTCTTGACACCAGATTATGCAGCCAATCAAATCGTTTGGAATGGGGAGTTCATGAGAAGTAGTCTGAGCAGATGCATCCAAACCTGCGCTGAATCCAGTGTTGACATGCGTCATTGGAAAATGAGACTGTTGCATTGCCAACTGGTGCAGCTTGATCAAATCTGGCAGTGGAATGACATACTCTCCTTGAATGGTATAGGCCTCTAGAGGTGGTCCCTCCAGGTTAGGGTTGAGGCACATGGACGGGGTGGTGGGGGAAAGCTCGCACTGTGGCTGCCTGTGCTGTACCTGTCCTGACCACCTGCAAAGAAGACTGGAGAACTTGGCAGCTTGGGCCAGTACGGGATGGTTACGCTCTTGGGGTTGGGGGGTGGGCAGGTGGGACTGGGAGAGAGTCTCCAGCATGACCACGCAGATCTGTTTGACACACTCAATGATGGATTGCGGGATGCCAGCAATAGTGATGGCCTGCTCAGTTGAATTGGGGAGTATATTCCCTGACACCTGGACTTGAGCCCCTGTACTCTCTTGTATTTCCTTAAACTTGCAACCACCTTTTCCAATGAGAGAGCCACACTGACTAGCAGGGACCACCAGCCTCAGAGTGACCGGGGGTCTACTGGCAACTGTGCTATTGGTCATAGAGTTGCTGATGTCCTCTTCCAGTTTGTCAATGATCATAGCAAAGGCTTTGAAGATGGCATTAGTGGGTCCAGCCACAGTGATAATTCTCTCAGGACAATTCCCTTCTGAGATATTGATACATGCACCACTCTCCTCGAGCATCTTCTTAACCAATTCTCCTTTCTTTCTGATGATACTGCCAACTTCCTTTCCATGCATAAGTAACCGAATGGTGAGAGTGACATTTAATCCACCTTCAATCATACCGGTGTCCATGTTGAGCAGTGTTATGGGGGGCTGGACTTTGAGTGGTCAAGTCTTTGGCCTCTGGTGGGGGTGAAAGCCAAAAACTGAAGGCGCAAGACAACTGAGGGGAAAAGGGGAATGGGCAGGAAGGGGAAGGCCGGGCAGGAAAGCAAGGGTGTGTGCAGGATAAGGAAGGGGGAAAGAGACCCCGGGGCAGGGTGGGTGGAGGGTGGCGGAGGGTGGGCAGATGGAGGATGGGCAGGCGGGAGAGGTTGCAGGCTCTGGCTGCTCCGGCTGCTGGTCTGGGCTAGATCTACATCTTAAGTCTTAGGTCTCAAGTCCAGCAGATGCCCACTCACTCAGACTGAAGTGACCAGGTCAGGAACCAATAGAAGCTTCCCCTGGGATGGAGCTGACAGCTGGCTGAGGAGAGAGCCAAGAGGCTGCTGTAGAATCTGAGAGCTGTGAGGACGCTGCAGAGGATCAGGATGAGAAGAGCTGGGATGCCAGTCCAGGTCCTCATCAGGCTCTCAGGTGTGTGTGCATCAGTGTCGGCTGGCTGAATGGTCATTTGCTCCAATATTTATATCAAATTTTGGGAGCTTCTGCCCACCCTTTGGGTCCCTATCAGCTGTTACCAGGTTTCTTAGTGACATCTTTCACTCCTAGAGTCAGGACATGTGCTTTGCTGATTTCCGCCCTGATATCACACGTCTAACTCTTATCAGGGTTACAACTGTTGGGTGTGTGGGAACCTTGCCTTTTGGTTTTATTTCCCCCAGTAGTTTTCTCCCCATTGAAGTTAAGTCTCCATCTTGGGAGCAGAACATCATATAATCCTTTACCCCTCCCCCTCTTCTCCAAAGGGCACCAAAGTCAAAAGTTTTCTCAACTAATCCCTACTCCCGTTCCTGAGTCAACCTGCCAATCAGTACCCACTAAATTGCCAAACAACCCTTCTTAAGCTGAAGCTTGCAAGCTCACGCTCTCTGCTCTCTTCCTCTCCTTTCTTCCCCTTCATAAAATCTCTTAGTTGAATTTCCATCTTGGGTGAGTCACTCACCTCTCATTGGTGCCGTGACTCGGATGGGACACCCCTGCCTTTAAGCAGGACCCCATCCTGCCAGAGATCATACCTGAGCGGAGACCAACCTGCGCCCATCTTCTCGATCACCTCCTTTGCATCCGCCATCGGCTTATTAATTGGTGAGTCCCCCTCTCTGGACTCCTAAACCTGCAGAGGCACGGTAACAGGGAACTGGCCGTTGACCATCCAGAAGCCCCTGTGGTGTCTCTTGGGGAGGAATGCACCCCACCCAGACCTTCACAGTCCCAGTGGTCCTCTTGGACCACTTCCAACATGCCTCGGCCAGCTTGAGAACTGGCAAGCCCCCTTCCCTCCTCGAGCTTGGGTCTCTTCCTCCCCACTCTCATTTCGAAAAGCCTGGCTCCAGGTGACCCATAGCTCCCACAGCCCTCCAGGGTCCCTCACCGGCGGATATCGGCGACGACCAATTCCTTGGCCTGAGGTCTCATTTTGATATTTGGCTTGAGTGGGATGCCTCTCCAGTCAACATATCATGCCCTTCCTCATAGCCCTGTGAGGGGGCTCCTCCTCCCTGCTGGCTGACTCTCCTTTTAAATGCCTCCTCAACAACTTGGACACTCTCAGCATAATCCCGGAGATCAATCCCCAAAAATTGATAAAATTCTCTACTCAGGATTGGCCCAATTATCCCTTAGATAACCAAAACCATTGGCCCCTTATGGGTCCTTAGACCCTGCCATTTTGTGGGATCTCTAAAACTATTGTGAGAGATCGAAAAAATGGGCAGAGATTTTATATATTCAGGCTTTCTTCCTCTGCCTCACTGTACCTCCTGCAACCCAAAGCATGTCCTCTTGGCCTCTAAACCCTCCTCTCTTTCTACCTCCTCATCCACGGATTTTGATCCAGCTGACCCTGCCCCTTCGGTTCCTCCTTCTTCAGCCTCTGCCCCCACTTCCTCTTCAGTCCTCCTGTCACCCCATTCCCACGCACAATCTGTCCAGCCGAACCCTGCTTTAATTATGGCTCCTTTGAGAGAGGTTGCTGGGGAGGAAGGGATCGTTAGGGTCCACGTGCCCTTCTCCATAGCGAAATCAAAAAATGCTTGGGTTCCTACACCACCAACTCTGTCTCATACATAAAGGCGTTTCAGTACTTGCTCCAAGCCTAGAGTCTCACTTTTCATGACATTTACATGGTCCTGGCCAGTACTCTTCTCCCAGAGGAAGTCAGGCAGTCTGGGAACAAGCCCATAATTATGTTGACTAGGTCCATCAAACCACCCCGGCCCACCCACTAGGTGCCCAGGCAGTTCCTGACCAGGACCCTAATTGGGACTACAGTACCATGGCAGGATTAGCCCTGAGGGACCAATTTTCCACCTGCCTAATTGCCCGACTGATACGGGCAGCTCAGAAGGCGGTAAACTTTGAAAAACTCCAAGAAACATTCAGGACAAAAACAAGAACCCTTCCACCCCCTAGATAGACTAAGGCCTCCAGCAATACACTAATTTAGACCCTGAGACCCCCGATGGCAGACAACTCCTAATGACCTACTTCTCCCAAACTGGAACAGGACCCTTGACCCCGACTGAAGTCCTAGCCACAGCCTTTAAGGTGTACCACAACTGGGATGAGACAGCCAGAAAGCAAAAACCCAGATGCTGGCACAAGCTCTATGGGGACCCACCCCAAGGGCCCCTTCATTTCTGGCCAAACTCCCACCACTAAAGATGGCCCCTGGGCCCTATTTAAAGTGTGGGACAGAGGGACACTGGGCACAAGAGTGCCCAAATCCCAGCCACATATGCATCCATGCCCTAAATGCCAGTTAAGGGGTCACTGGGCTGTGGACTTCCCTGGCCCCTGAAGTGAGCTGGATCTGCCGCAAGCCCAGACCTGGATCTTTTGGGACTGGCAACGGATGACTGAAGGGACCTTGGGCCTCCCTCCCCAATGACCACCATCACCTTTCACCAGAGTCACTATTATGGTGGGTGGACGCCCGATTAACTTCCTTTTAGACACAGGGGCCACTTATTCAGGTTTGACGGAGTTTTGGGGACATACTATTCCATCCTGTTCCCCCATGTCAGAGTAGGGAGACAAACAATCCTTTCCCTTAAAACCCCCACACTCTCTTGTAGGTTTTACCACTATCTTTTCTCCTGCCAGTTTCTGGTAATGCCCCAGTGCCCCATTCCCTTATTGGGAAGGGACATCTCAGCCAAATTCCAAGCCTCCATCACACTCCACCCCAGCCCTTCTTTACCCTCACCCTTGCAGAAGCAGCCCACATGTCCACAGGCTCCCCTCTTTCTCTTCCTCCAGAGGTAAACCCTCAAGTTTGGGCACTTTCACCCCCTCTCTGGCTCACTGTGTCCCTGTCAGAATTCATCTTAAGGTCCCTCAGCATTTCCCCTGTCAACCTCAACTTCCAACTAGCAGTCTTCAGGGCCTAAAGCCCATTATTAAAGACCTATGGCACAAGGGCTTAATAAGACCCACCCATTCCCCTTACAGCACCCCAATTTGGCCGTAAAGAACCAATCCAAACATCCCTCTCAAGCCAGGCTCCTTTCCCGCCCACCAGGCTGGAGGACAATTCCCAGCAGCCATCTGGCAATTGGATTTTACACGCATGCCCAGGGTCTAGAGGTATCTCTATGTCCTCATCCTTGTAGACATCTTCTCAGGATGGGGGGAAGCTTTTCCTACCACCAACAAAAGGGCATGCACCGTCGCCTCTGTTTTGCTCTCAGATATTATCCCAAGATTCGAGGTCCCTATCTCCTTGCCATCAGACAATGGCCCTGAGTTTACCTCAAAATTCACACAACACATTGCTGGGGCTCTCCACATTCCCTGGAATATACACATTCCCAATCACCCCACCTCTTCAGGCAGGTAGAATGCGGTAACCCATCCTAAAGGAGACCCTCACCAAGCTCCCCCTCACCACATCTCAACTGGGTCAAACTTCTCCCAGTCGCCCTGTTTTGCCTTAGGGCACTCCCCAAAAAGCCAACTCAAACATTCCCTTTTGAGGTGATATATGGACGCCCACCCTTACCCCCTGGGGTGACCCCTTCACCCTGCATTCTTCCAGAATATCTCAGTCATCCCCTTCTTAGTTTCATCCGAACACAGATTTGGAATCACCAGGAAACTCTAATACCTGATACCTCCAGGTCACATGTCTCCTTCCTCTTAACCCCAGGCGGCTGGGTATATTTCTTTCCTCCTTCTGGTGACATGCCCACCCTGACACCTAACTGGAAGGGCCCCCAAGGGTCATCTTGTGCACTCCCACCGCTGCCTGCCTACAGGATCCCCAGGCAAACTGACTTCAAGGATTCACACTTCCAGGCTGAAAACCAGCCCGGCCTCCAACCAAGGGAGCCCAGCCTGACCATCCACCATCCTCCTCCCACAGATACGTCTGCACCACCACCCCTGAGCATCCTCGAAAGCCCCACATCTCACGTCTGAGGGTTCCTTCCCCCTTTCTGAGAAGGACCTTCCTCAGCCTGAGAAACCCTCACAACAACATGCCTCCCTCTAGCTCACCCTACTCCTTGCCACCCTCCTGGCACCCACCTTCCTCACACCCACTCCGTCTGCAGGGGATCATCGGGTTTCGAAAGGTGGAGTCTTACTTCCGTTATGTCTTGTGGTCAGCAGATTAATTTGACATCTCGGCAAGTCACATCCATCTCAGGTGCTGTGTGGGACACAGGAAGAACCAGAGGAGAGGAGCCATTATGAGGCATAGCCCAATCAGTGTGCAACGCCAGGCCTATCCCCTCGTATCGCTCCAATGCGCATAGCTCACACACCACCCAGGGATGGCTCATGGAACCTGGATCTTTTGGACCAGAAGAACTAACACCAAGGTTTCACAAGCTCTTGTAAATCAGATGGTTGCCCTGGTGCCGAAGCCGGAAGACGACCTCAGGAGAAAGTTGCGCGAGGAGTGTGGAAGCAGAGATCGCAGCACACTGAACAGGGCAGTGGTAGAAAGAGCCGTGCACCATGACCAGTAGGACGCATCCAGGGTGCAAGGAAGCTCGCATCCAAACCCAGTTAACAGAATTCCAAAATAAGACAATCAGAAGGACACAGCCTTGTACTGAGGTGTGGATCAGCAGTTCAGCACGTGCCTGGCATGTGTGAGACCCCAGGTTCCATCCGACACTCCAGAAAACAAGACCAAACAAACTCAGACACAAAGAGAAGAATGAGGTCCCCTGGGGCTGGGGAGAAGGAGCCACGGAGAGCTGACCACTGGGGGGGGGGGGTTCAGTCCGCTTTGCAAGATGAGACAGTTCTGAGAGTTCTGGAGACTTAGCTCACAGGGTGTGAACGCACTCAACTCTGCAGAACCACACTCACAAAAATGGTTAGGGCAATAGATTTTGTGTTGTGTGGGGTTTTGCTTTGCTTCTGCTTTTGTTTTGCCTTGGGGTGCTGGGGGTGGAGCCAAGAGCCTCGCATGTACCCACTAAGTGCTGTACCCCTGAGCTACTACCGGAGCCCCTGTTTTGTATTTTTACCACAATAATAAAAAATAACAATAATAATAGTGTTCTCTGAAAACAGAGGTGGTTCAGCCTGTGACTGCCGCGTGGGGCTTTTTCTGGGAGAACCGGGGACCGCTCTGGCAGCGAGTACTCTCTGCCTGCCTTCTGCTCCATGGCGACCAAGCACTGGGCACCTGTCCATGAGGCAGAGTTTCATAGAGGCCATAGTGTTTGGGGCTGGGATGAAGCTCAGTGGCAGGTGCAGGCTGAGCCCTCGTTCCACCCCAGCACCCAACAATGATATTTCTACTTCTTTATGAAAGGGAGGCTGTGGTCCTCAGCTCAGAGGAGGCCACGGAGCAGCTTCCTTTGGTCACCCCAATCCTGTGCACCTGACACCAGCCGGCTTCATCAGGCCTCTTAGCTGTGCCCCTGAGACACAGCAGTGACACTGACGGTCAGCGCCAGATCTGTCCTGGCCCCAGGTCATCCCCTGGGGACCATCTGGGTTGAGGATCAGAGGGATGCTGGCCTGAGGGCACGGTTGTGAAGTGCCCTGGGTGGCTGCAGGCCACAGGAGAGTCTTCTTCATGGAGTCCACGGGTCTGAAGCAGGCGGGCAGCTCTGGGCAGCCCTTTCTGCCTGCCCCAGCCCTGCTGGATGCCCATCCTTGCGCTCCCCAGCTGCAGCCCTGTCCCCCAGTCTCCCTGCCACTGTCACCTGCTACTCTGTGTCCACATTTCCTTCTTATGGGCTCCAGGCATTGAATCAGGGCCCCACAGCCACATCATGACCTGGTTACATCTGCAAACACTCATTTCCAAACAAGGTCCCTTCCTCACTCCTCCTGGGGGACTCAGCTCAGCCCACAGGTGAATGCAGACAGTGGGGGATGCGAGGAGGGTCAGAGACACCGCCAGCTTCTCCCTTGGGAGACTCAGCTGGGTGTGAGGAGACAGGCAGGGCAGGGTCTGGGGCCCATGGGCTGCTCAGAAGTAGTCAGGAGCTGGAGAGTGGGGCTGGCTCTCGGTCCACCAGCTGCCTGCCACCCGGACCTGCTGTGTGGAGTGGGCTCCAGTTGCCTCTCCAGCCAGTGAGGACCACTCAACCTGGCCAACTCCAAGTGCTCTCCAGCAGGCCTTCCCTGGACAGGACTCCTCGGTATGGAGCACCTCCTCCCGGTCCCACCAGGCCAACCCCACACCTTGAGTCTCCAGGCCTGGGTAGAGCCCAATCCCAGTTGCTCTGAGCCCCACCTACTCCCACCCTGTAGGTTCCTGTTTGGTTTTTGGTGTTGTGGTGCTGGGGGATGAACCCAGGGCTCTGAACTTTTTGGGACTGGGATTTGAACCTCAGCCCTTCTTATTTCTTATTTTGAGACAGGGCCTCACTTAAGTTGCAAAGGTTGGCCTTGAACTTGCAAACTTCCTGTCTCAGCCTCCAGAATGGCTGGGATTCCTGCTGTGGCTACTACTCCCAGATCTCCATAGATCAGAGTCCCCAGGGCACTGACCATGTCCTTCCACCTCCCAGCTCATTTCTCAGTCAATGCATGAAGGAGCAGGAGTTCTTCATAAACTGAGCATCCTGCCAGGCCTCCCTGCCCATCCTCTAGAGAAGTCCCTTTTGAAACAAGACTAAACGGGAGGATGGGGCTGTGCTCAAGAGGGCTCTCCTGTGGCCCCAGGTTGGCATTCTCTTTGGACTTCCCAAGGCTGCTCTGGAGACCACACTCATATAAACTTGAGGGCAGGAGTGTGCCAAGGGAGGGCAGAGGCCCAGGTCCTCAGGGAAGGGTGGCCCAGCACACGCAAAGGACCTGCTATCACACAGGGGCCTCAACGCCTTTCTTCTTATTTGTAGTGAAGAGTAGAGAGGCCAGGCTGGCAGCCATCTGGGAGGCAGATCCGTGCCCAGGCCACTCAGCCCAGCCCTGTGGTGATTGTGCCCTGAGGGAGCACCAGGTACCATGGCCTGGCACGGCCAGCAGGCGGGCAGCCGTCCACAGCTAGCTTGGTGCGCTTCCTCGGCTGCGCTCCTGGAAGGCAGCCGTGAGTCCAGAGATCCCCCTTGGAGGGTGGGGTGGAAGCCATGGGCCACCACCTGTCCCAAGGGTACCCAGACCCAACGCAGCTCTGCTTATTTGGTGTGTTGTTGGATTCTGTTTGGTTTCGCTCTGGGTGAGGGGCGGCTGGAGCCAGGGTATCCCCTAAGGACGCTCTGTACTCGGCCCTTGGGTCCCACACCCAGGTACAAGCATGGTACAGGTCCACGGCCCTGGGATTTCTGCAGGCCTCGGGTTCCCAGCCTTGGGTCAGGAACTCCCACATACTGGGTTAGCTTCCGTGATGGCAACTGTGTCTGTCATGTGACAAGGGCTCAGGACCAACAGAAACTACAGGGTGCTCAAGTGACCTCGAGTGTCATGGTACCACCTTGGGCCCAGCTCTCATCACGGCTGGCTCCCGCCCTGCCCTGCCACCGTGAGCACTCGAGGTGCCAGGCATCCTCTGGTAGGGAGATGGCCCCGGCAGGACTAGGGGAGAGGGCCGTGGTGGCAGGGCCATCGAGATGCTCCCTTCCTCCCTGCATCAGCCCCTGCCCATTTCAGGCTCTGGGCCTTCTCTCCAGTGTGCCCTGCCCAGTGAGACCCAGCTGGAGAGATCTGCAGCCTCAGAGGACTGTCCCCTGAGCCACCAGCCGTGCCCAGCCCCCCGCCTTGAGGGGCTGTTGGGACGGCGCTGAGAACCTCTGGGAGCCAGTGCCTCAGCCCCACGCCCACCTCAGACTCCTGGTATGAACTCTTCTGCCCCACAACAGCCATCTGTGCACAGAGGGTTCTAGGGAGGGGTAAGGAGGGCAGAGAGGGAGGTGGTCCAGATTGTGCCTTTCCGGCACTTACCTGGATCAAGAGCCAGGCAGGAAGCTCTTGAGAACATTGCTCAAGAGCAGAGGAGGCCGGGTGGGAGGGGGACAGGGGCCTAATTGGCTTCCCGCCAAAGCCCAGAGAGGCAAGACGGGGGGAGCCTCAAAGCCCCCCTGTCTGGAGGGAGCTGTGCCTGGGCCAGGGGCAAAGGGAGCAGCAGCTGGCCCTGAGGAGGCCTAGGCGGATGGAGGTCCTGGGCGTGTCCTGCTGGGAAGAGGCTGACCAGGAGTGGAGGGCTCTCCAGGGGAGGCAAACACGGCTCCCTGTGCTCCCACGCCCATCCCCAGCCCGCTCCCCAGCTATAAGAGCCTGCCCAAGCAGGATGCCCCGCTGCAGGGGCCATGGCCACGTCACGCCTGCTGCTGTGGCTGCTGCTGCCCACCCTCTGTGGCCCTAGCACTGGTGAGTCCCCTGCCCTCCTCTCAGAGCCCCCTGCCACTCACTGAGACTGGATCTGAGCCCAGGTAACCCAAGTCCATCCATAATCTTCACTTAAGGACAAGTCAGCTGAGGTCCAGAGAGGCCCCTAGGCTTGGCCAAGGTCACAGAACTGGTGGGTTCTGCAGTAGGGAACCAGAGTTGTCCCACATGTCTGTTGGCCATGAATTCCCAGAAAAATTGAGCATGAGAAAAGTTGGGTGAAGTCCAAGCACAAGTGTATCCTGGGTCCTGACCAAGATTGCTCTGGCCTCCACTGCAGCTGTGGAGACCACCTCATCCCTGGCCTGTGCCCAGGGCCCCGAGTTCTGGTGTCAAAGCCTGGAGCAAGCACTACAGTGCAAGGCCCTGGGACACTGCCTTCAGGAAGTCTGGGGACATGCGGGAGCCGTGAGTACCACCCACAATGTCCTGGAGGTCTGGGAAGAAGGTGCTGGATGGGCTTAAGGGGATTGGAGCCCTGAGAGGTGATGGGATTGGTGGGTGGGATGAGATGGAACTGGGGAGGATGGCATAGAATGGGGCAAAGAAGGACGTCTGGGATGGATGGATGGATGGATGGGATGGGATGGAATGGATGGGATAGATAGATAGGATGGATGGGTGGATGGATGGATAAGTGGGATGGATAGATAGGATGGGTGGATAGATAGGATGGATGGATGGATAAGTGGGATGGATAGATGGGATGGATAGGTGGATAAGTGGGATGGATAGATGGAATGGATGAATGGATGGGTGGATAGATAGAATGGATAGGTGGATGGGTGGATAGATAGGATGGATGGATGGATAAGTGGGATGGATAGATAGGATGGATGGATGGATAAGTGGGATGGATAGATAGGATGGATGGATGGATAAGTGGGATGGATAGATGGGATGGATGGGTGGATAAGTGAGATGGATAGATGGGATGGATGAATGAATGGATGGATAGATAGAATGGATGGGTGGATGGGTGGATGGGTGGATAGATGGACTGATGGAATGGATGGATGGGTGGATAGATAGGATGGATGGATAAGTGGGATAGATAGATAGGATGGATGGGTAGATGGGTGGATAGATGGGATGGATGGGTGAATAGATAGGATGGATGGGTGGATGAGTGAATGGATGGATGGGTGGATGGATAAGTGGGATGGATAGATGGGATAGATGGGTGGATGGATGGAGAGATGAATGGACAGAGAGACAGATGGACGATGGGCTCAATGAGTGGGACTGGGCAGGATGAAGTGGGAAGCTGCCTGCGCCTTAAAAGGCCCCCTCAGCCTGTGTCTGAGAGTGCCTCATTCCGTGGAGCTGGGAGCACTTCCCCACTCATGGGCCCCACCTTGGGACTCCTCCCCAGGATGACCTGTGCCAAGAGTGTGAAGACATCATCAACATCCTCACAAAGATGACCAAGGAGAACATTTTCCAGGTGATGAGGCCCAGATCCTGGAGGAATGTGGGCAGAGGGGCAGCTCAGGGCATTTCCAGGCTGAGGGTGAGGCCTGGGGCACCAAGCTCCTCCTGGCCAGGCCCAAGCCATAGCATGGAGCTTGGCCAAAGCCAGAAATGGTCGTTCCTGGGCAGGGAGAAGCCCTCCATGTGCCCAACCGCTTACTCCTTGGCAGTTTCAGTCCCAATGCCCCGGGAGAAGTGGAATCAGTCTGCCCTGGTGGTGGCCATGTGGGACTGGAGCAGGTACAGGCCTCAGAGAGGCCAGCTGACCTTCCATTCCCTCCTCCCAGAAAACCATTCGGAAATTCCTAGAGCATGAGTGTGATGTCCTCCCCTTGAAGCTGCTCGTGCCCCAGTGCCGCCAAGTGCTGGATAACTACTTCCCCCTGGTCATTGACTACTTCCAGAGCCAGATCGTGAGCGCCCAGACCTCCCACCTACCTGCTCTGCCAACATGGCCCCCGGGGCCACCACAACCAATCACCCAACCCAGAGCACCCCAGGCGACTCCAACAGCACCATGGCACCCCAGATAGACAGGCAAACACACACACACACACACACAGAACCTCAGACCACACACACTCACCCCCAACCAGGAGGCGAAGCATCCTCAGCCAGGCAGGTGGAGGGTGCCCACCTGCTCAGACCCACACACACTAGGCCTGCCTGCCCTCACCCCGTGTGCACGCACATTGTCCTTGCATGTGAGCTCATGCTTACTCACACAGGATCCCAGACACCCCATCCCCACACACCCCACTTCTGCCCTTTTTCCCCCCCCGCACCCAGCCTGCTCCCCACCATTCCAAGCCCAAAAAGTGGCTCTCGGCCCTGAGCCCTGGGGCCAGCCTGAGTGGGAGGGGGTTCCCTCCAGGCCACCAGCCCCTCACCTGCACTGTGCCCTAGACCCCAAAGGTCATCTGCCAGCACCTGAGCCTGTGCCAGCACAGGCAGCCTGAGCAGGAGCCTGGGATGCCAGATCCTCCACCTGACCCTGTGCTGGACGCTCTGCCAGATAAGCTGGCCCTCCCCGTGCTGCCAGGGGCCCTCCTGGACAGGCTTGGGCCTCATACACAGGTGAGGGAGGCCAGCTATGGCCAGTTAGCTGGGGTGCAGAGGGCCAGAGGGCCAGCTGAGACCCAAGGCACTTGGGCCTGGAGGGGCAGAGCCAGGGACAGATGAGGAGCTCCAGGCAGGGCCTGCCTGAGCCGGGGGTGGGGGAGGCAAGACCTAGAGGACGGTGGCCTTGCCCAGCCGCAGCCACCTCCCTGGCTCTCTCCCCAGGAGCTCTCCCAGCAGCAGTTCCCCATCCCCCTGCCCTTCTGCTGGCTCTGCAGGACTCTGATGAAACGGGTGCAGACCATGATCCCCAAGGTGAGGCGCCAGGGCCTCAGCAGGAGCTCCATCTCACGGCCGCCAGGTTAAGCAGAGCCACCTGTGCTCCGCCCACCCAGGAGCCCAGGCTCAGGTCCCACTGTGCCCTGGCACTCCTGCAGGTCACTGACTGTGGCGGGTCCCGGCTGTCTGTGGAAGACACTGCAGTCTCTCAGTAGGAGAGTCCCCACAGATAGGTGCCCATCCTGCCATGTCCAGCCTGAAATCTTCCACATCAGCAGTGGCCTTTGCCCTCTAGCCTCACCAGTCATTCCCAAATGGGGTCCTGCAGGCCATTGGTCACTGAAGGACTACAGCAGTGGACAAGCTTCCTGCTGTCCCAAGCTTGGCCAAGGGGTTGGAGAACAGAGTTGGCATAGCCCACTGAGACACCATTAAGCCAAGTCAAGAGAAAGGTTTGGGGTTCGGGAGGAGCCTGACGCGAAAGGCCTGGGTCTGACCCCAGCACCACGAGGAGGAAGGGGCTGGCCTTGTTCTGAGCGCACCCGCTGCTTGAGCAGCACTTGGATCAGGACAGAGCCCTCCCTCCTGCTGTGGGCGGGCAGCAAGGACGTTCACCCATCAGGAGGGAAGGAGGCCCGGCCAGGGACAGTGCCAGTGGGACCCTGATGACAGGGATGCTGGCTCACCTACCTTGTGGTTAGGAGCAAGCGGGTGACATGTGACCTTGGGGAACTGCCAGGGCCCAGCTTGCCCCAGCTTGTGTGGAGTCAGGGCAAGGAGGAAAGCAGCTAACTTTCCCAGGGGCTCCCCAAACAGGGGCCTGTTGGCCAGAGGTAGGGCCATCTGTTGTTGAGGGGTTCCTGTGGGGAAGGGTAGTTAGCCCTGGTCAGGAGGGAGGAGGCATGGCTCCCAGCTGGCCGGGCATCGACCCTGGCAATGCCCTCCTCTCTGGCAAGCCATGTTTCTTCCAGTGAGTCTGAGCCAGACCCGGGTCCATCGAGACTGCTGCTCTGACCACAGAGCACTCTGACCAGTGCCCCCATGTGCACCTCGTGAGCTGCCTCACCTGCAGTCACCCTCCCTCCTAGAGGGAGGGCATGTGCAGGAAGGCCACGCTGGGACAGGGAGGCCCACATCGCCCTCTCTTGGCCCGCCCCAGGGAGTGCTGGCCGTGGCTGTGGCCCAGGTGTGCCACGTGGTACCCCTGGTGGTGGGCGGCATCTGCCAGTGCCTAGCCAAGCAGTACACCATTCTCCTGCTGGACGCACTGCTGGGCCGTACGCTGCCCCAGCTGGTCTGCGGCCTGGTCCTCCGGTGCTCCAGTGAAGATGGCGTTGGCCCAGGTGAGTCACCACTCACCCTGCCCTCTCAGGCTCTGTGGCTCAGGCCGCTCCCTCCCTCTCTGGTCCAAGGACAGGACCAGACAGTCTGCAGGACAGACCTGACTGCTTCCTCTGCAGCCCTCCCTGCTCTGGGCTCCCTGCCCGATGAATGGCTGCCGCCAGCCTCCCAGTGCCAGTTCTGCGTGTCCGTGACCACCCAGGCCTGGAACAGCAGCGAGCAGGCCACGCCACAGGCCATGCGCCAGGCCTGCCTCCGCTCCTGGCTGGACAGGGAGAAGGTAGGAGGAGCCAGCCAGAGCAGCGCAACCAGACTGGCTTCCAGAGACACAGGGCCCAGGTCCTGTCCGCCGTGGGCAGCCAAGCCCAGAAAGCCTTTGTGGCCAGAGATACAGGATGGGCGGGGCTGGAGCCCAGCCGGGCATCCAGCACGTGGTTGGAAACAGTGGTCTGTGATGGCTTCATAGGCCAGAGCTGCTAAGGGTCAGGTGTCTTCTCTGGACAAAAGGCCACACCTCCCAGGACCAGGCGTCCCTGCCTGGGTCAAGTGCCAGGCGAGTCCTGACATCCCGGGAGGGCCTTGCTCAGGGAAGCCCATGCAGCTCTCAGCCCTGCCCGGGAGTGCTGGCTGTAGGGGAGGCCCAGGTGTGCCATGTGGTACCCAGGATACTCCTAGTGCTGGGCAGCATCTGCCAGGGCCTGGTAGATTCCAAGTGACCAAGACCAAAGCTGTAGCTGGGAGAGGACCCTGAGAGACCCTGGTCCTGCCCACCCATCTCTGGGGCAGTTTAGCTGAGACTAGTCACCTGCACATGGAGAGGGCGGGGCCCTCTGCCAGTCCTCGGTGCCCCTGGCTTCCCTGACAGAAACCCTCTATTCCACACCCTCTGCCCTGCTCCCAGCAGCCAGAGCTGCTGGGGGCTGGTGCCTGGACCTGCACCAGGGCCCAGAGGGAACCAAAGAGGCCTAGAAAGGGCGGGAGCCAGGACTCTGAGGAGGGAGGTGCTGCCTCAGGCCTGGGTCACCCCCTGCTTCTGTCTTTCCTCAGTGTGAGCAATTTGTGGAGCAGCACATGCCCCAGCTGCTGGCCCTGGCACCTTGGGGCTGGGATGCCTACACCACCTGCCAGGTACCTGCCCCTGTAGCTGGCTAGGACTTCTCAAAGCCCCCAGAGCCCCCACTCTCCTGGATCAGGAGTGACATGTACCAAAATGAGGCGCCTGTGTTCTCATGCAGAACAGGCCTTGGCCTAGAAGAAGCCGAGAAAGTGTCACGGGAGATGGGGGCTGTGTCAGGCTCGGCTGCGGCCCTCCTTGACTGGGCTACAGTTGCTGGCCTACAGCCACTGGCCAGTGTGCTTGGCGAGGGCCCCGGTGGGTGTCCTGGGCCAGCAGCCTCCTCCTTAGCTCTAGGCCTGCAGGCAGTGGCTCGGGGAGTGGCCTGGGTCTACTAAGTCACACGAGGGTGGCATGAGAAGGCAGGTACAGCACTAACCCTATGTCCCAGAGCCAGGAGTGAGGCACTGAAGTCCCAATTCTGTCCCTGTGGCAGGCCTTGGGGGTGTGTGCCACCAAGTTCAGCCCCCTCCAGTGTCTCCAGAGGCCCCTCTTCTGAGGACCCAGCTTCCAGGTGAGTCTTGACCTACGTGGGGGAGGGAAGGGCAGGGGCTGTCACGGGGCAGTGAGAGGTGGCCACTCCTGCAGGCGGTTCCAGCCACCTCTGGGCATAGCTCTGGGCACAGTGCCAGGCCCCACCAGGAAGAGGCCCTTCTCAGGGGAGGCCACCCCTCCCTTCAGAGCCCTCGCCCCCCGCCCTGAGCAGCCCTCCTCCGCTCTGCCTGGGCCTTCAGACCAGCTGCCTTTGTGACCTGATGTACTCAGGCCAAGACAAGGTGTCCCAACCTCAGGGGAATCAGCTTTGCCTCCAGAGGCTGCTGCCCCTCAGAGCCAGGAACACTACAGCCATCTGAGTCCAAAGGCTTGAAGTCCCTCCTCTCCCCCTCACCATCCTTTCCCAAGTCAAAGGTAGTACATGGGATGGAAGGTGGCCCCAATGACCTTGAGAGCAGGAGGGTCCTCATGCATTTCACCACTTGCTCTGTAAGAAGGCAGGGAGGGCCTGTGGCTGGTGAGGGCTGCTGGCGAGAGGACTACAGCCGAGGTCATGTGGTGAGGCGGTGAGGCCCGCCCTCCTGCAGAAGAGGAAGAAGCCCAGCTTACCCTGGAGCCCTGGTGTCACGTGCACTTGGGGCACGTGCCTGGACCCAGACCTACCTCACAGGGGTCAGCTTAATAAATCCCTCCCCACTGGTGATGGCCAGGGACCTTGGAGTGAGGGGCCACCAAAGAGAGGGACAGAGCATTCCCCAGTTCTCAGAGCTGCCACTGAAACAGAAAGAGGCCTGGCTGCAGCCCCAGCTCTGCCGTCAACTGTGGCGGGTCCCCTGGCAAGATACAGGTCCCCCCCTATATGTCCCCCTCCTTAGGGCAAAGGAAGAAGTGGGTGAGGGTCTCTAGCCACCGTGGCAAGGCTCCTTGTGGCCCTGCCCTTCCAGCTGCCCTGGCTGGAAGGAGCTTCACCCCACTCGCCTTCCCCTGCAAAGTGACACTGGTGGACCACCAGCCAGAGTGGTCCAGCCCTGGCCCCAGCCACTCTGTGCTCAGTAAGGTCAGCAAGAACAGTGCCCTCTGGACAAGGTCTGCAGAGGCTGCTTCTGACCTTCACAGCACCAGAGCCAAGCCAGCTCCCACCGCTCAGGGCGGCTGGGAGGGAACATCGAAGCTCCAGGACAGCTGAGCGACTGGGCCAGTCCACACTGACCCCCACGTGCTTGAGACCAGCGTCTTGTTTGCCAACACTTCCAAGAAGTTCAAAATTCAGAATAAAATGGGATCATAATGTACTCTGATAAACACACAAAATCCTTACATTAGGCTTTTTAAAAATAAATCAGGAAACCCTTGGCTTGTGCAAGGTGGATACTCCATGCCCTGGGTGATGGGAGGTGACTGGGCAAAATTCCATGTCGGAGACGCTCTGCCTGCGAGCTGCTGCTTTGTTAGGACAGGGATTTCTGGGTTGGGTATGGCTGGAGCTAGCCTGAAACGCATCCTGGGTTCAACCCCCCAGAGCAAAACGAGAGAGAGGGTTTTCATCTTTTTTTTGTTCAAAGTTCCAAGGGTGATTCTATTTTTGCTGTGACTTAAAAAAAAAAAAAAAAATACTTTTAGTTGCAGATGAACACAGTGCCTTTATTTATTTTCACGTGGTGCTAGGGATGTAACCCTGTGCCTCACACATGCTTAGGCACGCGCTCCACCACTGAGCCCCAGCCCCAGCCCTTCTGCTGTGACTATTCTGCTCAAACCTCAGTGGGGCAGTGCAGACAGGCTCAGATCCTGAGTGGCCAAGCCCTAACACTGCCAATAAAGCCCTATGCACTGGCATGATCTGGGCACTGTCCTGGAGGTGCTCTGGGGCTGCAGGACCTCCCTCTCCCCCCATGGGCAAGTAGGCACCCCATCTCCATCTCCTGCCTTTCCAGCAGCCTCCTGCCTGGCCTCCACCTGGAGCCCAGGAACTGCAGGAGGGACCCCACAGCAGGATGCACATTCTGCCTCTGGCTTGGGGCTTTCTGAGTCTGTCCTGGCCCTCCTCCACCCCACTGTTCATGCACCAGGACAGGCTCTGCGCATCCTGCTCTCGGGCCAGGCATGAGACACAGGCCTCTGCATCTGAGCAGAGGCAGTCTTTGGTAAACTCATCACAATCCTGGGCCTACTGGGAGGATGGTGCTGGAGTAAGCAGCAGCAGTTGCTGAAGGACAGAGTGTTAAGTGTTTCCCAAAACAAGAGGGAGAGCTCGGGTCTGGCGAGGAAGCCAAGGCTAACTCCAGCTGAGACAAGAGACAGGTGGAGTGGCCAGCAGGAGGAAAGAACTCAGAAAATTGCTTCCCTGAGACTGAGGACTGAACAAGGGTGCTCTCTCACTGAGCTGCATCCCCTTCCCTTCTTTCAATACAGGCTCTTACAAGTTGAAGAGTGTGGGATCACAGGTGTGTGCCACTGTGCCTGGCTTTGTGTTTACTGTCACTTACATGTCATACACACACGATGATCCACTTGTTGACCATTTGTGACCATTTTCCCATCTTTATGTAGCTACAAGTTGTTGGAAGTTAACTTTATAACCTCATCTTCAGATAACAGGATACAGTATGATGGTGACTGGATGTGGGAGTAACAACAGTGACCCCCCGCCCAGGACTGCGTCTCATTTTGGGTACAGGTGAAAACTGTTTGCTCATGAAAAGGGCAAATGTATTATGCAGAAATTCAGAACCTCCACCTTTGTTGTTCGAGAACTCAGATAAAAGCAGAGTGCGAGCGCATATGGAAGCTGAGCTGTCAAGCGGAGACCTGCCAGTCAGCAACTCACCACCCCTCACTTCCAAATGGCTCTCTGGGCCTCTGTTGTGAAAAGAGCCCTTTAGGTTTTCCTTGGAGAGCTGACATACAGGCTTCGTCAGAAGAGGGCTTTGCAGACCCGCAGGAAGGGCAGACTCCAGTGGTGCTAGTAGATTCTCCCTCCGCAGCTGCTGCGGGGCATAGTGGCCCCACCTGACCCTCCCCTCCCTGGAAAGTCCTGTTAGGGTGCCTTGGAGGGACACCACTTCGAATGGCTTTCCCCAAGTGCTACAAAGCAGAATTTTAGTATTCTGAGGCACACATGTTCTACACATGTTTGGAACCACACTTGGCCCCAATTCTCAGCAAGGCCACGAGCGCCCTCAAGCTAGATACAGCGGCTCCTCCCATGTCTGCCGCTCTTCCCACTAGGCGAACCCTGGTCACTCCCACCTGCTACCATTATGAATCATTGAAATGAAACCCTCCTTGACCAGACTGTGCTGTGCCCCTGCTACCCACATGGTGGCAGAAGATGACAGGGAAACTGCCAGGACACGGCAACAGCTGACGAGGGGCTGGAGGGCTGTCCAGGGTGACTCCTGGGCCATCTCCAGCTGACGTAACGAGGAGTGGTGGGATCTTTCACCCAGGACACACTGGAAAGGGGCTGTTAGAGAGAAAACTGCACAAACTCAGTTTTGAAAATGTTCAGTGTGAGTTGACTTTAACACACCCAAAACTGTATTAAGTAGGCAGCTGGCTCTAAAGATGAGAATTTAGCCAGGTATGGTGGTGCCCTCTTGTAATCCCAGCCACTAGGGAGGCTGAGGCAGGAGGATTGAGTCTGAGACCAGTCTGGCAACGTTTTTCCTAAAACAAAACATAACAAACCTTAGAGAAGTTCTGGGGAAGGTTTGTTTATGAATCATGCTTTTAACATGACAAGCGAGGCCACAGGCAGAGTTGAAATGGCCCAGAAAGTAAACCTCGCTGCCAGCGAGGTAGGGGAAGGAGGACAGTGCCGGGCACAGCAAGCGTGCTTGTGGCTCCGTGGGAGCGGCTGGCTACCTACCACTGTGTGCAAGGCTCCCTGCTCCTGTGGACCTGCAGCAGCACCCAGGTCCAGCCGCCAGGCCCACCTGCAAGGCCATGTCTGCCTGAGCTCCTGACTGGCAGTCCTGCTCTGGGCGCTGCGCTGGCCTGGCCGAGGCTTTCTGAGAACTCCCTCGGAGGGCTGAGCTGCAGTCTGGACCTCCCACCCAGCCTCGGGTCCAGCACAGTAACAACTTGTCACTTCCAGATTTAGAGATAAACGCATCCCAGGTGACACCACCTTCGAGTGGGCAGGAGGAGACAGGAGGGTGTCCGCCAGATGACAGGCCGCAGCATAGGGAAAGGAGGCAAGTCAGCCTCCATCTGCCAGCAGCGGGTGACGCACATAGGACAGAAGGCTGGCTTAAAAACAGAGAATTTAATCCATCCAAAAACCCATAGGACCTAAGGGAACCACAGAGAACCACCTCCCTGGAGGAGAAGGCGTGACTGGCTTCATGATATGACTCCCACAACCCTGAGGCTTGACGTCTACGAGGAATCATCCACCCTTCAGTGCACCAGCTGTTAAAGAGAAAGGACAGCCACCTGCAAAGCACTCAGCCTGCTGCAGTTGAGAGGACGGCAGGAAGGAGGGAGGAGCGCTTTCTATAGGACTGGTGGAGGGCCCCTCAATGCATGGCGTAGCTAGGACCCACGGCACCTGCAGCCTGCCTCTGCTCGGCTCCACTTCTGGTCCTGTTCACTGGGCTGTCCTCAGGGGGAAGCTGGCCCGCCTCATGCCCCCTGCTGGTTGGTCTCCCCGGCATCCCGCCTCTTCCATATCTGTCAGGAAAGAGGACGTTTCTCCATCCGCAGCGGGCAATTGGCACCCAACCATGCGTTGGCCACCATCACCAGCCAGGACATTCCTTCAGTCCCTATTCCCTGACCCCACCCAGCCTTTCCTCTTCTTACCTTCCATTCAAAGCTCCTTTCTAAAAAAGGACCCACAGGGGCTGGGAGTGCAGCTCAGGTGTAGAGCACGACTCACATGCCAAGGCCCTAGGAGTGATCCCAGGCACCAAAAGACCCCACAGCCCAAAAGAGGCATGGCCAAGTCTCAACCCAGGAGGAAGCCACAGAGGAGACAGTCACCTCTCCAACACTCATTCCTTCTCTTCTACAAAGGCACGGCTTTTCACATCTCAGTCTTCCCTCTGTTATCTTCTAACTAGAGTAGTTACAAAGGAAGACCCCGCCTCGAAGGCACTCACTCCACTGGAGCAGTCAAAATAACACAGTCAGCACTCCAAAACAGAGATGGACAAAGCACAGTGCTGACTGGCTGTGCCGGGGCCCTGGGCAGAGCTCAGGGTCCTGGCCACAAACGCAACCCAGTTTGCTCACTCACAGATTCTCACACTCCCCTACTCTTCTCTTCTGAAAACCTGATTGACCTTCTGGACCAGGTAATCAGCTGAGCCTCTCTCAGAACCTCCTGGGGCTCCCTCCCTCTCAGTCCACTTCCACCCTGCCCACACCCACCTGAATGTAGGCCTCCGACAGTGTGATCATCTGGGGCAGGATGTCCGTCACCTGCAGGTCCTGCAGTTCGTACCACTTGCCAGTGCCCTGCAGACGGCAGAAAGTTTGGGTCAGTGCAGAAGGAAGGGACCATACCCCGGAGTCATGAGACCCTGCCACAGAGGCAAAGGGAGGAGGGCAGGACTCAGCCACCTTGACTCCTGCAGCAGAGGCTCACACACCCCTGCCCACCTCCTAAGAAGAAACTGGGCAGATGCCAAGAGCAGGAAGAGGCTGCCTCTCATGCTCACCCTCGCTGTCTCCTCCTGTGCTGGTGACAGAGCAGACACACTCAGGCAGGAGGGGCCAGAGTTGGCTAGGAGGAGAACCTCCCCCAAGAAGAGCAGCAAAGAAGGTCAAGGGAAGTGTTTTTGGGGGTCACTGTTTGCCACTGTTTGCCACTGCTCCAGCAATGCCAGTGAGACTACCTCACTACAGGCTTCCCTGTGCTCCAGAGCCAGGCAGCTCCTGCAGCAGTCCTCCTGCCGCACCTTCACATTGTCTGAGAGCAGCATGACAGAACAGACACGGCAGATCTCCTGGATACTCCAAGAGTGCAGACAGAGGACAGCAAGCAAGCCAGCCCTGGGCCCCTGGCCATGGCCTGTGCTCTGAGGCCAAAGACCAAATCCCAGCTCTGCTGACTTCAGACAATTACTCAATGCTGAGCCTCAATTTATCTGTAGAGAAGAGACTACATCTGCCTTGGGTTTGTGTGTAAGGACAGAAATGAGACATACAGGAAGCACTGGGTATGCGTCCTAGCACTCAGAATAGCACTGATAAACACACATAGTGATTATTAAACCCACATTCCAAGAGACTAATCGGATTAGAACAATTTATGCTAAAAATCTGATACCAAATATATCTCAGTTCATGTTTTCTGTTTTCAGTTTGAGACAAATTCACAAACTTGTGAGCTAAAAAAAAAGTCTCTAAACCAGTGCTTCTTGAAGTTTGAATTCCTAAAGATCAGGTCTGTTAAGTGCAGGTTCTAGCTCTGTGGGCTGAGGAGGCTGAGCCTCTGCAGTCCCACTGCACTCAGGGATGCCAACGCCTGGGCTGAGAACCCACTCTGCCAGGTGGGACTCTGGTGGGGACAGGGTCTCAACCCTGGCTGCTCACCAGAACCTCCAGAAACCTACACCACCATGCCTCTCTCCACCTCCAGGAGCCAGAGTCTCTGAACCTTGGCAGGACGTTCTGGACCACAGTCTCTGTGGCAGGGCATCCAGTGCACTGTGGGACCTCCAGCAGTACCACTGGCCCCCACCTGGTGGACCTGGGTGAGCCCAGGCTTCAGGGTTCTAAAAAGCTCCCCAGCGTGCCTGCCGCCCTAAACCACCGACTGATGCTCAATGCTGTCCCAAGGGCAGGCCGTGCCTAAGGGGCACGCCATTCCTGCAGGAGGCGCTGGCCACTCACATGGTGCAGCACATGGATGCGGTAGGAGCCCTCAGAGGGCTTGCCGTCGTGCACAATGTTGGCGATGAGGTCGTAGGTGGTGTTCTTGTGCACTGCCTGGACCTCTTCAGACAAATATTCTCTCAGATCCACATTCCTGTGGTGGGAAGACAAAGCAGAACATCACAGCAAGCTGTAGTCAGGGGGACTGTCCACATAGGGACCACAAAGCTGCTGACCATTTTGGGACCCCAGCTGTGGGCAGGCTCCAAGAGCCCTGGACGCTTAGGTCAGCTGGCATCATAAAACTTGCCAATAAGGACAGACTGTGAAGGAAAAGCATCTTCTAGGTACAGGCCTGACTCGGCCGACATCCTCGAGAACCCTGGCTTCAGCTCAGCCACGAGCCTCAGGGCCACACCGTGAGTATCTTCATCACCAGGGCTAGGGTCACTGTCTCCTCCAGGAGTGCAAGGAGTAGTGAGCCGGCAGGTGTGAGCCACCCACCTGGCATGCAGCCGCAGGACTACAGCAGCACCACATATGGGATGGACATTGCCACCTGTCACCCAGTCTCAGTATGACACCCAGGCAGAGTGTCAGACTTTTTAGTTACTTTCAAGACCTCACTTTCTTGTTTTTCTTTCAATCAAGTAAGTTGCCAAGTGGTTACAAGTAACTACCCACTAAGGTAGCTTCGGCACAAAAGGGAACGTGTTCAGGTTTCAGACAGGAATCGCACCTGAAGCCAGGCACTGAGGAAGGAGCAGGGTCCAAGGAGCCGCCGCCCTGCTCTGCTTCCTCCTGCCATTAGCACTTTCCCTCTCACTTGCACCTGGCTTTCTCTCCTCCACCTGACCCACACCCTGACCACCCATAGCTTCCAAGTTTCTCCATTCCAACTGCCAAAAGAAACTGACTAGGTTCCTCCCATTGGGACTCAGAGACATTAGATTTGTTCTTAATATCTGAAACTTCACATTCAAATGTGGAGAGCATTCTTGATATCAAGAATAAAACTCTGATACCTAGAATAAAACTTTATCCTGTACTTTGTGTTGAATTCTATCAGTTTTTTTTATTGCAAATTAAGTGCTACAATGAACACCTACTATCACCAGGCACAGTGGCATACATCTGGAGCCCAGCAATGCGCAAGGCTGAGGCAGGAGATTTCCAGTTCAAGGCCAGTCTCTCGACTTAGTGAGACCTTCAGCAACTCAGTGAGACCCTTTCTCAAAAAAAGTTTTTAAAAGGACTGCGGATATAGGTCAGTGTTAAAGTCCTTAGTGCCCCCACCCAAAATGCTTATTGTCAAATATTAAGCACTTTCAAATAGTTTAATAGAACGGTTAACAGGAATATTTCTTGTGTGTGTGGGTATGTGGGGGGTATTGGCAACTGAACCCAGGGCATGTTATCACTGAGCTATATCACAGTCCTTTTTATTTTTTATTTTGAGATAGGATCTCACTAAGTTGCCTAGGGCCTTGCTAAATTGCTGAGGCCAGTCTCCAACCTATGATACTTCTGCCTCAGCTTCCCACGTGCTAGATTACAGGCGTGCATCACTGTGCCCAGCAGTTAAGATGAATATTAAGAGAACATGCTTGGGCTGGGGATACAGCTCAGTTGGTAGAGTGCTTGCCTTGCATGCACAAGGCCCTGGGTTCAATCCCTAGCCCCACACACACAAAAAGAGAGAGAGAGAGAGAGAGAGAACCAACATGCTATGTAATTTTAGGGAAAATAGATCATTTTTTAGAACCTGCAAAATATTCATAAAATACAAGGCACAAATAAGATGACATCACATTTCCAATCTCTGAAAAATCATCCTGATGCTGCCACTCGTAACATGAAACACAGCAGTGCCATCTCGAGGAGGACTCACAAGAAACCACGAATGGTGGCATGTCCAGTGCCTGACCCAAGGCCTCCTCCACACTCATTAAGAGCTCTGCATCTCTAGCCTGTCACGTCCGGTTACATTTCTTCCTCTGAATTTAGTCTACGCCAGGGTGTCCACAGTTCAATAACACAAAGGGATTTTAAAAGTGAACCACATGGTAATAAACAAGGCTGTGGCTTTGTTCTGGACCTTTCTCTATGCAGGGAGCTGTTTCTAATGGTAGATGGCATCTAGTAGACTATACAGCCAGCCAGCAGAAGTACACACTATGAAACCTGACTTTAACACGCATCCTAAGAGAGTCCGTGAGCTAGACAGCAGCTGCCTGCAGGCTGCCAAGAGCGGACTCCCGGGTGTTCCTGTTCAGCCTGAACTGCCATCTAGAGCTGGGTGACCTTGCAGTGTTTACTCTCACATTTCAGACTGGACCAGAACTGCTCAGAAAGCGGGCAAAGGAGCAAAGTACATCTCCCACCATAACAACAGATCCAGCTGGGACAACAGTCTCCTGTGGTCTAGATAGCTGAATGTGAAACTTGAAACCTGCACACAGAAAACTCCATCTCCAGTGACCAGAGGGCACCACCCACCACTGGAAGATGGATGATTCTCCAACAGAGAATGTGTCACGAATAGAACACAAAAGACTGAGGCACAAAACGGGTCCTTCTGAGAAGGAGGGATGTCTGGATCACCACACCACATTATTCTCAAAGTAATTCCAATGTGTGAAGTAATTAAAGAATGGGTTTCCAGAACTCATCACACATAGCGATGCCCCTAAAGGCTGCCAAGTTAAGAAGCCATCCATTCCTTCACTGCTCCAGACAACTTTCTGAAGGGTAAACTGCTGAAGTCAATCCCAAAGTACCAAATGCAACTGGTGGGGAAACAAACATGCTCTGGCCCTCATGGAAGACCACGGGCAGGGAGCTTCTGTGCAACTGAGCAGGCGGCCGTCCACAGTCCTCCCTAGGGGCTGCCCTGCAGCCAACACCACACTGCTACCAGGAACAGGCTGGTGACTGTGGCCACTCACAGAAGGCCAGTTCTGAAATAACACCTCATCCAGGGAGAAGCAGAGACTGCCGCGAGATAGGGGCAAAGTGACTGTGCACGCACCACGGGCGCTACACCCCATCTACCAGTGAATGTGGGGTGGCCTTCCCCTACAAGAGCCAGGACCTACAATGCCATTGCCCAGGTCCCTGCAGGCAAGGTGTGGGTGACCTGCAGGGGCACTACAAGATTACAAGGTAGGAACAGTAATACCTCAAATCCACACTGCTGGAGAGGAAGACACCCAGACAGTATGAATAAACAAAAGAAGAAAGTGCCGGAAACACACCAGCTAATGCACTAACAGATTCCATTGACTGCACAGCAGATGAAATGTCAGAGGAGTTCAGAAAGTAGATAATTAAAATCGTCTGCAAAGGAAAGAATGAATCAAGAGAGCAAGTACAGGCAGCAGTTGGCCACCCCAACACAGAGACAGGAGAGGAGTAAAAGATCCCGTCAAGAGAGGGGGCGGGGGCTGGGGCTGAGGCTGATGGTAGAGTGCTCGCCTAGTGTGCGTGAGGCCCTGGGTTCCATCCTCAGCACCACGTAAATGTAAAATAAAGATATTGTGTCCACCTATAACTAAAAAATAGATATTAAAAAAAAGAAAAAAGAAAAGAGATAGAGGGGCTGGGGACATAGCTCAGATGGTACAGTGCTTGCCTCACATGCACAAGGTCCTGGGTTCAATCCCAGCACAAGACAAAAGAGAGAGAGACTCTTAAAAACAAAACAAAACAAACCAAAACAAAAAAAAAAAAAACAGAAATCCTTGAAGTGAAGGAACCAATAAACCAAATAAAAAATTCAATAGAAAGCATCAACAACAGACTAAAATCACTTGGAAGATAGAACCTCAGGCAAAGAAGACAAAATATATAAACTTGAAAATAAAGGTGACCACACAGCTTAGGTGGTGAGAAACCATGAACAGAACCTCCAAGAATTATTGGACAACATGAAAAGACCAAATCTAAGATTTATTGGGATAGAGGGAGGCAGAGAGATACAAACCAAAGGACTGTACAGTCTCTTCAATTAAATAATATCAGAAAATTTCCCACATGAAGAATGAATTGGAAAATCAAAAACAAGAGGCTTTCAGGACATCAAATGTACAAAATCACAACAGATGGGCTGGGGATACAGCTCAGTTGGTAAAGTGCTTGCCTCACATGCACGAGGCCCTGGGTTCAATCCCCAGCACCACAATAAATAAATAGATAAATAAATAAATAAGATCACAACTGATCCTCACCCAAGGCACATTATAATGAAAATGCCTAGCATACAGAATAAGGATAGAATTTTAAAAGTTGCAAGAGAAAAGTTTCAGATTACATGTAGGGGGAACCAGTTCAGATCTCAACAGATTTCTCAAACCAGACCATTAAAGCCAGGAGATCCTGGAACAACATATACCATTTCTGAAAGAAAATGGATGCCGACCAAGAGTCTTATATCCAACAAAATAAGCTTCAGATATGATGATGAAATAAAAACTTTCCATGATAGAAAAAAGAATTTACAATGAGAAAGCCTGGACTACAGAATATTCTCAGCAAAATATTCCATGAGGAGAAAATGAAAAACAACAATGAAAATCAGCAAAGGAAGGAAGTACACTAAAGGAAAATCCAATCAAAGAAACAAACTCAAATTAAAAGCCAAAAATAAACAAAAATGACCAGGAATACAAACCATGTCTCAATAATAACTCTGAATGTTAATGACCTAAACTCATCAATTAAAAGACTCAGACTGGCAGACTGGATTAAAAAAATCAACAATATGCTGCTTTCAAGAAACTCATCTCATAGGAAAAGACATCCACATACTGAAAAAAATATGGAAAAAAATCATACCACTCACATGGTCTTCGGAAACAAGCAGGGGTTTCCACCCAAATATCAGATAAAGTGGACTTCAAGCCAAAGTTAGTCAGAAGAGATAAAGAAGGACATTTCATACTGCTTAAGGGAACCATACATCAACAAGACATAATAATCATAAATACCTAGGCCCCAAACAATGGAGCATCTATGTTCATCAAACAAACTCTTCTCAAGTTCAAGAGTCAAACAGACCACAATACGATAATATTGGGTGACTTTAATACACTTCTCTCACCACTGAATAGATCTTCCAAACAAAAAGCTAAACAAACTATAGAGCTGAATAATACAATCAATTATTTAGACTTAAGAGACATATATAGAATATTTCATCCAAAATGAGTTAATACACCTTCTTCTCAGCAGCACATGGATCTTTCTCTAAAATGGACCACATATTATGCCACAAAGCAACTCAGCAAATAAAAAAAAAAAAAGAGAGGTACTACCTTGTATTCTATCAGATCATAATGGAATAAAACTAGAAATCTATGATAAAATAAAAAATAGAAGCTACTGCAACACTTGGAGACTAAATAACATGATATTGAATGAGCAATGGATAGCAGAAGACATCAGGGAGGAGGATAACAAAAATTCTTAGAGGTGAATGAGAACACTGACACAACATATCAAAATCTCTGGGACACCATGAAGGCAGGAATAAGAGGAAAGTTCATTCCATGCAGTTCATTCATTAAAAGGATAAAAAGTCAATAAATGACCTAACATATCTCAAAGCCCTAGAAAAAGAAGACCAAATCAACACCAAAAGTAGAAGACAGGAAATAATTAAAATCAGAGCTGAAATCAATGAAACTGAAACAAAAGAAACAATTCAAAAATTGACAAAACGAAAAGTTGGTTCTTTGAAAAAATAAGTAAAATCGATAAACCCTTAGCCATGCTAATAAAGAGAAGGAGAGAAAAAACTCAAATTACTAAAATTCATGATGAAAAACGGAAACATTATGACAGACACTACTGAAATACAGGAGATAATTAGAAATTATCTTGAAAATTTATATTCAAATAAAACAGAAAATTTCGATGACACCAACAACTTTGTAGAAACATATGATCTACCCAAACTGAATCAGGAGGACGTACACAATTTAAACAGATCAATTTTAAGCAAGGAAATAAAAGACTCCATCAAAAGCCTACAAACCAAGAAAAGCCAAGGACCAAATGCATTCTCAGCTGAGTTCTATAAGACCTACAAAAAAAGAATTAATACCAATACTCATCAAATTATTCCATGAAATAGAAAAGGAGGGAACCCTTCCAAACTTAATTCTATGAGGCTAATATCACCCGGATTCCAAAAACAAAGATACATCAAGGAAAGAAAACTTCAGACCAATATCCCTAACGAACAAAGATGAAAAATATCTCAAGGGCTGGGGATGTGGCTCAAGCGGTAGCGCGCTCGCCTGGCATGCGTGCGGCCCGGGTTCAATCCTCAGCACCACATACCAACAAAGATGTTGTGTCCGCCGAGAACTAAAAAATAAATATTAAAAAATTCTCTCTCTCTCTCTCTCTCTCTCTCTCCTCTCTCACTCTCTCTTTAAAAAAAAAAAATATCTCAATAGAATACTGGCCAATCACATACAAAAACATATTAAAAAGACAGTGCACCACGATCAAGTGAGGTTCATCCCAGGATGCAAGGTTGGTTCAACATATGGAAATCAATAAATGTAATTTATCACATCAATAGACTTAAAGATAAGAATCATATAACCATCTCAAAAGATGCAGAAAAAGCATTCAACAAAATACAATACCCCTTCATGTTCAAAACACTAGAAAAACTAGGGATAACAGGAACATATCTCAACATCATAAAAGCTATCTATGCTAAGCCCTAGGCCAACATCATTCTAAATGGAGAAAAATTAGAAGTATTTCCTCTAAAAACTGGAACAAGACAGGGATGCCCTCTTTCACCACTTCTATTCAACATAGTCCTTGAAACTCTAGCCAGAGCAATTAGATAGATCAAAGAAATTAAAGGGATACAGAGAGGAAAGGAAGAACTCAAACTATCACTATTTACCAATGACACAATACTATACCTTGAGGATCAAAAAAAAATTCCACCAGAAAACTTCTAAAATTAATAAATAAATTCAGCAAAGTAGCAAGATATAAAATTCAACACCCACAAATCAAAGGCATTTCTGTACATCAGTGACAAATCTTTGAAAAAGAAACTAGGACAACTACCCCATTTACAATAGCCTCAAGAAAAATAAAATAGTTGAGAATCAACTCAACAAAAGAGGTGAAAGACCTCTACAATGAAAACTACAGAACACTAAAGAAAGAAATTAAAGAAAACCTTAGAAGATGGAAAGATCTCCCTTGTTCTTGGACAGGCAGGATTAATATTGTAAAAATGACTATACTACCAAAAGCACTATACAGATCTAATGCAATTCCAATCAAAATCCTCATGACATTCCCCATAAAAACAGAAAAAGCAATCATGAAATTCATCTGGAAAAATAAGAGACTCAGAATACCCAAAGCAACCCTTAGCAAGAAGAGTGAAGCAGGAGGCATCACCATACCAGCCCTTAAACTATACTACAGAGCAACAGTAACAAGAATAGCATGGGATTGCCACTAAAATAGACACACACAGCGATAGTACAGAATAGAGGACACTGAGACTAACCCACAAAATTACAGTTATCTCATCCTAGACAAAGGCACCAAAAATGTACATCTTTAACAAATGGTGCTGGGAAAACTGGAAATCCATACGCAGCAAAATGAAATTAAACCTGTATCTCTCACCATGTACGAAATTCAACAAGTTGATCAAGGACCTAGGAATTAGACCAGAGACCCTGTGCCTAATAGAAGAGAAATTAGGCCCCAATCTCCATCATGTCAGATTAGACAACCACTTCCTTAACAAGACTTCTAAAGCACAAGAAATAAAATCAAAAATCAATAAATGGGATGGATTCAAACTAAAAAAAGCTTCCTCTCAGCAAAAGAAACAATCAGTGAGGTGAAAAGAGAGCCTTCAGAATGGGAGCAAATTTTTACCATACGCATCTCAGACAAAGCACTAATCTCCAGGATATATAAAAAAACTCAAAATGACTTATCACCAAAAGACCCCCAAACACGGGCTGGGGATGTGGCTCAAGCGGTAGCTCGCTCGTCTGGCATGCATGCGGCCCGGATTCGATCCTCAGCACCACATACAAACAAAGATGTTGTGTCCATCGAAAACTGAAAAATAAATATTAAAAATTTAAAAATGTATATATAAAAAAAAAAAAACCCAAACAATCCAATCAGTAAATGGGCCAAGGAACTGAACAGACACTTCTCAGAAGATATACATGCCATCAACAAATATATGAAAAAGTATTCAACAATGTTAGTAATTAGAGAAATGTAAATCAAAACTACTCTAAGATTTCATCTCTCTCCAGTTAGAATGGCAGCTATCAAGAATATAAGCAACAATAAGCGTTGGTGAGGATGTGGGGAAAAAGGCACATTCATACATTGCTGGTGGGACTGCCTATTGGTGCAACCACCTTGGAAAACAGTATAGAGATTCCTTAGAAAATCTGGAATGGAACCACCATTTGACTCAGTTATCCCACTCCTTAGTCTATACCCAAAGGACTTAAAATTAGCATACTATAGTGACACAGCCACATCAATGTTTACAGTAGCTGAATTCACAACAGCTAAACTGTGGAACCAATCTAGATGCCCTTCAATAGATGAATGAATAAAGAAACTGTGGTATATATACACAATGGAATATTACTACAGCATTAAGAGAGAATAAAATTATGGCATTTTCAGGTAAATGGATGGAGTTAGAAAATATTATGCTAAGTGAAGTAAGCCAATCCCAAAAAACTAAAGGCCAAATTTTTTCCCTGATTAGTGGATGCTGATGGTGGGGGGCCATGAGAAAAATGGAGGAACTTTGGATTGGGAAAAGGGGAGGGTAGGGAAGGGTTGGGGGGGTAGGAAAGATGATGGAATGAGATGGACATCATTATCCTAGGTACCTGTATGATTGCACGAATGATGCGTCTCTACACTGTGTACAACCAGAAAATTGAAATGTTGCGCTCCATTTGTGTATGATGAATTGGAATGCATTCTGTAATACAACTAAGTATTACCAAAAAAAAAAAATCTGATCCACAGAATTTCAAAGAAAGTGTCTCTGTGGTCCCATTCGAGATAGCAGAAATCTATTTCATGTCCCCCACTGATTCTACTTGTCACACAAACGAGATATGAGTGTAGAACAGGAAGACAAAGAGTGGAAAAGAAAAAAAGATTCCCTTGGAATTATAGTTAAGAAGTTATCCCAGCAGGGTGTGGTGGTGCATACTTATAATCCCCAAAACTCAGGAGACTAAGGCAAGAGGATAGCAAGTTCAAGTTCAACCTTGCAACTTAGCAAAATCCTGTCTCACAGTAATTTTCTTTTTTTGGGGGGGGGGCGTGGTGGTGGTGGTGGTACTAGGGATTGAACCCAGGTGTACTCTACCAATGAGCTGCAACCCCATCCCTTTTTATTTTATTTTGAGACAGGGTCTCACAAGATTGCTAAGGACCTCACCGAGTTGCTGAGAGAATACGTGCAGAAAACAGGCAGATGACCTCTCTGTGGTCACCACTAGGGCAGCCCAGAACTCAGGCCTCTGAATTTTAGACATCATTCTCTTAAACACTACAGAGAGCTAACAACTAGAACTATCTTTTTTTTTTTTTTTAAAGAGAGAGTGAGAGAGGAGAGAGAGGGGAGAGAGAGAGAGAGAGAGAGAGAGAGAGAGAGAGAGAGAATTTTTTAATATTTATTTTTTAGTTCTCGGTGGACACAACATCTTTGTTGGTATGTGGTGCTGAGGATCGAACCCGGGCCGCACGCATGCCAGGCGAGCGCGCTACCGCTTGAGCCACATCCCCAGCCCTAGAACTATCTTCAAAGGAAAAAACTGGCAGTCCTGCGTTAACAGGGGGACTAGGAAATGGAAGAAGGCAGAGGGAGAAAGAAACAAAGAGATAAGCCTTTGTCCACTAACAGCTTCCAAACTCCTTTGTGAAAGTTTAGAAAAATAAAGACTGAGAAGTAACACCTGAGAAACGACCACCCAGCTGGACATCATATGCCCATCAGCTGGACATCATATGCCCACGCAACTGTCTCCCTGACCCTCTGCCCAGCTCTCTCCGCGCCTGCTCGCCTGGCCTGGTCCGATCCCGGGCAGCCTCCTCCCCTTCTCAGAGACTTCTCTGCAGTGAGAAGAACCCTATCTCTTGTGTACTCAAAGACCCCCAAGGTACCTCCCAACAGCTCTTTCCAAGTTAGAAGGCAGCATACTAGAAGCTTTGGGTATAACTCCTCCCAATTTCCCATTCAAGTGCAATGCTTCATAAAAACACACTGCAATGACAAACTGAATGTCACGACTTCACATCCACAGGACATCTAAACTGGGAGTCTAGATGTCGATGTCTGGGAAGAAAAGAGAAGGGGCAAACTCCATGAGGGCAGGCCATCTGGAGCCTAAAGCCCCCCGGTGCCAGAGTCTGCCGGGCGAGCAGCAGACGGAGCCCAGGCAGCCCCAGTGACTCCTCCCTGTGCTGCAGGACGAGTCGCAGCATCCAGAGGCAAGAGCAGGCTGCCTGCAGGCAGACATCCTCTCACGGTCCCTCAAAACCAGCACCCCCACAGTGAGACCCAAGGCAGGCAGAGTGGTCAGGCTCTGCTCCTGGCAACCCCAACACAGGTAGTCCACAGGTATTGATAGAAGGATGGGGAAAGTGCCCCGCCCCTCAGAGGGAGCTAGGCAGGAAGGCACTCACGTGATAGGGAAGTTGACAATGGTGGGGTTCTTCTCCACAAAGAAGTTGTTCTTAGTGAACCTCTTGATACAGAAGATCAGGTAGGGAGGCAGCTTGGTGAGCTGGAAGCGCTTCAGGAAGTTCTCCTTGTAAGTCTTATATTCCTGAGAATGGAATTACCACATTAGTGCCAGAGTTCCACAGGTGCTGGTGCAGGGACATGAGTTTGTTCGTTTGTTGTTTTTTTTAAATATAATTCTGCCTCATATCTAGACTTCTGAAGATACTTGGCTGAGGCCAGCAATTCAGCTGAGTGGTATTAAAAAGACCTTGATCATGGGCTGCTTCAGTCAGTGTATGATCACTCTGTCAACTACGACCACAATGCCTTGGCACCAGCTACCTAGGAAGCCAAGCAGCCAGAGGAAAGAGGCCATGCTGAAGCTGGTGACCACCAAGCAAGGCAGGACCTTCTGGCCTTCCCACAGTGAGAAGCCCTCACCACACATGTCCAGTAGAGGTGGCTACCATCTTCCCACACTTCTCCCTCTTCAAAGATCACAAAACTTGGGCTGGGTGTGGCTCAGTGTGAGTGTGTATTTGGCAAGCATGAGGCCCAGATTCCATTCCCAGCACACACACACAAAAAAAAAAAAGTCCCTGAATTATGGGTCAAAGCATCTGCCAGGCCATATTTCCTAAGGTCTTACTCAGTACACTGAAGAGGAGGAATGGCAAAGGAACGGGGTATCTGCCCAGCCCAAGGGGCTTTTAAGCTGGAGAACATGAGCCAGGCGCGGTAGCGCTCGGAGGTTGAGGCAGGAGAATCATGAGTTTGAATCTCACCTCAGCAACACAATAAGGCCCTAAGAACTCAGTTGAGTTCTTAGGGCCTTATTGTGTATATAAATAAAATACAAATAAGGGCTGGGGATGAAGCTCAGTGGTTAAGTTCCCCTGGGTTCAATCCCTGTACCAAAAACATGGTGGACATGAATCTGTTTTTAATAAATTCTTATCCTTAATAAAGAGAAAATAAAATTATCAAGTTAATGCTGAAGTTAGTAAAATTCTAATAATAATCAAAAAGAAAGCACCAGTGACAGCCTCCTCCTTCGGAGCAAGGTCAGGAAGGAACAGCAGACCCCTCCAAGGACCATCCCACTGTATTGTTTAAAATTAGACAAGCTGGACGTGGTGGCGCACACCTGTAATCCCAGCAAATCACGAGGCCGAGGCAGGAAAATCACAAGTTTGAGGGCAGCCTCAGTAACTTAGCAAAACCCTAAGCAACTCAGTGAGACCCAGTCTCAATATAAAAAAATAAAAAGGGCTAGGGATGTGACTAAGTGGTGAAGTGCCCCTGGCTTCAATCCCCAGTACCCACCCCCCACCAAAAAAAGTTGGAAATGTCAATACCCCACTTTCAATAATAGAAAAACCATGCAGATGATCAACAGAGAAATGGAAGACCTAAACCACACATAAATAATTAGATGTGGCAGACACTTCTCAGAAGAAGATACGCAATCGATTAACAAATATATGAAAAACTGTTCAACTTCTCTAGCAATTAGAGAAATGAAAATCAAAACTACCCTTAAGATTTCATCTCACTCTGGTTAGAACGAACGGCAATTATCAAGAATACAAGCAATAGTAAGTGTTGGAGAGAATGTGGACGAAAAGGTACAGTCACTCACACATTGTAATGGGACTGCAAACTGGTGCAACTACTATGGAAAACAGTATGGAGATTCCTTAGAAAACTTGGAATGAAACCACCATTGACCCAGCTATCCCACTCCTTGCTCTATACCCAAAGGACTTAAAATCATCATATTACAGGGACACAGCCGCATCAATGATTATAGCAGCTCAATTCACAATAGCTAAACTGTGGAACCAACCTAGATGTCCTTCAGTAGATGAATGGATAAAGAAACTGTGGTATGTATACACAATGTAATATTACTCAGCGTTAAAATGACACATGATCTTGTATTTCCCTGATTACTGTTGAACATCTTTTCATATATTTGTTGTCCATTTGTATATCATCTTTGTGAAGTGTTCTTTCAGATCCTATGTTGAAAAGCTGGCTGTAATCAATGACAGGAAGTGACAGGTGTTGGTGCAGACATGAAGAACAGAGCCCTCATAAGTTACGGGTAGGAGTGTAAAGAAAGTGGTACAGGCACTTGGGACACAGTCTGCAGCTCCTCGAACATCTGAAGGCAGAGTTGCTACATGACCCAGCAGCACCCCTTCTTAACATGTGCCCTGGTGAAGGGAAAACACGCCCACATAGAAACTTGCAGACTAGTGTTGACATCAGCACTAACAGTTGAGAGGTGAAAACCAGCCTAAAGCCCACCAGCTGATGAATACACAAAATACAGCATGTTCACTCAATGGAATATAACTGGGCCACAAAAAGGAATGAGGTCCTAACCCATGTCGTGCTGCAACATGCATGCAGCCATCACCCAGATGAAGGTTTAGAACACTAAGAAACAGCTTCGTGACAGATACAGTGCGCGTGTCTATCACCCCAATGACTCAGGAGGCTGAGGCAGGAGAATGGTGAGGGCAAGACCAGTCTCAGCAACTTAGTAGACCTGTCTGAAAATAAAAAATACAAAGGGCAGGGCTGGGACATGGCTCAGCAATAGCACACTTGCCTAGCATGCTTATGGCCCTGGGTTCAATACCCAGCACCACAAAAAAAGGAAAATGAAAATAAAAAAGGCTGGGGATACAGCTCAATAGTAAGAGCACCCTGGGTTCAATCAATCTCCAGTACCAGGAAAGGAAAAAAAAAAAATCATATTACATCACCACTATTAATCAATTAGTTAAAAGTTCTGTACATCATCTGTAAACATGTTATAGCTCTGTATCTGCTTAAAAGCTAAAGCCAGAAGAAACTGTCTGTACTAGTCCACGCTAGTATTATTAAAATAAGAATGAGGGGCTGGGGTTGTGGCTCAGCGGTAGAGCGCTCGCCTAGAATGTGTGAGGCACTGGGTTCGATCCTCAGCACCATATAAATACAAAATAAAGATATTGTGTCCACTTATAACTAAAAAATAAATATAAAAAAAAGAATAAATTTAGATCAATACTAAGGTCTCATGGGAATCTTGACATTACGTAAGCTTAAAGAAAAACTTTAAAAAAAGGCTGGGGATGTGTCTCAGTGATAGAGCACCCCTGGGTTCAATACCAGTACCAAAAAAAAAAAAGAGAGAGAGAGAGAGAGATGGCGTGTTTTCCTGCCTTTGAGTTTCTGAAGCACATCTGAGGTGGGAGCTCGGAGGGACAGAAGAGACATAGAAGGGGGCACGTGAGTTAAGAGCCGAGACTCCAAGGAATTCAGGAGCTTGATCAAAACGACACACTTTATAACAAATGCATTACATACAAGTGGCAACACTCAAGTACAAAAAGAAAATGATGGGCAGGGTTACAGCCTAGTGGAAGAGCACTGCCCGCTGGCCCAGGCCCTAGGCGGTGGGAGCAGGAAGATGAGGAAGTCAAGAGGGCAAGGGAAGCCTGGCAGCACAGAAGGACACGTGGCTACCTTCTCAGTGATGCCATTGAACTTGGCCAGGATGTTGAAGAGCGGCACCTGGGGGATAATGAGCTGTTCCTTTTCGTCCTTGTAGAGCGGGGCAGTAGGAAGGTCCAGCGTCAAGTACATGAACGTAGACTCCACCATCGTCTCCTGGTACTCATCATTATGCAACAGCTGCTCTTTTTCTTCTGCTGGCTAGAAACAGGCAAGAAGAAACAGGAGGGAAGGCATGTGAGCAGCACAGAGCAGGTGCCAGAGCCTGGGCAGTGTCCATGACCACACTATTCAAGAATCCACAGCTCGCTAGGTGTGGTAGCGTTCACCTATAACCCCAGTTGCCTGGGAGAATGAGGCCAGCCTGGACTTAGCAAGACCCTGTCTCAAAATAAGATAAACCAGCTGGGGTACAGCTCAGTGTGAACACCCTGGGTTCTATCCCTAGTACCAATCAAACAAACAAAACAGCCTCTTCTGGGTTCATTGCTCATAGACAGACTATCCCAAGGCTCTGTGACAGCAGGGGAGGCATGGCTGAGCCTTCTCAGAACACCAGCACACTCGGGGCCAGGCCCTCCCTCCAGCATGCTACCCCAGCCCCTGCCTCCAGAGCCCACAGCCACCCCACAGGGGCCTGAGCAGAGGCTCTGGGCATCTCTATCCTCCAAGTGTCTCTCTGCTTCTCCCGAGTCCACTCAGGCAACACAGATCAGTCCTGTACCGGCTCCACCCACTCACCAGATCAGGATGGGGAAGCTTCTTAGTGAAGATCCGCATGGACCCCTGGAAAACATCCGTCACAATTGCTGCACAAACAAAAGGCAAGCACAAACACTGTGAGCCTGGGAAGCATGTCAGAAACACATCGCAATTTCTGAAATAAACCTGCAACTTTCAGCATGAGACCCAAAGAAGCCCTCCCTAAACAGAAGCTTCCCTGGGAAATAGACACCATGCGGTACTTTCATAATTGTTGTGGAAGTGATCACATGTGTATCCTCCCCAAGGCACATGGGCCCTCTAAGACAGGGCCTGGCCCATGAGAGACGCATGAAATGATGAATGATTCGCAGAGCCTGAAGATGCATGACTCAGAAAAAATTCACAAGCAACCGGGCACAGTGGTACATCCACACAATTCTGGCAACCCGAGAGGCTGAGGCAGCAGGATTTCAGGTTTGAGACCAGCCTCAGCAACTTAGTGAGACACTGTCTCAAAATAAAAAATAAAGAAAGGGTTGGGGGGGCTGGGGATGTGGCTCAAGCGGTAGCGCGCTCGCCTGGCATGCGTGCGGCCCAGGTTCGATCCTCAGCACCACATACCAACAAAGATGTTGTGTCCGCCGAGAACTAAATAAATAAATAAATATTAAAAAAAAAAAAAAAGAAAGGGTTGGGGATGTAGCACAGTAGTTGAGTACCCTTAGGTTCAATTCCCAGTACTGAATGTGTGTTTGTGTGTGTATGTGTGTGTGTATTTTCACAAGCAAACAGGGCCCAACCAAGGAATTGCCCTAACTATATGCTGCCCACAAGGGAAATAAAGTCCAGTCTACACTGGACACAAAAGCAAAACTACAGACTAAGATTTGGGCAAGAGCAGAAGCAAAGGCCTAGGGGCTCAGTGGTAAAGCACTTGCCTAGCATGTGTGTGGCACAGGGTTCAATTCTCAGCACCACATACAAATAAATGAATAAAATAAAGGTTCATTAACATCAAAAAAATATTTAAAAAAGAGTAGAAGCAAAGCAAAGAGAGATCAAGCACTCTGGGTCCTAGAATCCTCCCAGGACGTAAGGCGAGGATGTAGAAGACATGCACAAGATGAAGACACCAGGTGGGGCAGGCCTCAAGTAAGAGAGTACAAGGCCCGCAGGACACCTCCAGGGCCCTCAACTCAGAAGTCAAGAAGTCTACCTAGGTCTCTACAATGGCTGGCCCAGCTCTGCAGCCTTTGAGCTGATAGATGTGTAGATACCCCTAAGCCAGTGAAGACAATGAGTGGCACAGGGACGCTAGGTCTGGGACCCTAGCAGGGACCCCAGCAGGCCAGCCTCCTGCCTCCAAGTACAGATCCAGCAAGCGTGAAGAACTGGCAGCGAATCAGCTCTAACCTTCAACTCAAAGGCCAGGCCACCACCCACATTAGTGCTTGCAGTGGCAAGAGCCTGGGGGTCCATAACATGCTGTCCTGCATGTTGAAACTGGGTCAGGATTTCTGGGGCACTGTTGTATCCATTCCTGATAAAAAATCTTATTATAAACAGGAATAAATCAGATTAGCATGTGAGGAAGTCAAACAGACAAGTTGACCTAAAAAGTTATTTTTATTTTTGTGGTGCACCTGCATCGTTAAAAGAAATTTTAATTGACACGTAATAATTGTACAGTGTAACAATTTAGAACATGTATACAGTATGTAATGATCAAATCAGGATAGCTGGTATAACTGTCACTTCAAACATTTACCATTTCTTTGTGTAAGAATATTCCAAATTCTCTCCACTGCCTATTTCAAAACCCAAAGTAAAGTCCTGTTGCCCAGTTACCCTACCGTGCTACACCAAAGCATCAGACGCTCTCCAGCTGCACCCTCCACCCTGCCTCAGCCTCCGGCGACCACTCTTTACTCTCTGCTACCAGACTCTCTCAGCTCCCACGAGTGAGAATGTCCAGGATTTGCCTTTCACTTGACTTGTCTTCCAGGCACTTCTGCCACAGGAACAGCTGGGGCTGCAGCTCAGTGGCAGAGCACCTGCTGAGCACACCTGAAACCTGGGTTCAACCCCCAGGACCACAAAAAAATAAAAAAACCACTGGGCATAATTATCACATTCTAACATTAAAAAATTATGGTCAGGAGCTATTCAAGAATAAAATTTGGTGTATACAATAAATCCCAACCCTCTGCCCACAAAAGAGACAAACAGTTAAGAACAAGAGGACATGAAGCTGTAGTTTTTTAAAGATGGACCAGAAAAGAAAAACAGCTGTTTTATAAGCAACAAGACTTACTCTTCTTTTTCTTCTTTGTGCCCCCCAGGGCCGAGTGCAGAGCATTCAGAAACCAGGACAGAAAGTCGACTCCGTCTCCTGGGGAAAAGGAGGCATGGAACATGAGGCAACTGGAGGCAGGAGGGGAAGCCCGCAGCCGGCCACGCTGCAGTCCTGCTACCCACTCCCAGAAGAGGCCCTCAGGCCAGGCCGCAGACTACCACCACCATGCGCTCAGAGACTATGACTTCTGTCCTAGGGAATGAGCCAACATTACCACCCCAGTGTGGGTGTTACTTCCTATCACCCCAAGTCCCCAAGGGGCCTGGGCCCACTCCTTACCTACTCACCGATCATGCCTTACTTCTCCTTTCCTAAGTGCCTGAGACTCTTAAAAGCCACTAAGTTGTTCCCCAGTCTGCTGTCACATGTTCACATAGAAGTCTTCACTGGCCCCCACCTTTGACAGAAGAGAATCGCAACTCCCACAGTGGCACATAAACCAGGAATTTGGTCCTTTCTTCCCTGTCTCCACCTCAGCTCTCCACTGACCCCAGAATCCAAGGTCCAGCTAAGTGCAGGCAGTCAGCCTGGATCCCGTACCTCTATGCTCCTACCCAGAATGCCTGCCCACAACCCGCCTCCCCCTGTTCAGCTGGGGTCCTTGTCTGTGTTCCCTCCAGAGCACACTCTGCCCTTTCTTACCGCAGCGCCTAACACTCTGCAATTACCTTTCTCTGCAACTACCTTGCCTTTAGCCTTTAGCTCCCTGTGGCTCCAAAGTCTAGCCTCACAAATGCATGCTGAGCAAACTAATGTGCACACTAGCAGACAGCACCCAAGATCCAGGTACTAAGAGTTATTTTATTCACAAGGCAATGACAACCTGGGCCCAAAGAGATGACAGCAACCTGAGGTTCATCAGAGGACCCATGTGTAGACCTGACAAGGTGAGAAGCACAGGTGGCAGGGACTCAGCATGGGCTGCTGCCTTGCCTAGCCTCTCGGCATTCCCTACACCAGACAGTCCACCTCACCAAACAAGACAGGCCTTCTGTTCAGCTTCTGAGACTCTGAGCAGAGAGGAGTAAGGAACCCACCCAAGCTACTCACTCACTCACGACTATCATCAAGATTCACTGCAAAGCAGAAGTACATTTTCTTCCTCAAACTAGCTTTGTTGTCCTCAAATCAGAGAAACACAGATGACCTTTCTGACCTGTGTTTCTGCCTGTGGTGCTGGGCAAATGCTCTGCCACAGAGCCTCCCTCCAGCCCTTGCTCCTTACCTTGTTTGGTGATCTGAAAGGTCTTCCTGCTGCAGAGGACCACAGCCTGGAGCATCTCGTGGGGAGAGACATGAGCCTTGAAATTTCGAGGGTTCCAGAGCTTTCTCATCAGCTCTCCAAAACGCTGGACCAACAAGAACATGATGTCCCCTGGAGGACGCTTGATGTTCTTGTAATTATCTTCTTCTAGGAAGTAGTTCCGGAGAGGAGGAACATTAGACAGAGCCTGGAAATCAAACACTATACTTAATCCAAAGCCCCTCTGCAGGGTCGCTGGGCCCAGCTCTTCCAGCCAACATTCTTCTGGTAGAGCCCTGCAAGGGGCCTGGGACAGCCTGAAGAGTCCAAAGGAAACAGACCCTTTGAGAATCCTATCTAGACATGATATTACAAAAATATCCTTCACACTAGGTTCCAGAATACAGTTCTGCAGACACTTGGTAGATATGGACATCACAGAGAAGTTAATAAAAAGGTATTCAAATCGCTATCTACTGCCACTCAATACTTCCCTTTCTTACTCTAAGTAGACCTGTGTCAATACTGAAATTCACGAGGTACTAAGGGCCAAAAACCAAGTACTCTTTCATCACCTCCTTTGACTGGAGTAGAGACAACTATCTGGGGAACACTAGCCCCCACTTCTCGACACCATACTAAAATAATCTGACCATGCATGTATGAGTTTGGCAGAATGAACTAACTACAATGTGTAACAATAAAGCTCTAACAAACAAACAAACAAACAAACAAAAAACCTGAAGGAAAAAATACGAAAATCATAAAATTTGATGTTTCTCTAATAAAACCATGCAATTGCACATAAAACTGAGTGTACTTGTTATGGTGAAAAATGGCCAGACATTTATTTATTTATTTATTTATTTAATATTTATTTTTTAGTTATTGGCGGACACAACATCTTTGTTTGTATGTGGTGCTGAGAATCGAACCCGGGCCGCACGCATGCCAGGCGAGCGCGCTACCGCTTGAGCCACATCCCCAGCCCCTGGCCAGACATTTAGAAAACAAATCTGACAGGGGTAGGAAAGATGGTGGAATGAGATGGACATCATTACCCTAGACACATGTATGATTGCATGAATGGTATGTTTCTATACCATGTACAAGCAGAGAATTGAAATGTTGCATTCCGTTTGTGTACGATGAATTGAAATAAAAAAATTTTTAAAAACACACTCAAAAAAACAAATCTGACTTCATCAGGCAAAAAGAGAAAAACTAGTCATGCAAGCTTCAGGAAGAAAGGCATGGTTGCTGATCTCAACTCAGAACTGGGAGGGAGACCACAGAACAGACCTTGAATACAAGCAGAGTATACCCTGGATCATTCCCAATGGGTTCATGAGTCCCAGAACATTTTCCCTTGGCAACCCACTTAGGAAGGAGGACAGAGGTTTTCTGCTAACTACGATAGGTTCAGGCAGGGAGGTCTTGGGACCTGGAGATCACCATAACCTTAAGGGGATCAGGCCTCCTCAGACACTAGGATAACAGGCATGGGTCACCGTGCCCAGCTACATATAGCACAAGCTCAGCTAAAGGAACACGGGCTTGATGCTCAGGCAGTAATTACTAAAAAAGAGAACTACTTTCAAAAAGAGGGGAAGTATAGATAAAGTTAACCCTAATTCTCAGTTATCCACCTTATAGAGAGAGGTGCTCTCAGCGCTCATTACATCTAGTGACAGGCAGCCTCAGAGAGAGACTAGAGTCAGGTCTCCTCAACTCTACTTCAGTGGGGACATCACCAAAAGAGGGTTTGTTCACCTAATATTTTAATAAATAAAGAGACTCACCCATGAGAATTAAGATTCAGAAAGCCAGGACTAACCATCCTACCCATGATAGTTTTCAAAGTCGTGAGAGTTTATAGGAGGAGGAGTCTGAAACATCTCTCTCCACCTAAGAAAATGACCTTTCCAGGAACTAGTTACCACACCAGGAACCATCACCAAATAGACAGGTCTTTACATTCTTTTACACAATTCTTTGTTTTCTCCATTTAAAAAAAAATTGTTCTTTTTAGTTATCCATGACAGTAGACTGGAGCATAACTTCCCATTCTTGTGGTTGTACATGATGTGGAGTTTCTACTGTCTTTCCCATTTTCATCCCTCCTTCCTTTCCCCCACTTAGCTTTTACACAATTATTTTTTGTGGAGGCGGTGGGGACCAGGGATTAAACTCAGGGGCACTCAACTACCGAGCCACGTCCTCAGCCCTATTTTGTATTTTGTTTAGAGACAAGGTCTTAACGAGTTGCCTAGTGCCTCGCTTTTGCTGAGGCTGGCTTTGAACTTGATCCTCCTGCCTCAGCCTCCTCAGCCGCTGGGATGACAGGCGTGTGTCACTGCGCCCAGCTACATAATTCTTTATGGTAAAAATACATTTAAAAAGTTTAGCGTACTGCTCCCCAGCTGCCATGAGCTGGCACCTTCTACTATGATGTTCTGCCATGGAGCTGGTTGACAGAACGAGTTATCTGAAAGCTTTCAAGAATGGTGGGCGTTGATCAATTATAACTACTTCCAGGATCTCATACGAAGACAGTGGCAGATCAAATCCCTTCAGTGCTGGAAGCGGTGGCATACGCCTGTAATCCCAGCTGCTCAGGAGGCTAAGACAAGAGTATTTCAAGTTCAAGGCCAGCCTCAGCAACTTAGCAAGGCCCTAAGCCACTTAGCAAGGCCCTGTCTCTAAATGAAATTTTAAAAAGAGCTAGGGATGTTGCTCAGTGGTTAAGTGCCCCAGGATTCAATCAAAAATTTTAAAAAACAAAATTTAAATGTTTTACCAAAAAATTTTTAAAAAACCACCACCCTTCAGTGCAAAGGATTATATGATCAAACTCCTCACTGTGAATTATTAGGTGCCAGCAAAAGAGGCCCTGATCCCAAGGACACAAGATATCAGAAGAACAAATCCAGGGATACTTTTGGATGTTGAGCTTATCTGATCTCAAGATGGCCCCATAAGGTTCTTGAACTCCAGACTTTCCCAAGAACAATCATGCAGATCACATCTCCTCTAGCTGAGTACAGGTCTCCAGTGGAGCTGGCAACAGGACCCACACTGGAGTGCCTGGGACTGGTCTCCACCCTTCTTGTCAGAATGCAGTCCTGTCCTAATTTTACTTCTGAGAGGAGAACCATATGGGGAGGGGAGGCTGGCAAGGGGAACAGACAGCTGCAATTGGGATCTAACTCACAGTTCTGAATGATATTTTAGAAAGACTTCCTGAAACATTCTTTATCAGAGTGCTGAACAAGGAATGAATACCTGTCCCCTCTTTTCTGGGTCCTTGGCTTTCTATGGGACAGTCACCTGGCACTGAATTGTAGCACCCTGAGCTAAGCGTATCTGTTCCCTCTGAGATAAGAACTCCATCCCTTTCTTTTACCAAGATAACACTTCCTGTAAAGAATTTAAACAGCCATGATTTTCCAATATTTTTAAATATTGCACCAATTATTTAAATTTATGCTTATCACCAACCTTTTATGAAAATGTTTTGGATTTTAAACTGTACTAGGTCTAAAACAGACTCATGGACCAATGGTACGGAATAGAGGACCACAGACAAACCCAGATAAATACAGTTATCTCATACTAGACAAAGGCGCCCTAAACATACATTAGAGAAAAGATGGCCTCTTTAACAAATGGTGCTGGGAAAACTGGAAATCCATATGTAGAAATGAAATTAAACCCCTATCTCTCACCATGCACAAAACTCAACTCAAGTGGATTAAGGACCTAGGCATTAGACTAGAGACCCTGTACCTAATAGAAGAAAATGTAGGCCCACCTCTCCATCATGTTGGCTCAGGAACTGAATTCCTCAACAAGACTCCTAACGCACATGAAGTAAAATCAAGAATCAATAAATGGGCCAGGCATGATGATGCATGCCTTTAATCCCAGCCGCTCAGGAGGCTGAGGCAGGAGGATCATGAGTTCAAAGCCAGCCTCAGCAAAAGTGAGGTACTAAGCAACTCAGTGAGACCCTGTCTCTAAATAAAATACAAAATAGGGCTGAAGATGTGGCTCAGTGGTTGAGTGTCCCTGAGTTCAATCCCAAATTACCGCCCCCCCGCCCCCCCCAAAAAAAAAGAAGAATGGAATGGCATGAAACTAAAAAGCTTCTTCACAGCAAACAACGTGAAAGAGAGCCTAGAGAATGGGAGAAAATCATAACCGTCTGCACCTCAGAGCATTACTCCACAGGATATATAAAGAACTCAAACAAATTAACACCAAAAAAACAAATAATAACCCAATCAATAAATGAGCAAGGAATTGAACAGGCACTTCACAGAAGAAATATGATCTCTCAACAAATTAAAAAAAAAACGCGTGTGTATGTGTGTGTGTGTATGTAAATATATATAAAATGCTCAATATCTCAAGCAATTAGAGAATTGCAAAAATCAAAATTACACTGAGATTTCATCTCACTCCAGTCAGAATGGCACAGTTATCAAGAATTCAAGTAACAATAAATGTTGGCCAGGATGTGGGGGAAAGTACACTCACACATTGCTGGTGGGACTGCAAACCAGTGCAATCACTCTGGAAAGCAATGTGGAGATTTCTCAGAATACCTGGAATGGTATTTGACCTAGTTATCCCACTCCTCAACATATACCCAAAGGACTTAAATCAGCATACGGTAATGTAATGTGTCATATCCATATTTATAGCAGCTCAATTCACAAAAGCTGAACTATGGAACCAACATAGGTGCCCTTTAATAGATGAATGAATAAACAAATTGTGGCATATATACACAATGGAATATCACTCAGTCATAAAGAAGAATGAAGTTATGGCATTAGCTAGTAAATGGATGGAACTGGAGACTACCATACTAAGTAAAAGAATCCAATCCCCAAAAACCAATGGCTGAATGTTCTCTCTGATATGTGGATACTAACACATACTAGCGGGATGGGGAACAGAAGTTCAATGGATTAGACAAAGGGGAATGAAGGGAAGGGTGGGAATCCTAATAGGAGAGACAGTAGAATTTTTCAGATATCACTTTCCTATGTTCACATATGAATACACAACCAATGAAACTCCACATCATGTACAACCACCAGAATCAGAAGTTACACTCCATGTACGTGTGATGGGTAAGAATACACTCCACGTCATGAATAACTGAAAAGAACCAAATATAAAACCCTTCCTAGGTCTCCTCCTGTTCCCATATAAGCAGCCCCAGGATTTAGGGCACGGACTGGTCAGAGCGCAATCTCTGTCTGGAAGAGGCACTGGCAGTCCACACACCTGGGAAGGAAGGAGTCCCTTCTGCCCCTGGCTTGGAAGTGGCTGCTCAGCGTCTTCCTGCTGCACCCACTGCAGGAATCCATATCTATCTATCTATCTATCTCTCTCTCTCTCTCTCTCTCTCTCGCAGCCTTCGTTGCGTTACACAATTTGTCCTCTAAAATTCAGGCTTTTCTAATTGAAAACATCACACTCGATTTTCCCCCCAAGTTGTCTTTTTAATGTAAAATTAGATACTTAATTTATGTAAAAACTAATCTTTTTAAAAAAATATTTAGTTATAGTTGGACACAATACCTTTATTTATTTATTTATTTATTTTTATGTAGTGTTGAGGATCAAACCCAGATCCCCACACGAGTGCTCTGCCACTGAGCCATAGCACCAGCCCTGAATTAGTAATCTTTTATAAAGACAAAAAAAAAAAAAAAAAAAAGATTTAAAGGCCAAGTTAAAAACTGCAAGAAAATACTTGCAATATAGCAACCTGTACAATAAAACCAAATGATGGTTTTCTTATATATTTCATAAAGCTCAATAAGCTGAAACAATAGGGAAAAGAGTACTTACGACCCATTCATTTAAATACATAAATTATACACATACACACAAATAATTAAGGTTGGAAGTGATCCAAAACACCTAAGTTAAAAATAAAGATACCCAGGACTGGGGTTGTGGCTCAGTGGTAGAGCAGTTGCCTAGCACACGTGAGGCACTGGGTCAATCCCTGGCACCACATAAAAATAAACAAATAAAAGGTACTATGTCCATCTACAACTAAAAAAATATATATTTTTATATACATATATATATTTATATATATTTGTATATAAAAATAAATAAAGATACCTATAAAATAGAAAAAATTTTCTCAGTGCTAACAGTGACAACACAAGATGAAAGAACGCTCTTTGGGGTTGCTGGTGGGTTTAGAGATTGTTCAAAACACTTATATCTGGAATCTAGATCCTATGTACACTAGTATAAGAACGGGTGAATCAATTCCAACTCAATAGCATGTAATCATTAAGGATGCTGCCAGGGATGTAGTGAATCAATTCCAACTCAATAGCATGTAATCATTAAGGGGCCAGGGATGTAGGTCAGCAGTGTAGCCCCTGCCTAGCAAGCAAGAAGCCCTGAGTTGAACCACTAAAAAGAAGAGAGACATGTACATACTATGTTGCTTCATAAAACAGTTATGTGCATTTTTAAATTACAGAAAATAAATATAATAAAACGTGTCACAAAAAGTAAAAAGACTAGGGGCAGCAAGGCCCTGGGTTCAATTCCTCAGCACTCACCCCCCACCAAAAAACAAACAAACCAGGAGGGGGAATGTGTGTGTGCAAAATAACACGTCAGAAGGTACTGCAGGGCTGGGTTGTAGCTCAGCTGTAGACGCTTGCCTAGCACATGTGAGGCAGGGGGTTCGACTCTCAGCACCGCAAAAATAAATAAAGATATTGTGTCCATCTACAACTAAAAAAAGAGAAGAGACTGCACACTGGTCACAAGAGACAATGTGAACTACGTCAGATTTTAAGGCAAAATAATCATGTTACCATGTGACAGAGTATTATGCTATACACATTTAGAAAAAGTTCTATTTCTTTGTTTCTAAAATATTTTTTAATTGTAGATGGACATAATAGCTTTATTTTTTTATGTGGTTCTGAGAAGTAAACCCAGTACCTCACATGTGCCAGGCAAGTGCTCTACCACTGAGCTACAACCCCAGCCATGTTTGTTTTGGGGACTGGGAATTGAACCCATGGGTACTTTACCACTGAATAACATCTCCAGTCCTTTTTATTTTGAGGCAGGGTCTAAGTTGCTAAAGGTCCCCTTAAGTTGCTAAGGCTAGCTTCAAATTTGTGACCCTCCACCTCAGCCTCCTTAGTCACAACAATTCTAGAACTATATAAGTACTCCAGGACAGAATACTAAGGAGAGAAAGGAATAAGGCTTTTACTTTATAATTCATATACCTTCCCTTCAATAATCCTGTTTATGTCTATAATTTTTTAAATCAATTTTTTCTTGGTGAAGTGAGATTCTGCTTACCAACATTTTCTAATTTTTCTATAATAAACATATATAACTTGTGTAAATAAAAAAATTTGGGGGGGAATAAGACAACAGCCCACACAATGAACATCTACACCATAAAAAAGAAATGTGCCTGATGCAGAGGCCACACCTGTAATACCAGCAACTTGGGATGCTGGCAGGAGAATCACAAGTTCAAGCCCAGCCCAGGCAACTTAGTGAGACCTTGTCTCAAAATAAAAAATAAAAAGGGCTGCGGGTATAGTTCAGTGATAAGAGTTTCCCTGGGTTCAATACTCAGCATTGGGGAAAGAAAAATTCTTATTTGGTATTTCCTGGCAACATGGATTCTATCCTTCCTTCCCCAGCAACTCCAAGGTCATGAAAAAGCTGGAAAATGCCTAAGCATCTGGCAGCAGCCCCATGAGCAGAAACAGGAAAATTTGGCTTACTGCAGAACAAATACTCAAGGGAAGCTCCTAGCCAAACCCTTTGACCACACTCAGCAAGAACGCAGCAATGTCTTGGCAGACTCGATACTGCTTCTGCCACCCCCTCCCCTCAGCCTTCCTATCTGGATCCTACCTGAAGGACGGCATTGGCATAGTCGTTGGCCTTTATGTTATTCAGTCCCACAATACCCGGCAGATAAGTGGTACCATCATACGCCCGGGACAATTTGGCTTGCTTGTCCAAGTTTGCAATTTGCTGCTTTGTAAAAGTGGGCTTCAACACATACTGTGAAGAAAAAAAAAATCCTACGTTATTTTTGAGATATAAACAGAGTTCAGAAGATATATCCAGAACAGTAATTTCTACCAAAAACCAAAAATGCTTTGGTCATGAGCACCTCCCACACACCCCAAAAGACCCGCAAGCAACAAGGATGAAGACGAAGTAATTCAGCACAGCTCCTCTCCACACTGCTGGTCAATCCCTCTCAACAAGGGGTTCTCCATATCCCAAATCAATAAATCCCACATCTGTCTTCAACCTCATGTCTGACCATCTCCAAGATAAATGGCTGTCACACTGTAGGACACTCGATCTCTAGAGACAGCAGGAGCCTGAGCCTTACCCAGTATGGCATGTGTGCCTAGCTTAGGAGTGCAGAACCTCCTCCCCTTGGGCAGGACTGGGGACTCTAGGATTCCCTGGGAGTGGACGGTGGGAGCAGAATACTCCCAAAGTTACAGACTGGATGGAGGTCATCGTGAACTCCCTTTGGAACCTCAAATTTATCCCAGTTTCTTCATCTATCCAGATTCTCCCTGATTACAGGTGAGGTAGTTGTCAGGGAACCCTGAGTTGGCTCACAGAAGAATCTGCCTCAACTGGGTATAATTAAACAGACTGTAATCCCAGTAACTCAGAAGACTTGACGCAGGAGGAACGCCAAGTTCAAGGTCAGCCCCAGCCATTTAGTAAGACTATGTCTCAAAATTTAAAAACAGGCTGGGGATGCAGCTCAATGGTAGAACACTTGGTTAGCATATGTGAACTCCTAGAACCACACACATACAAAACTGCCCCAAGCCAGCCTCCCTGGACACAGACACACACCGTGATATCCTCCAGGGAGGAGTCGATGATCTCATAGTTGTCTGGAAGGCAGTAAAACTTGAGGGTGTGGAGGTTGAGGAAGACATGGTGGCTAAACTGGACGCTGTGGATGTAGGCATGAGACTTCAAACCTCGGCCTATAGGGAAGGACAAGAGACTATAAGAGGGGCAGGCCCAAGGAAGACACAGACAAGATCTGCTCCTCCTTCCCTTATTTTGTATTGGAACATGTTAAAAGCAGCACAAAGTATTACACCATCCATAAACGAATCTCCACATGAGCCTATCTCATCACAAGATTAGCAAAAAACAATAGCATGTTAGTTATTTCACTCGCTGGAAAGAGGTTGGGGAAACTGATTTCAATACAAAATATATACACTTGCATACAAGAGCTAGATTCCTAAGTATCAGAAACTAGGACTATCTATGATGATATCTGACATTATGTAGGTAAATACACATGCCCTGTGATAGCCCCATCACCCAGTCCTTAACCTCCAACTGTTCATATTCAGACTGTCCTGTTCCTGTGCACTTCACTCAGGCAGCCACTGCTGTCTAGGATCTTCCTCCCCTGCTCTGTTCAAAACCTGCATGTCAGCTGGGCGTATACCCATAATCCCAGCAGCTGGGGAGGCTGAGATAGGAGGATCGTGAGTTCAAAGCCAGCCTCAGCAATGGCGAGGCTCTCAGCAACTCAGTGAGACCCTGTCTCTAAATAAAACACAAATAGGGCTGGGGATGTGGCTCAGGGGTTGAGTGACCCTGAGTTCAATCCCTGGTACCAAAAGGAAAAAAAAAACAAAACCCCTGCATATCCTGCCAGCTCAAGTTCTACCTCACTTCCTCCATGAAGTCAACATACACCCCCAGTCAGCACTGACCTCTGCATTTTTCAGCTCCTACTGCCCCTATTTTTATTCACTGACACACAGTCTAGCAGGAATCTTTTTGGTCTTATAGGATTCACCAATTGTTGTCAAAACCGGACTTCTCATAAGCTCCTTAGAAGAGCAAAGAATGAAGTTTATACCTTGTTTGAAACATCTGCCATACTATGTGCACAGTATTTGCTTAGTCTGAATGAGGTGAAATAAATTTTTAGAAAAAAAACAGAATAAAAAAGTCCTTAGAACAAAAGTAGTGCTGGGGGTATGGCTCAGTAGGAGAGCATTTATCTACCAGCATGTGTAAGGCCCTGGGTTCTATTCCCAGGACCCCACCCACCCACACACACACAAGAAAGACATAAGTAGCCGGCACGGTGCCTCACGACACTAATCTCAGCAGCTCAGGAGGCTGAGACAGAATGATTGTGAGTTCAAAGCCAGCCTCAGCAACGGCACAGTGCTAGGCAACTCAGTGAGCCCCTGACTCTAAATAAAATACAAAATAGGGCTGGGGAGTACCCCTGAGTTCAATCCCTGGTGCCAAAAAAAAAAGGAAAAACATTAAAAAAAAAGAAAACATTAAAGTCAGAAATCCAAAGTCTTTGGCTTTCACAGAACTAGTCCTCTATCCCTCTCAGATATATTCAGGTTCTGACCACAGACCTTTTTATTGGTTTTCTAAGAATATTCCAATGTCCCTGGAACAAAGAGGGATTACAAGACATGACTCTCAAGAACAAACTGCTTTCTTAAAATAAATAAATAAATAAAAGAAGACCTGCAGATAGCTCTGAAAATATTCACTCACCTTGAAAGTACTTGCCACACACCAGACAGGCATATGCATTGATATGTGAAAGGGAGATAGAGCACAGTTTCTCAAAGTCAAAGTCCAACACACTCCTAAAAGAATCAAAACAACACACAAAAAAAGACCACATAATCAATAGGTCAGTGTCTGGGAGGGCCCCAAACAGCTGTGTTGGCTTCAAGTCTAAGAGGGACCCAAACAGAGCCCCCGATTCCACATGTCCCACAGTACCCTGCAGAGAATGGTTTAGAATCAAGTGTAAATTGTGGAGTGCATTAATCATTCTCCATTTCCAGCTACCATGCCCAAGGCAGTGTGGAGGTGTCTGTACCTGACACATAATGCCCATGACCCTTTTCCTTAATAGAAGTAGTGTGCACTTATCCATGGTTTCTACACTGGTGGGTTCAACCAAACACACCAAAAGTATCTGGGAAAAAACAAAAACTATATCTGTAATAAACAAGTACAGACATTTTTCCCCTGTCATTATTTCATAACCAATACAGTATGGTACCTATTTATACAGTACTTATATTAGCATTAATTAGTGACCTAGGATAATTTAAAGTGTGCAGGAGGATGAGTATAGATCACATGTAAATACCATGGCAATTCATTTTATTTAAGGGACTTGATTATCCACAGATTTTGGTATCCATGGGGGTTCTTAGTACAGGTCCTCCATGTACCAAGGGATGATTATATTTGTAGCCAGTTAAGAACCCTTCATTATCATGACCTTCTCTGAAGGGAAAGGTAGATATAGGACTATAGTAGGGTCCCCACAGCATTCTGGGAGATGAGAGGACATAAACAGACTGAATACACCATTTTATAAGAGAAAAAAATTCTTTTTTTTTTTTAACTATTTATTGTTTAGTTTTAGTTGGACACAATATCTTTATTTTACTTATTTATTTGTATGCGGTGCTGAGGATCGAATCCAGGGCCTCGCACATGCCAGGCGAGCGCTCTACCTCTAAGCCACAACCCCAGCCTGAGAAAAAATTCTTTTTCTCCATAAAAATAAGGGGGAAACTTGAAAGATTTTAGGAGAATACCTACAACTATATTATGTATTCAAGTGTCAAGTAACAGCATGTGAATACTGGACAGAGAGTAACAAAAAAAAAAAACTCTACCTCCACCAAACCCACATAGGGATTTCTCTAATGAATTATAAATGATCCTGTACAGTGCAGCTGTAACTACTGACGTGTGTGTGTGTGTGTGTGTGTGGCGGGGGGGGGGGGGGGGGGGGGTACTGGGGGTTGAACCCAGGGGCACTCTACCACTGAACAATACCCTCAGCCCTTTTCATTTTTGAGACAGGATCTGTTGCCCAGGCTGATCTCAAACTTGCCATCCTCTGCCTCAGCCTCCCAAATAGCTGGGACTTCAGGTGTATGCCACCATGCCTAGTAGTAAATACTCTACGTTTGCTACTATTAAGTCTGTTGAATCCTCAGCATCGAGAATAATACCTGATATACAAAGAATGCTCAATAAATATTTGTTATTGCTATTTTAAGTACAATATGTGTCCTCTTATTTCAAAAAAACAAATTAAGAATAAGCTAAAAGCTCTTTAAGTATATGCCCACCTTTTAAAAAAAGAAAATGATTTCTGCCACTTTATATTTGAAGAACAAAGATTAAATAGGGTATAGTGGCTCACATTTGTAATCCCAGCAACTTAGGAGGCTCAGGCATTAGGAATGCTAAGTTCAAGGTCAGCATCAGCAACTTACTGAACCCTACAGTGTCTCAGCAAGACCCTGTTTCAAACTAAGTAAATAAATAAAAAGGATTAAGGATGTAGCTCAGTGGTAGAATGCCCCAGGTTTATTCTCCAGTAGACATCCCCCCAAAATGACATTAACAAATATTGCAAGAAACACAATTTTCTTGGCAGAAAGCTTTTAAAGGAATAAAGTGTTGTTTGATGTACAATCCAAAGAATTTTCCATGCAGACCCCCCACACACACTTTTCTTAAGCCATCTTCAGCTTCTCTATCCTACTGACCTATTAATGGTATCCAGATATGGGCAGTGGCGGCTCCTCCGATCCTCAGAATCCACGCGACCATTCTTTGCTAAAAGGAAAATCATTGCAGATTTTGAAAATGACAACCCTATATTCAGAATCAACTACCAGTGCTAAGAAACAAAGAAATGGAAAATCTAATCCAGATGAACTCCTAATTTCTTATATGGCAAATCATCTTTTTAAAAGTCCACTAGGGGAACAAGCCAGAAGCTGGAAGGATGTACTTGCTATGTATTTAACCAACAAGATTCACTTATACATTACATAAAGAAATTCAATGAGACATCGAAGATCTCGTGAACTATATCACAAGTGCTAAGATAAGGCCAATGCAATGCACAAGTACAGTTTAAAGAGGAGTGTGTATGGATATCCTAAATGTGCCACTTGTCTGGATCCATGTCACAGATTTAACCTTTAACAATTTAGCCTACCAGTTTTCATGGATACTGAAGGACCACATTCGGCATTGGGTCCAAAACAAAAGACTGTTTAACAAGCAACAGCAGTGGCCAGAATATAGCATGGGTGTCCGTCCCACAAGGCCCCGGGAAGAGAAACTGCATAGGTGTGGTGCCTGACCAAAGAGCCCAGAGCCTATAGAACTCGCACCTTCTAGAGCTGGTTGGAGTCTGTCTCCCCTTGCTGTTCACTGAACCCACACGCTAAGCCCGAAGCCAAGGTGGCCAGCCTGTGGCCCACACCGGCAGAACCTCAGGGCCCGACGGAGAACAGTCTCCCAGGCCGTCCACCTTGCGGGCGGGACACAGCCAGTCTCAGGCGCGCGCCGACCCGTCCGTCTGCAGTAGGCACCGCAGGGCCCTATGAGGGGTACGGTGGCTGCGGAAACCCTGGGCATTTGCTAAGGGGCGGCCGCTGGACCAGCGCGGTCTTCGCCGCCGCAGGGCCTGGACCCGACCCCGGCAGAGCAGTGGGGGGGCTGCAGGCAAAACCCAGACCGCCCGGGTGGCGCCCGCCCGCCCGGCCCCGCGCACCTCGCACCTCCCGCTCGGGCTCCGAGTCCTCGTCGGCTTCACGCTCCCGCTTCACCCGCGGCGCCGGGACGGTGGGCGCCGGGGCCTCGCGCGCGCTTGCCGGCTCGACCTCGCGCTTGACGCGCACCGGGCTGCCCCGGGAGCCGGTCGCCTCAGGCTCCCGCTCGCGCTCCCGTTTTGAGCGACCCGAGCTGCTCCGCGCCTCGGACTCGCGCTTCCCGCGGGCCGAGCCCCGCGACTCTCGCTTAGACCGGCTGGACATCGCCACCGCCAGCCCAGCAACCCGCGCAGGCGCCTGAACGCCAAGCGCGCGGCACGGAGCCAATCAGGAGCCTCGGGGCGGCCGAGCTCGACGCGCTCTACGAGTCGCCGGCGGAGACAATTCACGCGGCAGGAAGCGCCGGAGGTGCGGCGCGCCGAGCTGTCTGACCCCCTGCGTCAGGACCTGTTGGCTCTCCTTGCTTATGAGACAGGGACGTTTTATCGGTACTGCGTTTTCTGGATAGTGGCAGTTGTACTTGGAACCCAGATTTCAAGACACTTTATGCCTCGAAACCGCCATCGGAGGTTGTCTCGCGCAACCTCCTCGCCTTGGAGGCTAATGAGCTCTTAAACAGCAAAGCCTGGATTTGAACCCAGGCAGAGCTCTGTCCACTCTTCCACTCCCTTCCAATCTCATTGCTGGACAAATGTGTGCTGTGCATCTACCTTGTAACAAGACCTTCACAGGAAAAGGGAGCTATATGCATGCCACCTTAACCCCTCCGTGCGGGAACCTGGCGGCACAATTCCGCAAAGAGGGTTCTTGGTATCATAAAACTGCAAACGCCCTGCCAGGAGTGTTCACCATGCAACCATTGAAAACCCCACGGCTGTCTCGAGCTCCTTTGGCCTTCTTTATGGGTGTGGGGGGTTTGCGGGGCTGGGAGTCGCAGGGGTCTCACACACGCTGGGCGGGTCTTACAACGCTGGACGCAGGCAGTTCCGCCTGCCTGTCTGAACTGGTCTACTGCGGTGCGTTGACAGGGAAGATGCTGTCTAACGTCTGCAGTTTGCTAAATTCTGACATATGGTTGCACCTGCAAAGCCATCCCTGCAGGGAAAAGAGGGAAACTGTCCTTGTACGCCAGGGAGGCCACGCGGTCTGCTGACCTGCTGTCCCCTAGAGTGGCCGTGCTCCCTGGAGCGCAATGCCCAGGCCCCACTACCCTGGCTCTCTAGCTAGGCTCTTTCGCCCGGCATCGGTGTTCCGGGATCCGGGCTCTGGCCATGTCGTGCAGGGGTAGAGACTGCTCGATTCTTTGCTTGGGCAGTAGCTTCCATCGCGGAGACAGGCCACGGTTTGTTCCTGTTCTAACATGAATTCCTGATTTTGACCTTTGAAGTGAGAGCCTGACGCGAGAGACCGGTGAGCCGTGCAGGCTGAAGGCCCGAAAGCCTGCACGAGCCCAGTGCTGCCTCGCGGCCTGGCTCTGTTCTGGGTGACTCCAGTGCACAGCGGGGTTAGGGCGTCCTCCCAGGACTCGAAGCTGGAGAAGGAACGTCACAGTTTGTGCGACAGGAAGAGTGACACGTGGGTTGCTCTCACGTGAGTTGCATTTTTCCGAATTTTCCCTTTTTTTCTGCACTAGGACTGAACTTGGGGCTTGGCCCGTGCCAGGCAAGCGCGATGTCACCGAGCCACACCGCCTCAGCCCTTTTGTTCCCTGGGCTTCCCTGTGGTCCGCCGTGGGCCGACACCCTCGCTTCCTGCTAATCGCGCCCCAAGGAAAACAGCCCCTCGGCAGCCGCGGGGGCCCAGCGAGACCGCCTCCGCGGCAAAACCGACGCTCGCTCCGCGCCGCTCCTCTGGCCCAGGGCCGGAAGTCGAGCCTCGAGCCGGAAGTCGGGCCTGGGCCGGAAGTCGGGCCTGGCGAGGATCGGGGCCGCGGCTGGACCGTTCGTCGGGGGCGCCGCGGGGCCGTTGGCGGCCGGCGGTGGCGCCGCACCGCGCGTTCCGGATGGAGGAGGCGCCGGGTCCCGGGCCGGGGCTCTGCTGCCGGCCCGGCGGGCGGCTGGACATGAGCCACGGCTTCGTGCACCACATACGACGGAACCAGATCGCTCGGTACCGCCCCGCCCCACCGCCACCCCTGACCCGGCCCGGCCCGGCCCGGCCCGGCCCGCCGGCCCTGACTCCCGCCCGGCTCCCCGCAGGGACGACTACGACAAGAAGGTGAAGCAGGCCAAGGAGAAGGCGAGGAGGCGGCATACGCCTGCGCCCACGCGGCCGCGCAAGCCCGACCTGCAAGTGTACCTGCCGCGGCGCCGAGGTGAGCCGAGGCCCGGCCCGCCCGAGCCGCCCGCCGCACAACCTCCCGGAGAACCGCGGCCCGCGCGGCCCGGCTGCAGCCTCGGCGGTCGGAGGGGCCTGCGAGCCGGCGACGAGGCTGCCAACCGCTCGTCCCGCCGAGTCCTGTGCGAGTGTCACCACTGCCTGGCAGAGACGCCTGGCACAAATATAAGTAACCAGGACATAATTACGGAGGGGTCCAGAGAAATGGCCCTTTGCCCAGCTTCCTTGTGACGTGCAGGTCACGTAATTGACCTGTGGCACTGAGCTTGTTAAGTGTTGTTTAAAATGTTTTTAGGTCATGTGTAGATCTGTTCGTTGAAAGCGAGTTAGAACTGTTCAGGTTTCCTTATTGTTGGTTGACAACAGGCGTAAACAAGTAGAGTAACTTGCCCAAGACCTCAGAGCTCTTAAACAGCAAAGCCTGGACTTGAACCCAGGCAGAGCTCTATCCACTCTTCCACTCCCTCCCAATCCTATTGCTGGACAAATGTGCACTGTGCATCTATCTTGTAAAAAGATCAAGCCAGCCCAGAGCAGGGATACCAAGGGTAAGAAACCTCCTAGCTGGAAGCACAGCCGCAGGAGCACAGGGGTCCTCAGAAGAGCAGGGCTCTCTTCCCTGTGTTCTCCTGCATCATCTCTGTGGGCAGGCCCTTCAGCAGCATCCCTTCTTCCCTCTCATTCTGGTTCATCCCTACAGATGGTTCTACCCACCCAGGCAACCCAGACTGTGAGGAGTTCGGTGAAAGCAGCAGTAGTGGTGGCTCCGAGCTGGAGCCTTCTGGCCACCAGCTCTTCTGCTTAGAATATGAGTCGGACAATGGAGAGGTCACATCAGTTATCGTGTATCAGGTACGCCTCATGGAAACAGCTGCCACCTGAAGGTCCTGGGCTGTGGTAGAAATCACTGCCAGACCCAGCGCCACTATTTGCTTCAGGGCCAGTGTGAAGATTGCCCTACGTGAGAGCACAGAACTGCCAGGCGATGCTCAAGAGCACATCTCAGTTCTGTCTCGGTGATTCTCAGTGGGAGAATCATCATGGTGACCCCCAGTTGAGAATCACTATTGCAGGGGACACCTGAGAAATGACAGGTACTGACAAGAAGCCTTGAGCCAAATGGAGTTCTGTGAGAGTGTTGTCTGGGGACAGGGAAGGTTGCCTTTCTGCAAGAGACGAAGCCCTGAGCTTCCTGACTCTTCCTCCACGTAGGACGATGACCCAGGAAGGGTGAGTGAGGAAGTGTCAGCACACACACCTCTGGATCTGCCCATGCGAGAGGCCCTCAAGTTGCGTATCCAGGAGGAGATTGCCAAACGCCAGAACCGACACTGACCAGGTGGAAGGCATTCTCTCCAGGCCAGAATCCTGCACTTGGATGAATTCTGACTAGGGAGCCCACCCTACATTGCGGTGCTAGGACTTGTCTGTCTGATCTTGAGACCCTTATAAGCTGCTGCATCCACAGGGGTGTTGCAGGGCTACACCTAGCCCACCTCCCCCACCTCCCTTGCCGCAATTCTTTCTTGTATGTTGACCCATTTGGCTGGCCTATTGTCTTGGAATTTTTTGAGAATTTTGATTAGAGAACCTGGTGCTCTTGAAGCTAAGAACTTAGGGAGAGCCAGGGTTTATAAAGCCTTTTGCCAATACGCTGCTCTCTCACTGAGGTCATATTCCTGACCACTCATGCCATGAGCCGTGTTTGTTACTTTATTGTTTGCTTTCATGTTTCTGCTTCCACCATAGTTTCCTAGGACCCGCCCCCTTAAGTTTTATTCTTTTTGCCTCAGGTAGAACCCATCAGTTCCTTTCACCCCATCTCTTGACATGACTATGCATCTCCACAACTAAGGGCTTTGCTGGTGGGGAGTTCTGGGCATCTACCTTTCTAACAAGTTCTCCGAATATTTCTGGCACCAGTAAGATGGGAGAGGCCTGCTTGGAAGCTTGTTCTCTTCCCCTTGCATGACTTCTTCCCATGCTCCACTGCTTTGTGCTGTTTAGATAGGCCACCTAGGAAAAAGATGCTGTTGTTAAATCTGGGGATCTCAGTGAATCCTGCTTTAGTTAGAGTTAAGCAATTCCAGCTTTTGATCCCATCCCCAGTTGTGAATAGACTGTTCTCTGTTCAAACTAAAGGGGAATTGTCGAAACAAGGTATTAAAGTCTAGAACAGTTTTGAATGTTTGTGCAAAGTGGAAATCAGCATAAGTTTAGTGCCCCAGTAGCCAGAAAAAAAAAAAGTCCGAAGAAAGCCCATACTAGAAAAAGTAAAATTAGCCCCTTATCTGCCTCACTTGTTTTCCTTTCCTACCTCCAAAAAATATACAACTAAGAGTCTTGTAGAGCCCCAGTAATATTATGTAGGCCCATTTGGCTGGCCTATTATCTTGAAATTTTTTTGAGAATTTTGATTAGAGAACCTTGTGCTCTGGTAGCAGAGACCTTAGGGAGAGCCAGGGTTTATAAAACCTTCTGCCAATATGCTGTATGTAGAGAATTTTTATTTTTTGGAATGGTCCCAGGAATCAAACCCAGGGCCTCTTGCATTCTAGGCAAGCACACTGCTACTGAGCTCCATTCTAACACAGGGTTAGACAAGAGGACTGAGGGTGCAGCTCAGTGGTAGAGTACCTGCCTAGCATGCACAAGGCTCTGGGTTCAGTCCCCAGCACCACTTTGGGAGGTGGGGAGGAGGTGGGGAGGCTAAGGTCTAAAGTCTACAAGATATCCTGTGCACTGAAGCTCCAAAGCACCTCGGTTTCCCAGCAAATTCAAACATCAGTGACTCCAAATGTGGACTGTAAGTGAGCCTGTAAGCACTGAGTCCCTGAAACCAAAATACCCATCCCCAGGGGTTTCTGTATACAACAGGATCTCAAGATCAGTCTGACTGTTCCATCTCTTAAAGAACACCTAAGGGCACTGTTGGTTTGTGTCCTGCACCCCTGAAAACTGACCCCTGGAGAATGGGGCAAGGCAGCTACTTCAACTGCACTATTAAACATTAAACACTATGAGCCACAACTTGCAGTGTCAGAGAAACACTGGGAAGTGAGTAGGGTGGTAAGTTAGAGGGGCCTGTGCTCCAGACCTACATTGCTAGCCCAAGGTCAAGTGCCTTAAACCTTAGTCCCAGGCTCAGTTCTGCTTTTAGAGGAGAAAGTCTCTGACCTCTACTTATGCATCTAGCTATAAAGTGCCTTTGGACCTAGAATGTCAGCTACCGTCCAGCACCTGGGCCAAGGGGGCCCTTCCAGACTCTACCCACTTCTTCCTGCAGGGAAAGGACCAGTCTTTTTAGTCTTCCAACTCTCCAGCTGATGTGTGACTTGAAACATGGGCGCTCACTGGAAGTCTGCCTCCCTGGGAGGGAGGCGGTATCTGTCTTCTCGCAGCTTGATTGCCTGTTTCCTGGTTTTATGATAGAACATAGAAAGAAGGCCCCAAAAGGAGTTGGGGGACACGGCACCATTCCTGTCTCTTGAAGGGGGAAGAGGTAAAAGAAGGCAGTGTTTAGTGATTGCCTGTTGGGTCCCTTTATGTGTTTGTCATGTGAGTCTCACAAAGGCCCCTTAAGGCAGAGGAGGACAGAAAGTCCTTACTTTTACCCCTTTTTTCTTTAGGAACTTTTGTTTATCAAGGACATATATTTTCTACCCATGACAGCATTCTAATACATGTATGACTTTTGCAGTGACTAAAGAAAGCACTGAGGGCTGTACTTCAGTGAGAGGTGATCCTTCAGAGCTGCCCTGCTGGAGCAGATACCACTGTCTGCCCCAGAGCTCAGCCCCACTGCTCGCCACCACCGTCCATCTGGGGCCAGGATGGTGCTATCCACCTTATTTAAACCTGCCTCCAGACAGCTTGCACCTGTTTTAGAAACTCGTGCTTTGCCTGGAGGAGCATGTCCACAGCATTTCTCACAGGTTCTAGAGATGTCCACTAGAGGAGTGCCCTCTGCCGGTCAGTGCTGAGGCAGCAATCTTAGCCTGAGTGAAGCAACACTCACTTGAGTAGATATGTTCTCGGCTGTCTTAAAGAAAAGTCTGATAGGCATGTCCATTGGGTATGGAGTGTTCCTCCTTCTGTTCTTAACTGAGGTTAAGCCCGAATCTTAAAGCTTTTGTTTCCTGGGCCACAAAGTGATTACCAAGAGGAGGTAGCCGTCATGCAAGGTTTTGGAACTGTGCTTCAGTGAGCTGTGAAGCCTGAGTTGCAGCCCACTGGCAAGCAGGAGGCCTTGGAGTGCAGCGCAGGGAAAGGAAAGGAAAGCTGTGTGAGGTGGGAACCCCAAGCCCCACCAGCCAGTAGGCTAACATTCACAGGAAGAGCCTCTCTGGACAGGAAACTGCCAATCGGAGATGGGTCCACAGGATAGGAGGAAGCCCTTGGGTGGTTAGTGCCCAACCTGCTGTGAATTTGGCAAGATCCATGAACTCAGGGTGCTGGGTTCCCTGATGGCTCACAATTTAAATGAGGCCTTTGCTTATCAAATGAGGAATGAGAATGGAGTCCCCTCTTGTCTCAGCCTTTGGGAGAATCACCATGAAATGCTGACCAGTATTTGACATACTTTAACTCCTCCAAATTCCTGTCCTGTCCTCCAGGAATCACATGACCAAGACGCCATAGGCACCCACCCCAAGTTTCCCCAGGAGTTGGAGTGAGGTAGAAGTGAGGACCTGCTGAGTGAAGGGCTCCTCCGCCTTCTCGGAGCCAGCAGAGCCCGGCAGGTTGCATTGGCTGCTTCAAGGTGCCAGGTGTAAAAGGCCTTGGTTGTGTTTTCTGGCTCCCAGTGTGTCTGCTGTTGTGGGTAAATAAAACAGTGTATTTGAAAGTCCCAGATGGGAGACACTTTTCAAAAGCAGTATTTTGTTAAACCAATAAACTATGTTTACAACACTGTTTTGTCAAGAGTTGTGAAATCATTTGTGTATGTGGGCAGAGGAGATTAGTTCCTGCCCTGAAGTCACTCTAGCATCTCCTCTTGCTTTGCCTGTTTTAAGAGCACAACAGCTAGGCCTACTCAGCATTAGCAGTGGAAGAGTTTTGGAAACATCTGATTTGCCCCACCAGGTACTCAGAAGGAGACCCTTTGTAGTAGGGAGCTCTAGCTTGGACTTATTCTAGTTTAGGAGTATTGGGATTGTCATATTAAGCCTAAAAGTGCCTCCAGTGTCACAGCTCCAGAATGCTAATGCCTTATACCCCACGTCATATTAGAACAGCCAGTTGAATCTGAGGAGTCCTCTCAACCTGATGATTGGACAGTGGTGCAGACCCAGCTCAACAGGAGCACAGTAAGTGTTGAAAACCACAAAGCTTGGCAGGGATGGTAGTCACACCTGTAACCCAGCAACCTGGGAGGCTAAGCAGGAGGATCACAAGTTCAAGGCCAGCCTGGGCAGCTTAGTGAGACCCTGTCTCAAAAATGAAGGACTGGCTATAATCCCCAGTCCCTTTGACCTTGGGACCAGCCAAAGGTAGTCTGATTTTATGTTCCCTAGTTCAGCCAGGTTTTTGAGTTGTTTTTGTTTTTTGAAAGAGTCTCCTAAGTTGGCCAAGCTGGCTTCAGCCTCCAGAGTCAGGAGGGTCACAGGCCAGCACCACTACATCTGCCACAGCCACACTAGTTTTTATTTCGCATTATAGCCATACTTTTTTTTTTTTTTTTAATACCAGGGATTGAACCCAGGGGCACTTAACCACTGAGCCACATCCCCTTTTTGTATTTTACTTTGATACAGGATTTCACAAAGTTTCTTAGGGCCTCACTAAATTGCTGAGGCTGGCTTTGAACTTGCCATCCTCCTGCCTTAGCCTCCCTAGCGCTGGGATTTCAGGCTTACGCCACCATGCCTGGCTACAGCCTTATTTCTTGACCCTGCTTTAACTCCTACTCTTGTGAGCGGGAAAAGGACTCCCCATGTCCACCTTCTTTGGGTGTAGGTTCCATTTCTACCCCCAGTGGAGTCCAAAAAGGTTTCTCTTCGCCATTGCAGTTTCTTCTGCTGTTTCCTTGCATTCCGGGGCCCTGTTTGTGCACATAACCTTTGCCTCACCAGTGTGGCCGCCTCTTGCCCCTGAGCGTTGGACCGGCTAGTGACCTGACTCCGTGGCCGCCCAGCAGTGCCATCGCAAGCCGGGCTGCCTTCAGGCAGACCCAGGCACACTTGCGGTATGTGAAAGCAAGCATTCCTGCCTCTTCAGTCATGAAAAGAATGTCCTTGGCCTCTACTTTATGGTGACGCTAGTGGATAGCTTAGCCCGCACAACCCTGCCTCCTCCTCCCGGGGCCTGGGGCTCGCCCTCCTCTCCTGCCTCCCACACCTGGCCACCAGAACCCCTATCACCCTGCATCTGGTGGGTTGCTCAGAGCGCACACCCCCTGGTGCTGACCAGTCGGAGAGCGCCTGGACGCAGCGACCTCTGGCCGGCTTTTGGTGTTCTCGTATGTGCGAAGAGGGCGCTCGAGGAAAGCCGCACGGGGTCGGCGGGGTCGGCGGCCGGTGCGGACGCGCCTCGGCGGCGCGCGGTGGCTCGGGAGTTGTAGTCCCGGCAGCGCGGACTGCAGGTCCCGGCGGGCGGCGCGGCGTGGAGGGGCGGTGGGGCGGGGCCGCCGGCCCTTTAAACGCGCGGGGCTGCTCCGGGGGCCGCAGCCCAGGACCGCGCCACGAGGGCCGAGCGGGGCGCGGCGGCCAGCGCTCGCGCGGTGCGTAGCCCCCTCCCGGCGCCCCCGCACTCTCCCTGCGCGCCCTGAGCGCCCCGCGGCCCTCGGGCGAGGGAGGGGTCCCTTGCCGAAGCCGCTGCCCGCCGAGTCGCGCGGCACGCCGGGGCCCTGCGGGTACCGAGAGCTGCAGGTTGAGGCGTGGGTGCAGCCCAAAGTTTGCAAGCCCACCGGCCCGGGGGGAGGTGTGGACCGCCTCCCCTCCCCCGCCCCTTTCCTGCTTTGGCAGGGGACCCTGGACTTCGATCTCTTTCCCCACCAGGCCGGGGCAGCTGATGGTTGTGGCCCGCCCCCTCTTCCCCACCTGCCTGCTGTCTGCCCCTCACCTCCACCACCCTGGCTCCCCTCCCTCATGACCGCCTGGATCCTCCTTCCTGTCAGCCTGTCAGCGTTCTCCATCACTGGCATATGGACTGTGTAAGTAAGAGGGGCTGGGGGGCGGGGGACAGCGACCTGATGCTTGATGGCACACACAATGTCCCTTGTCCTGTAGTAGGCTCCAGGGTGGTGCCCAGGGTCACTCTGGCTGCCTCCAAAGCCTGGCCTGGTGCCTGGGCACACAGCCCCTTGGACAAGCTGGCACCACTGCCGGGCAGCCCAAGAACCGACTGACAGGCTGTAGCCCGGGCAGTTTCCAGAGGGTTTCCAGCTGGGGCCCTGCGGCAGCTCTGGTGTAGTCAATGCTCAGCCCAGCCGCGATCCCGATGTCCCCAACAAGGCCAACAGCCTGGATGGGACCAGCAGTCAAGATGGAGAGGCAGGGGGTGGCTGGGCCAGGAGGGACTGTCCGCAGGGTGACGGTTCTCCTCCCACAGGTATGCCATGGCCGTGATGAACCACCACGTGTGTCCCGTGGAGAACTGGTATGCAGTGCTCCGCAGGCAGCTCGCTCTAGAGCTCCCTTCATCTGTCCCCTCCCGGGCCCTCTGCTGCACAGCTGGGCGCAGGCCCTGGGCCTCGCTCTCTGACGTTGGTCCCAGGCACGGCTTCCTGCCCGTCTGCCCATCTTCCACCATCCCTTCACCCCTCTGGCTTCTGCTTCAGGCAGGCTCTGGGGAGCAGGCTCTGGTTCCTTGCTGGGGAGGTCTGGGAGCGGGTCCTTCTCGAGGCCTAGGGCACCCCCTCCCCCAGTCTACTCAGTGTCCTGCCTGCCAGGTCCTACAACGAGTCCTGCTCTCCTGATCCTGCTGAGCAAGGGGGCCCCAAGACCTGCTGTACTTTGGACGATGTCCCCCTCATCAGGTAAGTCAGGGAGACATAAAGTCCTCCCAGACTTCCAGAAAGCCCTTAAATCAAGGCCTGTCCCTGGGTCACAGGAATAATCATCATACTAAGAGCTACTTAATACCATTTGGTTGCTAAGAGCTGGCTCTGCTGAGGGCGTTGTGTGTGATGCCCCTTAATTCTCCCAGCAGGGAGGCTGCTGTTTTCTGTTGCAGGTGAAGAAACTGAGGCTCAGAGTTATTGGGCAGGTCAGAGATAGTAAGTAGGCAGCTGGATTTAAGCTGACATCCTTGGTTGCCCAGCCAGAGGCCTCAGCAGGGACTCAGCTCGCCAGCACTCCAGGGTACCCCAGGGAACCCCTTAATCGCTCCACACAGGGCTCTGCTGGGGGTTCAGTCTGGGGCCAGTGTTTATGGGGCTCACCAGCCCTCCTCCTCACTCAGTGCTTTGCCCACTGAGGAGCAGGCAGACCAAGGAAGCGGGGGACAGAGGGGCTGACCAGTGCTGCTGCCTCATGCCATCCTTCCCTCCACAGCAAGTGCGGCACCTACCCCCCCGAGAGCTGCCTCTTCAGCCTCATTGGGAACGTGGGTGCTTTCATGGGTGAGTGGTACCTCAGCCCCACCTCACCAGTCCAGTCAGCCCCTACACTCTTCAGGAAGGCCCAGAAGGCCTTGCTCCTCGGCCATCCTCCAAGGGGAGACCAGAGGGGCAGCAGCACTCCTGTTCCTTGAGGACCAAAGGCCAGCTCCCACACTGCCACCCCAGCTACTTGCCAGTCCCAGGCTTGTCTGTCCCCTTTGGGCCCTCAGAAGGGCCTTGGAAGGGGCAGGACTGGCCGGAAGTGCCAGGCTGGCCCCAGCAGTGTCTCCTCCCCCAGTGGCCCTCATCTGCCTCCTGCGGTATGGGCAGCTCCTGGAGCAGAGCCGGCACTCTTGGGTTAACACCACAGCGCTCATCACAGGCTGCACCAACGCCGCGGGCCTCGTGGTGGTTGGCAACTTTCAGGTGCCCCCCAACACCCTATGGACTTCCCCTAGTAGGGCCTGATTGCCTGCAGGGGCACCACCTCAAGGTGGAGGTGGAGGAGAGGGGCTGGGAGGGACAGGAGGGCCTGCACGTTAGCACATACCAGTAATCTCAGCAGCTTGGGAGGCAGAGGCAAGATTTCAAGTCTGAGGCCAGCCTCAGCAACTTAGCAAGATCCCATCTCAAAAAATAAGGGCTGGGGATATGGCTCCCTGGTAGAGCACTCCTGGGCTCAGGCGCCAGCTCTGTGGATGTGGGGGGACCTTACGATGGGCCTCTGCCTTGTCAGGTGGACCATGCCAAGCCTCTGCACTACGTGGGAGCTGGTGTGGCCTTCCCTGCAGGGCTGCTCTTTGTCTGTCTGCACTGTGCCCTGTCCTACCATGGAGCAACCACCCCCCTGGACCTGGTGGTGGCCTACCTGCGCAGTGTGCTGGCTGCCATCGCCTTCGTCACCCTGGTCCTCAGTATCCTTCTAAGATGGTGTGGCCAGGAACTCACCCACTAGTTCCTTTCTCCTCCTAGATGGGGTGGGCCTAGTAGATTGTAGTCCACACTGTCCATGGGGAGGCCTGATCCTTGTCCCAGCCTGATCAATGTGTGGGACTGCAGAAGGGGTGCTGCCAGGTCCCCGCACAGCCTCCTGAGCCCTTCCTTAGCAGTGTTCCAGGTGGCGTCTTCTTTGTCCACGAGAGCTCCCAGTTACAGCACGGGGCAGCCCTGTGTGAGTGGGTGTTCGTCATCGATATCCTCATTTTCTATGGCACCTTCAGCTATGAGTTTGGGGCAGTGTCCTCAGACACTCTGGTGGCCGCTCTGCAGCCTGCCCCTGGCAGGGCCTGCAAGTCCTCGGGCAGCAGCAGCACCTCCACACACCTCAACTGTGCCCCCGAGAGCATCGCCATGATCTGAGGCCTGGAGGGCAGCTGGCCAGCTCTGCAGCACCCCTCATCTTCTTTGCATTTACTTTGTACCAAAAACCATTTTTAGAAAGTATTCTGTTGGGATCTGGGCGTCCTTGCCCTGGAGAAGTGGCCATGCGTGTGCCGCAGAGCTGCTTTGTGCTCAGCCAGTCCTCCCCTCCAGCCAGCCCTCAGGTGCCTTCTCCCAGTGCCACAGCCAGACCACTGGGGCTTCCTGCTGCAGGAATTGGGGGCTGGGGACAGCAGGGAGGACGAGGGAAGAGCACGCCTTAGCCTACAGGAAGGCCCGCCCTGGGCCCCTGAGCTGCACTGGATCTTCACTCTGCCCCTCACTTCCTTTAGGGCAAATAACACAGCAGAACCACATGGGTATTTTAGTACTTTTTTATATCTATTAAAAGAATTCTAATTTGCATGTTGTAGTCTCTTCTGGAATAAGGGAGAGCGTAATCGGGATGGCTTTCCCTAACCCCTGCCCCCAGAGAGAGCCCAGAATATACACAGCTCTTTAAGAGCAAGGCTGTCAGGAACCAAGGATGCCAGACACTATCCAAAGACCCACCAGAGCTTGAAACCCTTCCTGGGCCTCTAAACTGTCTAAAGTCCTGACCTGGCCTGACAGCCTCACTTCCTTCCCCCACTCAGTCTGGTTTGAACTTTGATTCTAAGGTAGGGGGATATGGGAAGGGAAAGATACAGAGCAACTTTTAAAATGTTAAAAGCAATTTTCTCTCTGGTGCTAAAGAACACTCTAGGATTCCAAGGTTAACTGAAGGTTCCAAGGTTAACTAGAAATTGCAGTGGGGGGAGGGAAGTGCAGGTTAGTTTATCAGCTTTAAATAGCTGCGGGGTACAGGCCCTGGCAGAGTGTGCCTTCCAACCACCAGTACAGGCCAAACCTTGGCTGCCTGGTGGCAGGCTCTTTACCTGAGCTCCACCACCCTGAGTCTAGACAGGCCGCTGGGGAGGGACATGCAGCCTGGCACCTTCTGCTGTTCAGCACCACCTCACCCAAGAGCAGCAGGTACCTGGTAGAGGACGCCAGCCCCTGCCCCAGCCTGTGAACAATGCAGTTGCAGGTGGGCAAAGACATGTTTAATGAGGGTTCAGGTGTGGAGGGAGACGCTGTGGAGGGTGGGCACTCAGCCCAGCTGCCTCACGTGTACATGGCCCCATGGAGGTTCTCCAGGCGGTGCTGCTGCTGCTGCTTTCGAGCCTGGAAGACAGAGGGAACACAGGCAGGGCCAGCCTGAAGACCCACGGGGAGGGATGGGCAGCAACCACAGGGCTGGATCTCGTGTTGGGCCCCTAGCTTCTGCACCCCTTGAGATTTCTGCTCCTTAGTGATCACTGGAAAGGTGGCCAAAGCCAGGGAATCCAAAGGCCTAGCCCAGCCTGCTGAGGAAGAGAATGAGCACAGTGGGGCCAGGCCAAGGACCCATGATAGCCCTCACCAGGTCCTACCTTATCTCGTCTGTGCTCCTCGTATGTATCATCATCAGTGGGCAGCTCGTGGCGGCACAGGGGGCAGGAATTTGTCTGGGAAAAGTAGTTATGTTTCAGCCCAAGTCTGGTCTCATTCATAAGCTAATCACCCTCTCCAGCTCCCCAACCCCTACTCCACTGTTCTTTGATCCCAGAAAAAACCCTAAGAACTGATGATAGGAAGGAAGGAAGCAGTACCTTGCTCAGCCAGGGCAGAATGCAGTTGGAATGGAAGAGGTGATGGCAAGGCATCTCAATGACAGTCTCCTGCTCCTCAAATTCCAAAAGACACACGGGGCACTTGAGCTCTTGAGGAGGGAGTGCTGATCAGGAGAGCGGCTGCAGGCTCCCCCACCCAGCTCCCACTCCCGAAGGTCAGGCTTGCCCCAGTGGGGGTCTGGAACACTGAAGGGCCAGACCACAGTCTGCAGACCTGCCCAGACAGCAGAAGGATGTGATGTCCTCACCAGCCTGAGAGCCACTGATGACTGTCCTGGGGAGGCTCTCCACCGCAGCCTTGGCAGCTGGTGGAGGCAAGTGGTGATCCCAGTCTACGACCAGTCCCAAGTCTTCAAGATCCATCCTATTGAAGAGAGACCTGGGAGGAGGCTGCAAGGTCAGAACCAAGAAAAGCCACACTTCCTCTTTGCCTCCAAAGTAACTGAGGACAAACACACAAATATCCTGCCCAGCCTGGTACCCAGACACTAGCAAGCCTGTAATCCCCAAACTCAGGAGGATGACACTTTCAAGGCCAGCCTCAGCAACTTAGCAAGACCTTGTATCAAGAGAGAGGGACTCCGGGTATTGCTGGGTGGTAGAGTGTTTTCCAGCATCCCCCTGAGATCCCAGGATCTATCCTCACTACCAAAAATATATCCAAAAAAAAAATGTGCCCAGTACCAAAAAATGGGTGTGATATGTGCATACACACACAAAAAAAAATTTTTTAAATAAAAAGGGCCAGGTGCAGTGTTGCACGCCTGTAATCCCAGCGACCAGAGAGGCTGAGGTAGGAGAATGTAAGTTCAATGCCGGCTTAGCAATTTAGTGAGGTCCTAAGCAACTTAGCAAGACCTTGACTCAAAATAAAAACTAAAACGGGCTAGGAGCGTAGCTAGTGGTTGAGCGACCCTGGATTCAATTCCCAACTAGCAGTAATAATAGCTACCCTGTACACAGTTGGCGCTCATTATTAGATAAAAAGCACGGTGGGACTGGCTTGCAGCTGATCCGAACACCCCGGCACATCGTGGGAGTAGCCCAGGCCACGCAAGGCTCTCAGGGAGCGCCAGGGCCCGAGCCGCGGTGGGCTGGGCCGCTTCCCCTCGGTGCCCCGCCCCCAGGGCCCCGCCCCGGCCGGCCCGCGCCCACCTTGCGAGCTCCAGCAGCATGTTGGTTCGGGCATCCTGCTCGCGGTCCAACGGCTCGCAGTCGTGCTCGTCGAAATAGGACGCCATGGCCGCTGCGGTCTGACACAGCCCTCGGACCCGCTGGATCGCGGCCCCGAGGCGCTGGCCAATAAACTGGCGACTTGGGAGGAGCCAGCCAATCAGGATACTGGAAGGGCGGGCGTAGTGGTTGGTTAACGTACAGAAAGCGGAAGTACTGATTCTGCCGTCTCTGGTTGGTAGGACGAGTCAGGTGACCAAAGACTGCGACCAATGGGATCGGAGGAAGAAGGAATTCCCGGGAATTTCTGGCGTGGTCTCAGTCGTGGAGGCGAAAGGGCGGTTGCGGTCTTCCACCGCCCGGTGGCCTCGCCGTCTCAACGTGCGGGTGCTGGAATCTGCACCTCCTCGCTGCACGGGGAAGAGCTCCTGCGCTTCCGATATATTTGCTTGGCGATGAACGCGGGCAGCCTCACCTTTGCTCGGGGCTGTTTACCTTAGCCCCCTTCGCAGCTTCTGGAGCTAAGTTACTAGTTTGCATCCCTGGCTGCATATCATTTCCCACCCCCCACCCCCAGAAGAGCGGGTAGCGCTCTTATCGGGAAGATTTCAAACTAGCCTGTCTGCGGAGCGGCGTGTGTCCGTTCTGCAGGTGATTCTAAGGCGAGGCAGTGCTGAGAATCATTGCACTGGATTATTTGCATTGATGGATGTTTTACAAACAGTATCAGTGATCCTTGCAATAGTCCTGGGAGCTAAACACAATCGTGCAGTATTGATTTTAGCTGCTGGGGATTGAACTCAGGGCCTCTAAGTGCGTGCTTTCCCCTGAGCTACTCCCTCAGCCTCTCTTCTGCCCTTTTAATTACGTAAAACGCAAGTATCAGAAGTGACTGGCCCGGCCTCAGCAGTTTAGGGAGTCCCTCAGAAACCTAGCGAGACCCTGTCTCAAACTAAAAAAAAAATAAAATGGCTGGGGTTGTAGCTCAGTGGTAAATCACGTTTGGTACCAAATCCCCAGTGCCAAAAAAGGGTTCACTCAAAATGACACAGTCTGTAAATGGTGCTTCCTTCTTTCCCAGAAGAGAAAGACCATGATAAGTCCAGTGAAAGTGTACTTTCACTGTGTCACACTGTGAGTAAAGGTCACAAAACTCTGAGTTTTTTCTTCTTTATCAGTAACCCTCTATCTAACAAGGAACTGCTAATTTTACACACTTTACCTCTAATTCCTTTGCCACTCACTTTTGAGTTTGAGCTGCAGTTAAGTAGCCCATGCAGAGGCTGCCCTGCTTCCACAGTGTGTGGGACCTTCTTTCCTTCTTCCATGCCTGTGGCCACATGTGTCTCTGGAATGTTGAAATGTCTGGATTCTTTCCTACAGGACCCTACACTGCAGTACCACAGGCCAGGCGCCTCCCTGCAGGTGTTAAAGCTTAAGAAGGAACATAGGCAGTGAAATTGGGGAGGGGGAGTATTGAGAGGGGAAATGTCCATCTGACTCTGTATCCCTCTTTTCTCTTCCCTGGTCCATTGGGCCTGGATTCCAGAACCTCAGCTTCCTCTGAGCTTCCCCAGGTGGGGAGCTTCCTGGGACCCCACTGCTGCAGGTGACAGCCTCATGAAAACATCTCTGAAGTACTGTCCTCCCACCTAGAGTCCCTCTGAGTTTCCCAAGATGTCAAAGGTAATAGATTTGATGTTCAGGAAAGCAGGCTCAAGGTTCTGGTTTGATGACTGTTGTTATAACAAGGACTTAAGACTCTTAAGTCTTAAGACTGCAGATGTCCAGGGGCTGGGGATGTGGTTCAAGTGTTAGTGTGCTCACTTGGCATGCGTGAGGCGCTGGGTTCAATCCTCAGCACCACATTAAAAAAATAAAACAAAGATATATATATATATATATATATATATATATATATATATATATGTAGACATATATAGACTGCAAATGTCCAAAGGGTTCCTAAAAGCGGGATTAAAGACTTTGCATCTCTGCCTACATTTTATATCCATCTCCTTTACTCCATGTCACCTTCGATTCCAGGAACAAAGTGTGATCTGATGAGCATCTTGTGATGAATCCAAGCTCCTCACTCCCCTACCCACAGGCAACAGTACCTTCCTTATCTCAACAAGGCCTGCCTGACCAATCCTGAGATAATGATGGACAGACCACACCTGATCAAGATCACCTGCTTTGGGCTTGTGCGTAGTGGCACACACCTGTAATCCCAGCAGCTCAGGAGGCTGAGGTAGGAGGATTAGAAGTTCAAAGCCAGCCTCAGCAACTTGGTTATGCCCTAGGCAACTTAGTGAGACTGTCTCAAAATAAAATTTTTTTAAGAAAGGCTGGCGATGTGGCTTAGTGGTTAAGCCCCTCTGGGTTCAATTCCTCATGCCAAAAAAGGAAAGAGATCACTGCTTTGGCAGCTATGAATAGCCTCCAGCTATGCAGACCCCAAACCCCTGCTCTCATTCCCCTTTTGATAAAACCTCAGAGTCACAGTTGTCCCCTCAAAGACAGGGCTAAGGACATGGGTCCCCTTACAGTTCCTTTCCTGCTCTTCACCGTTCCCCATCCTGTTTCTGTTTGGTTTCCTAGTTAGGTGGCCAGAGCTGGTTCGTTGTATTCCCAGAGTTAGGCCCTGACCTAGGACACCCGACAACACTGTGTCCTTGCACTCTCACTCCAGAAAGGTGAGCAGGGTTGGATCAAGGAAGAAGCAGGGAAGATAAAAGAGGGGGATGCAGCCCCTTGGGTGGAAGGCTAAACAGCCCCAGGGTGGCGGCAGAGGAGCTTCAGAAACACACACACTCACACCAGCTTTTAGCCAGACAGTGGCTTTTACTGAGCTCCAGTGGGGCTGGCCTGGTGTTGCTGGTTCGGCAAGCTGCCACTGAGGACCAGTCTGTGGCAAGATGGGAGGTGCAGTGGTGCACGTCTCAGGGTTGCCCTTTGGTGTCACTGGGGTGGCTCAGAAGGGGACAAACACCAGGGTTCTCTGGAGACCAGAGCTGACCACTGAAGCCCTTCAGCCTCTCCCCCAGGCCTGCTGTGTCAGTCCCCAGGCCCTGAGGCAACGCCTGTGTCCTGGGCCTGTGGGGCACTGCTGTCCCCACTTCTCTTCGGGAGAAAGATGGCCAGCAGTACAATCAAAAGTATGAGTAGGCCACCTGCCACCGCCAGCCCCATGTAGATCCTACAGCGGATATTCTCCCAGCGCTTCTTCTGGGCGAGGGTCTTGGTTGTCTTGCTGAAGGCTGAACTCTGTGGATACCCCAGACACAGGTGGGAATTAGTGGCTCCCATGGGGCCTCTGAGCCAACTCCTCCAGTCCATCCCAGCAGAGCCTGGTCCCCTGGTCCTCCTCACACACTGCCCTGGGACTCTCCTGGTCTGCTTCTGGTCTCAGACACCAGGTAGCCCTTGGCTATTAGTCCTCCCGGCTCACCCCTGGTTAGCAATGCCAACCCCCGACCTTCAGACCTAGGCCTTCTTACTGTGTGAGGTCTACCCAATTGCACATCTAGGCTAGGGTGCCTCAGGAGACCCAGAGGCCTCCACCAAAGGCCTGGAGGCCTTGAGAACAGCCTGAGAGGCTCTCCCTCCCATCTGTGCTTGCCCGGGCCTCACACCATGTCCAGGAGTTGGTCTGAACGCTGCTCCAGCTCTGCCAGCTTCCCGTCACGCTCCAGGACTTTGTCGAAGTTGTTGAGCATGATTTCCGTCACCTCGTCCGCCTGCCTCTGGCATCGCTCCAACTCGTTCCCTGCCTGGGCACCAAGCCCAAGGTCAGGGCTGTATGAGGCTCCATCTGGCCCTAATATGGAACCCTCCTTCCCCCATGGAAGGTGTAACAGCATCCTTCACATAAGGCAAGATGTGGGCAGAGAAGGGCTGACCTTCCTGGTGGGTGGGGCTCCTCCCTGGTCCATCAAGGCCAGGCATAAATCAGGCCTGGCTTCCAGAGCCTCACTTCCTCTGAGCTGCCCCAGGTGGGGAGCTTCCACAGGACCCCAGACCTGCAGGCGGCATCTACCCAGTGCACATCCTCCTACGGCTTCCCACTGAACTCAGGCTAAGGTGGCCCCAAAGAAACAAGTGACTTGGTGGCAAGACAGACAGGGAGGAGAGCCACTCCACAGGGCTAGAAAAATGGTTCTGGACCAGCTCATGTCACAGTGTCTGCCTAAGCTTTCCCAGAGTGACTCCCAGGTCCCCTCCTTGGGCCTCTGGCTGGTCAGGCCTGTTCTGCTTCCTGCCCATCCCCCATCACGTCAGTGCCCACATCAGTCCCCTTCCTGCGGGGGAACCTCAGCCTCTAGCCTCCAGCCTTCCAGTCAGCACAGAGGTGAGACCAACCCCTAAATTTCCCAGCCCAGGCAGCAGCTCTCACCTGAACCAACCCAAACTACTCTGTAGGACTGGGAAGGGAAGTGCAGGTTCCGAGCCAGCTGGGCGCTGGACACACATGACTAAGGACCAGGACAGGAAGCCTCCACCCCCCTACCCCCACCCCCATCCCCCATCAGCTGCAGGCCCAGGAGCAGGTCCAGGGACAGTTCCGCTCCCTCCCCTCCTAACCCTCATCCCCACAACCCTGTCCCTCTTCTGTCTCCTCCTCAGAATGTCACCAAGCTTCCATTCCTGCCTGCTCTGTGGCCATTGCCCTCAGCAGACATTCTGGCATTGGAAAGGATCTGGTGGTCCCAGGGGACTTCCTCCTCCTCTTCCTTCAGGACCCCTGAAGCTCCCCAGTGGGACCACAGGCTCCCAGAGAGACAGCAGGGACATGCCCTCCTTCTGCACCACAAGCACAGCGCTGACCCTTGCAGGTCTGGTGAGCTGGCCAGTTCTTTACAGCCTATCCAAAAACAACTTTGATGGTCAGAGATGTTCTCCTGGTGCGCTTATAAAGCCCAGTGGGAGTTTTGGGAGTTTCAAGAGACAAGCATCTGAAACCCAAACAAGTCAAATATTTACCCAGGAACTAGACAAACAACCTGCTTCTTTAGAAGGGTCTGGCAACCACAGGTGGTGGGGTGCAACCACAGGTGGTGGGGTGCACTCACAGGCTGGGGAAACAGGGGAAGTAATGGCTGCTTGCTTGTGTCCTCTCCCAAGTCCCCCTCCCCTCTATTGCAATATCTTCCCAGGCAGTCTTATTCCACATTCCGGAAGTCCAAGGCAAATGCTCGGGAATGGACAAAGATTCAAAAATGAGAAACATGGCTAGAGACAGGAAGATGCTGGGTGTTATCTTTTGTGTGATGACCTCTACAGCTGTGGCTATCCTGCTCCAGTACAGGGTGACACCAGGTCAGTTCTTCTAAGAGCTGGCTGTGCCCCCAGATGCAGTCAACAGCAGTCTCCCTCTCCGAGCCCAGAGAGGCCCCTTCCTGAAAGACATGCTCTATCTATCCTGAGAGAAAACAGAGACTCAGGGCTCAGCGCTCCTTGGTCCTGCTCAGCCCTGGGTAAAAGGACACCAGGTGCACAGTCTCTGTTGGCATGTGAGAGAGAAAGCACTGGGGAATGTTGGAGGAGAGGACCCGGAGGGCAGGGTCCAGGCTGCCCTGCCTCACTTGTGACTCAACCCAGTGCCTGGCAAAGGGCAGACACAGCACGTGACACTTGTTTTCTGAATGGACTGAGCCTGTTTTTGCAGGGACACCACCCAGACAGTGAAGAACCAGAGCAGGACAGAGGGGCCGGGTGGGCTGGAGAAAGCGAGTGTCAGAGGGGAGCCGCTGGAGGGCAGGAAGCCCTCTGACTCCACAGCCACAGATCAAAGTGAGGGAAGTTGGACAGAGAGGTCAGAGAGGTCAGCCAGCAGGGTACAGGGGCAATCAGCAGAGTGTGAGGAGAGGCCTGCCAGGCTGGGGTGAGGAGGGGCAGGAGTGCAGAGAGGAAGGGCAGTTTGGAGAGGCACTTCTGAAACTTGCCAGGGGCCTGCAGGACATGGGGTTTGGAGCCAGGGGGAGGGGTAGCAGTTGTTGCCAGACAGGGTGGCAGTTACGCAGGAAATGTTCTTGACAGATGTTCCTGTCTGTCACTCAACCCCACCTCCACACTAGGGACAGAACCCAAGACCACACATGCTAGGCAAGTGCTCTACCCCCAAGCTACATTCCCCACCTTCAAATCCCCTTTCAGGCATTTCCAGGCCCCATCCTTAGTTTCTCCTCTGAAAATGCAGCTCCCCCAAACCTCCCTGCTGGGCTAGGGGAGTCTATTACTTGCCCAGCACCCAGGCCCTGAGCTGGACCCCAGCACTGCAAAACCAAGAGCAAAAACTGGGCCTATTGCCAGGTGCAGGGGCATGCACCTGTGAACCCAGCTGCTGGGGAGGCTGAGGTTGGAGGCCAGAGCTTGGGATCAGGTTGGGCAACACAGAGAGACAAATCAACCAACCTCCCTCTCCAACTCTCTTGTCTCCTGTATCTTGTTGAGTCTCCAAGAAGTCCTGTTCCCATCTGCTGGGGATGGGCGGGTGCAAGTTCTGTCTTGTGATTTCCCTGGCTCAGCGCTGAGCTCAGTCACAAAGAGCAGGGTCTTTGCTGTATCCTGTTCAAATCCTGCCTCTGCCACTCACCAGCCCAGTGAACAAAAACGGAGGATATGACCTTGCTGATCCTCTGCTTCCTCATCTATAAAGTGGTGATAATAACAATACCTACCTCACAATATTAGTTGAAGATTGTGTGATATACTCTAAACAAAAAGCTTAGCACAATGCCTGACACATACCAAATGCTCAATAAATGACTATCATTAAAATTAATGTATCCCCAATTTCCCTAGCTTTCCTTCACATGTTGTCTAGCAGTCAGATCTTAAGAACTGCACTACACTTGTGGTGGTGCATGTCTGAAATCCCAGGGACTTTGGAGGCTGAAGCAAGAGAATTGCAAATTGGAGGCCAGCCTGGGCAATTTAGGGAGACCCTTCTCAAAATAAAAAATAAAAAGGGAATTTAAATACATGTATGTAAAAATATGTAAAGAAAAATAAAAAGTGTTCCTGGGTTCAACTCCCATTACCAAAACAATAAATAAATAAATAATAAAACCTCTTGCTGGACATGGTGGCACACACTTGTAATCCCAGCAGCTCAGGAGGCTGAGCCAGGAGGATCATGAGTTCAAAACCAGCCTTAGCAAATTAGTGAGGCCCTAAAAAACTTAGCAAGACTCTGCCTCAAAGTAAAATATAAAAGGGGGCTGGTGGCAGTGGCTGGGGCTATACTTCAGTGGCAGAGAGCCTTAGCACCACATAAAACAAATAAATAAACAAAATAAAGTCTGTTGTCCATCTACAACTATAATTTTTTTTTTTATAAAAGGGACGAGGATGTGGCTAAGTGATTAAGCATCCCTGGGTTCAGTCCCTGGTACCAATCAATCAACCAATTAAATCCTCTTAGTTTTCACAAAATTCCCAAGCAATAAAACTCTTCTCTGTTGGACACTCCTTCCTTCTTTCTCTTTCCTTCTTCCCACTCTCCCTTCCTTTCTTTTCGCAGTGCTGGGGTTTGAACCCAGGGCTTTACACATGCTAGACAAGTCCTCTACCACTGAACTTACTCCTCAACCCTTTGTATTTTTAATTTTTGAGACAGTATCTGGCTAAATTGTTTAGGCTAGCCTCAAACTTGCAATCCTCCTGATTTGGCCTCCCAAGTTACTGAGATTACAGGCATGTGCCAGTCCTATTAATTAATTAATTAGAGACAGGATCTCTGTGGGTTGCCCAGGCTGACCTTGAACTAACTTTCGACTCTCCTCCCTCAGCGTCTTGACCCACTGGGATTACAGGAGTGTATCACCATGCCTGGTTGTTCCTAACCTAAATAGGGAATTTTTCATGAGAACTAGCATCTAGCTATCACGTTTGGTGTCATGGGCCCTTGAGTCTTGAGTAGGAAAGTGGCCGACTTTCAGAGGACATGTGCCCTGGCCTAGGCACCAGGCTGCCAGCTGCTCACTCACTCTATTTCATTCCATCTTCACAACAACCCACTGAATGCAGTATTACTATCCCAGTTTTATGAGGACTTTGGCCAAAGGTGTTAAATCACCTGTGGAAGGTCACAGAGCCAGTGGGTAGAAAGTCTGGGAGTCGAACCAACTGAAACCCAGGGGTGTGTGTATGTGTGTGCACATAGCCCCAGAACCTCACCCTGATAGGCAAGGGATCCACCACTGAGCACACCCCGGCCCCGGGGATCACATGCATAACCCCTGCTACACCCGATCAGGTGAAGGAGGTCCAGGGCCTACCTGGCCCAGCCAGCCCAATCTGTGTGCCTCTGAGAGGCCTGTGGCTCGGCACCCAGATGCTCTGGGGCCTGTCCAAGGTGACTGGCTGCAGGCAATCAGCTCCCACCTTTCCCATCTTGGCTTTGTTCCTGCTTTAATCCCTTTACTGTCACCACATCTGGCACAGAGGAACTGCCCGAAAAATTCTGTGTTGATCTAATGAGGCACGGAGAAGAGGAGCAGAAAAGGGAAAGGAGGAAAGGCCAGGGAAAGGGATGGAAAGAAGGAGGGGAAGAGCTAGGGACAGAGAGGGCAAGAGTGGAAGAAAAACAGGGCTGGAGGTGGCTGGTGGAGGAGAGTAAGCCTGCCCCAGCTCTGACACCTCTGACACAGAGGGACCTCAGAGAGTCCAGAGGTCCCCCAGTGCCCCCAGTAAGTTACCCTGGCCCTGCCTTCTTCCCCGAGGCTAAGGGCAGCCAGAAGCTTCCTCTGGCCCTGCTTGCTCTCTTGCCCTGCGTGCTCAGGAATGGGCTCTGGCTCTGTCCCCAAGCTTGGAGCACCAGTTTCCTGGTGGCCCCAGAGCTCAGTCTAACCTTCCTGCACCACTTCCCCTTCCTGCCTCCAGGTCCCTGGAGACTAAGCCATCCAGCATCCTGACCCTGCCTGGGCCACCTCCATCACACCTCTGCCAGCTTCCCAAGGCTGTTTCCAGCCTGGTGCATCTTCCCAGGAGCCCCAGGGGAGGTGCGAGCCTGGGACCTGCCCTCCCTAACACCCTTGCCTTGGAGAAGCAAGTGAGGACAGCCCAGAGTCTGCAGCAGGAGTGAGGTGACAACTCAGGGATGTCACTGAATGGAGGCTAGGAGGAGTCAGGCCTGGGCCACCCGATAACGTTGGTGGAACTTCTACAGTAAACAAGTTCTCTTCTCTCTCCCAAGGGATGTGTCCTCCAGCACTAGCCAAGGGGCTGGAACAGCCTCTACCACCTCGGCCTCTCAGGTTCCCACCCCCGGGCCAGGCCTGGCTCCTCTCCGGGATGGCTGGAGTGCCATCGGGCTGGAGTGCCACCACCTTCCACCCGCGGTGGCTCCCAGCTCCCGGTCGGCCAGGGGACCGCCTTTAACAGCCAAAGGTCCCAATAAGACGGGTATTGCCGACCCCACTTCACAGTGCGGAAAAGGAGGTTCCGAGGTTAAGTGACTCTCCGGGTCGAGTCGCCGGGATCCCAGCCCGGGTCACCCGGTCCGCCCGCGCCGCCCAGGCAGATGGGCAGCGAAGCCCAGAGCACCGTCCCGCCGCCCCCGCCCCCGCCCGGGACTCTGGCCCGCCCGGCCCTCCTGGACCCTCACCATCGCCGCGCTGCTCCGCGCCCGCTGCCCCGGAGGAAGCCGAGGGCGGGGCCGGCGCTGGACCTTCCGAGAGGCGCGACCCAGACCTGGTAGAATCGAAAGCGGCAGGCGACAGACAGCCAAAGGTCCGCGGGGCGCCTCCTGCCGGGCTGCGGGCGCCGGAATATGGATGCCACCTGATGGAGGGAGGGGTCTGTGCTTGGCGGAGGGAGCTAGTTTGGTGGATAGGGATGAGCCTGCTGTGTGGGGCTATGCCCAGTGGGTGGGCCATGCCCGGTGGGTGGAGGTATACCTGGTAGGTGGAGGTATGCCGGGTGGGTGGGGCTATGTCTGGTGGACGGAGGTATACCTAGTGGGTGGGCTATGCCTGGTGGAAGGGCTATGCCTGGTGGATTGGCTATGCCTGGTTGATGGGCTATGGCTGGCGGATGGAGATATACCTGGTGGGTGGGGCTATACTAGGTGGGTGGGCTATGCCTGGTGGATGGAGGTATACCTGGTGGAAGGGTTATTCCTGGTGGATGGGCTATACCTGGTGGGTGGGACTATTCCTGGTGGGTATGTTATACATGGTGGGTGGGGCTATACTAGATGGGTGGGCTGTGCCTGGTGAGTGGGGCTGTGTCTCTGGTAGATTGGACTATTCCTGGAGGTAAAGCTATTCCTGGTGGATTAGGTTGTCTCTAGTCAGCCTGCGCTAGGTGAATCTGCATGCTGGCCACCCCTCGGAAGCCCACTATAGGAAGTGGCACAGCGGTCATAGTAGCACTGTGGCCCTCCCAGGAGGCATAGGAAGTGGGTTCATGGGCTTAACAGGGAGGTGTCATTCACTCACTCATCACGCATATGTGCCTGCCCCATCCATTCCTTACTGGGCCCTGGAGACATCCCCACAGGACAGGAGGGGCTTTGCCAGCTTGGTAAGTAACTGATCCATAACTGGCCAGTCCCAACATCCCCACTCCGAGTCTCAGTGAGCACAGATCTGCACTCCACTGTGCAGGGCCTGCGTCCCAAGCTTAGATGGTGCATCCAGGAGTGCACTGAGGAGAGTAAGGACTGCAGTCTCCGGAAGCCTGCCTTCCCAGAGTTCAGAGAATGTTCCAGAATATGACTTCCAATCAGTCCCAATCCTCTCAATCCGACCCCTTCCCCACTCTTCCTAACAAGCTGCTTCCAGTGCTGTGAAGACTATGGAGGAAACAGGACAGGAACCCTACCACCCACCAGGCGACTGGGCACTGGACAGAGCCCCAGGGACAGTGGGACCTGGTGGGGAGACGGAAGATCAGAAGACAGAAAGCTCATTGTGCACGCGGGGAAAGGAGGGCCACAGGACTGTCCTGTGACCCTGACTGTGCCCAGCCCGGGGTGTGGGAGAGAGATGCTCACCCCCTCAGAACAGCCAAGACCCAGGGCCTGCTCAACCTCAGGGAAGGGACAGACAAAAGACAAACAGAATGCTTAACTTCCAGAAAATGAAAACAGGCTAATTCCTTCAACTTTTGGCTCTGGATTACAACAGGGCCATAGAAGGGAGATAGATGGCAATGGCAGCAGAACCAGGAGGCCCTCCACCAGGCCTAACATTGCTCAGGAGCGCTTCATGACTTAGCCAGTGCTTCCAAGGAGAGGAACGAAGGGACGTGGCAGGGCCCAAGGGGGACACTGAGTCTCGCACGTCACTCTAAGGTATTGTTGAAGGGTTTGCATTTTCCTTATGTCAAGATCCTCAAGAAAATTCTTGTTCTTGAGAACTGTGACAATATAGAACAGGGTGGAATGAAGAAAGTTGATGTGGTGGCCATGCCTGTATCCCAGCGACTCAGGAGGAGTGCAAGGGTGAGGTCAGCCTGGGCAACCTAGAAAGACCCTGTCTCAAAATAAAAAATATAAAGGACTGAGGGTGTCGCTCCGTGGTAAAGTGCCTGCCTAGCACAGGGAGGCCCTGAGTCCAGTCCCCAGCACTATAAATAAAACAAAAAAAGACAGAGACCCCCCCTTCCTTCTGCAAACATGCTTTCCACCCCTCCAGCAGCTTGGGCCTGGACAGCAGAGCCTTGGCCAGAGGGCAGCCCAGGAGGAAGGAATGCAAGGCCCAGGGCTAACTGCGGAGGGAGAACACCTCACACACAGGGACACTGAAAGGTCTTTATTGCCCACCAGCCACCAACAGTTTCCCAGCCACACACAGGGTCCTCTGGGTCTTCCCAAGCAGCTCTAGGGACCAGTCCAGCTCTCGCCTTCTGGGCATCAAGTTGCTCCTGGGGCGTGGCAGGGGCCTCACCAGGTAGCGTTCCTTGGAGGAGTGGGGCAGGGCAGCCTAGGTGGGGATGGCACCCGTGCTGAAGAGCACGATGAGGAGGATGAAGATGAACACGACCACGCAGATGAGCACGATCATCTTCACATTCTTCCACCAGAACTTGCGTGCCACCTTCTGCGACGTGGTCTTGAAGTGCTCTGACTGTCAGGGACAAGGCCAGGTGAGGGGCCTGGGGCCTGCCCACTGGGCATAAGCCCAGGCAACCCGCTGTGAAGCAGAAGTTGCCCTCCCCTCCCACCTTCACAGATGCACTGATAGCAGGGTCACAGCCAGGCCTAAGCTGAGGTTTCTGGGCTTCAGGGACCCTCCATCTGAATGTGTCAGGGACTAGGAGTTCCCCTGCTCTTGATGTGACCCTAGCAGCAGTCTGTCTCTGGGAAGGCAGACCTTGGGGCTGAGGGCTGCAGGTTCCAGGTGAGTACATCCCCTGGCTCCAGGACTCCTTGTCCCCTGGGAGCTGTGGAAGCTGGAGGGAGGACCAGAGCAGTACAGGGGGTTGAAGTAGGGGGCGCTCCTCTTCCCCCAGCTGCACCGGCACACTTGTATCTAGATGAGGCTGCAGAGGGGCACTCAGTCTCCAGAGACCAAGGAGCGATAAGCATCCCACACACAAGTCTGAAAAGTCAGATCCAGTCTCTCCGCGAGACATGGGGCCTGAGGCTGCAGCCTCATCTGAACTTGGAAATGACTTTCTCCCTTAGCCATTGGCCTGGGCCCCTAGCTGGAAAGGAAAGGCCTAACAAGATGAGTGGAGGTATTCCAGCCTTTGCAGATCCTGGCTTCAAAGGGTTTCACTGCTCTTTCCAGATTCTCTTTAAGGCCTATTCAGCAAGACTCCAGGAGGTTTTCACCCCCACCTAATAACCCTTGGGAATGCCAAAGGCCAGAGGATTTTCCCAAAGCTTTTTCCAGGCCAAAATGACTCAAAGGCAGGCATCAAAGGGAGAATCCGTTTCAGAGGAAAGACTGAGCTGTGGCAAAAAATGTCTCCTCCCCAAGCCCAGTTACTGGATCCAATTCCTGAACTCTAAACCAATCCAGAGTGGTGCTGAACCAGAATTGGGGACTCATGTCAATTCCCAGAACAGTCAAGAACCTCCCTCCCCAGCAGGCTCCCCATCTCACGGTGGCTTCCAGATCCTCGGTCTTGTTGCGGAGATGGTCCAGGTTTTCCCCACGGGCCAGAATCCGCTCCACATTCTGGGTCATGATATTCTTGACTCCCTCCACCTCACTCTGCAGGTTCCGCACCTGGTCATGTCCCCTGCCTCCGCCAGCCTCCTCCTGGAGGGCAACATAGGGGTTAGTGAGGCCAGAGGAGGAGGATCCAAGCGGCCAAGGAGGTACAGCGCAGGGTGGATTCCAGTTTTTTGCAATGCTTGAGTTGTTTACAGAGAATGTTTTCATGTATCGCTTGCGTCATCAAACACAAGTGCATTTTTAAGCCCCAGAAAGTGAGCTGAAGCTAGACAGAGAGGACCAACCTTCTTTTTCAGTTTCAGGGCCACTGACTCTTTCCCGGGTACTTGGTGAGGACTCTGGGGCCCCAGAGCTGGTGTACAGTGTCACTCTCCAGTGCACAGCCAAATGCTACTTTCCAGTTCCCAGAGCCACCCCTTTCCTCGATTCCACAGGTTCTCACTAGAAGAGTGGGCTCTGGCGTAGGAGCCCTCCCTGGTCCAGCCCTTCTCCCTCTCCAGGCAGCAGTGGGAGAGCTGTTCTGCTCCTGGACCTCCAGGCAGGGAGCCTAGCTCCATGGCTGAGACCCAGCAAGGCCCCATGAGGGGCTGCCGCTGAAGTTGCCCACACTTCAGTGTCCCCACCACTAGGGAGGCTGTACAGGCGCCTTCTGCTCATGCAGATACTAAGGAAAACAGTGCCTGTCACGAGGCACTGGGGAAGTGGGGCGCAGGCCTCCCTGTTGCAGGCCTGCTTGTGCTGAGGCCTCAGATCAGGGTTTTGCACAAGGAGGAAAAACAGTATTAGGCTCTCCCCTTGATGGTCCTTCCGTGGGCCTCCAGAAACATGCCAGGGTGAGGGTTGGGCCAGATTATCAGGAGAACCAACTGGTTCTTGTCCTGGCTGTCTTCCTATTCACAGAGAAGGGGCTGATCCTTCGATTCAGGGGACAGATGAATCTACTGGGCGTCTGCACAGGGTCACGGTGAAAGGCCAAAGGGAGAAACTACCCCCTCCTGCCCTGGAATCTGAGCCGGAGTGGCAGAGGCGCTGGCTGCCTGGTGTCACAACACCGGCCAGGCCCAGCTGGAGCGGGAGGGGGGAGGGCGCTGGCGGACTCCGAGGAATTCCGACCCCCACCCCCACCGAGCCCTGCTCGGGTCCAGCCGAGGTCAGCCGAGCAGCAGGAGCCCCCGCCCAGGCGACGCAGGGCATTGGCGGCCAAGCTGTCAACGCCGGGAGGCCCCGGGCGGCGCGAGCCCAGCCTCTGGCTGCCACCAGCTCGCCCTTCGCGCCCCGGCCAGCCCCGGGCCCGCACCCCGGCCCGGCCCGGCCCCCAGCCCGCTCACCATGTCTGGGCGGCCGCGTCCTTCGGCAGCAGAACTCGCCCGTCGGCTTCCTGCTGCCCGCGGCCGTCGCTCACTTCCTGCTGCTGCAGCCCGCCCGCCCCCGCCCCCCGCATCCCGGCGAGGCCACACCTAGGCAGGTCCCCAGGTAGGCGGCGGCCACGGCTCCTCCCGAGCCCAGGCTCCCCGGCGCCCGGGGTCTTCCGACTCCCGCGGGAGAAAGGAAGGGTCTGGCCGCCCTCCCAGGTCCACGTCTCCCTTGGCGTCGGGGATACTAATGCCAGCGCTGGACACCCGGATCCGCGTGAGCACCCTGGGGTCAGCTGGAAAGAGAATGGAGGTGTGAAGCTTTCTTACTGGACGACCCTGTTCCCGGTTCCCTGGCCGAAAGCACTAAAATCCCCCCCACTTCTTTGGATTGTCAGTTCAGGCTCTGAGGCCAGCAAGCTGGGGCGACTAGCTGTGCGACAGAGCACGACCACCTCGGCCTTTGCAGGTGCCCAGGCTGAGCTCAAACATCGGTGGCAGGAGCAGAAAGAGGCATGTGGGGGTGCCTAGCACCGCGGCGGGAGAAAGGAGGAGACGTTCAGGAAATGGGGGCCTGTCACCCCTCGCCTTGCCAGGTGCATTTCCCTGCAGGGTCACTGACCTCCAGGCAGTGGTCAGATAACTGCCCTGTGGACCACAGAGGGGGCCCAGGGCAAAGGAATTTTCCACCGACCTGGCTCTGAGCCAGAGAAAATCCACTTTTCCTGGATGGTGTTTATCAAGACAGAAGAACAAGAACAGGGCCACATAGGAGGGAACCAATATTCTTGTCCTTCCCAAAAGAAATCCCAGTTCTGAGAGGGGATGTCAGCTTCTCCAACAAATACTTTTTTTTAAAGGCCTTTATAAGTTTTGGACCCATTTTGAGACATTTTTTCCCTTTGTGTACATTTATTTTGAGGTGTTAATGATTGAACCCAGGCCCTCATGAATGAACTATATATCCCAACCACTGCCCGCTCAGTTTTAACTGTAACAGAGCAACTTGTACACTTTTAACATTTAAAACTGAGCATCACCCTCCCTTTCAAGTGAAACCAAAGAAAATTTAAAAATAAACAGGAACAAGGGGCTGGAGATATAGCTCAGTTGGTAGGGTGCTTGCCTCACATGCCCAAGGCCCTGGGTTCAATCCCCAGCAAATAAATAAATAAATAAACAAATAAATAAATAAATAAACAAACAAACAGGAACAAGATTACACTAGGGAATTATCACATCTAAATAAGATCGTACTATGTAATCTCAGCTACTCAGGAGGCTGAGGTAGGAGGATAGCAAGTTGGAGTTCAGCCTCAGAAATTTAGTGAGACTCTGTCTCATGATAAATAAAGAATGGGAATGTATCTCAAGTGGCAAAACAGTCCCAGTACTGGGTGGGGCAGGGAACATTCTACAGGTTGATTTTCCCATCAAGTGGCAAGACTCAAGTGCTCATGGGGAGAGAGGGTTTTTGTTTTTGTTTTTATTTGCAGCATTGAAGATTGAACCCATAACAACCCATTTAGCTACATCCTCATTGAGCAACATCCTCGACCTATCTATCTATCTAACTATTTATTTTCATGGTAGTGGAGATTAATCGTAGATGTGCTTTACCGCTGAGTCCTTTTTATTTTTTATTCGGAGACAAGGTTTGACTAAGTTGCCTGGCTTGGCTTGGAACTTGCAATCCTCCTGTCTTATCCCCCCAGGGTTGCTGGGATTATGGACATGCGCCACCACCCAGGGCCTGAAAGAGTCATTTTATACTATAAGTATGTCCACCAAAATGACAACTGACTGACCCTGCCAAAGGAGAAGCCATGTCATCCAGATGCCTTCTAACCAACTTAAACATCAAGAATAGTTTTTTGGCACTGGGATTAAAGTGGCCTGGTGCCTACTAAGCACACACTCTACCACTGAGCTGTACATCTAACATGAGACGCTTTAATAAATTCAAATTTACACTGGGCTGGGGATGTGGCTCAAGCGGTAGCGCGCTCGCCTGGCATGTGTGCGGCCCGGGTTCGATCCTCAGCTCCACATACAAACAAAGATGTTGTGTCCGCCGAGAACTAAGAAATAATTATTTAAAAAATTTTCTCTCTCTCTCTCTCTCTCTCTCTCTCTCTCTCTCTCTCTCTCTCTCCCCTCTCTCACTCTCTCTTTAAAAAAGAAAAAAATTCAAATTTACACAGTCGGGGCGTGGTGGCCAAGTCTATAATCCTAGCGGCTCAGGAGGCTGAGACAAGAGGATTGAGAGTTCAAAGCCAGCCTCAGCAAAGGCAAGGCATTCAAGTAACTCAGTGAGACCTGACTCTAAATAAAATACAAAATAGGGCTGGGGATGTGGCTCAGTGGTTGAGTGCCACTGAGTTTAATACCTGATACCAATCAATCAATCAATCAATCAATAAGTTCAAATTTATAATGTAGTCCCCATTGAATTATAAGGCTACTGGATTATCCAGACATGAACTTTGGTGGCCAGGTCATCCTACTTCTGCAGAGATTGTGGCTGCCTACTTCACTATCCTTAGGAAGCCTGCAGCATGGCCAGGTGGAGATGGTTAGAATCCTTTTTTGTTTTTAAAGAGTTTGTATGTGGTGCTGGGTATCGAACTCGGGCCGTACACATGCCAGGCAAGCGCGTTACCGCATGAGCCACATCCCCAGCCCTGGTTAGAATCCTTAATCTTCACACTGCTGCTGTCCAATACAGCAGTAGCCACCAACCACATGTGGCTGTTGAACATCTGCAATGTGGCCAGTCTAAATTAAGGTGTATTGTAAGTGTAAAATATGCACTGGATTTCAAAGGCTTAGTATGAAAAAAAAAGAATGTAAACCTCAATAATTTATATACTGATTGGCCTATTGAAATGTTTTGGATATAATGAATTAAATATAAGATAATAAAATAAATTTCACCTGTTTCTTTTCTTTGGTACTGGGCACTGAATCCAGGGGTGCTCTAACTCTGAGCTATACTTCCAGCCCCTTTGTTAATTTTATTTTGAGACAGGGTCTTGCTCAATTGCCTAGGTTGGCCTAGAACCTGCAATCCTCCTGCCTTAGCCTCCTCAGTCATTAGGATTATAGGAGTGCACCCCTGAGCCCAGCTTTTACTTTTTAATTTGGCTTGTAGAAATGTTTAAATTACATGAATAGTAAAAAAAATATTACTTGTTTATTCTTAGTTTATTCATTTATTTTTTGCTACTGGATATTGAACCCAGGAGCACTTGACCACTGAGTCACATCCTCAGCCCTATTTTGTATTTTTATTTAGAGACAGGATCTCACTGAGTTGCTTCACCTTGCTTTTGCTGAGGCTGGTTTTAAACTCTTGATCCTCCTGTCTCAGCCTCCCAAGCTGCTGGGATTATAGGCATGTGCCACTGCACCCAGCAAAAAATTTATTTTTTATTTATTTATTTTTACCATACTGGATGGGGATTGAACCCAGGGTCTCTCAAATACTAGGCAAGCTATGTTCTCTAATAGAATATTTAAAGTTATACATTATATTGTAGTTCTAATCATATTTCTATTGGACATGCTGATCTATGATTAGTATTTACTTGGCCATAGACAAACTTGTATAATAACTCTAAGCCTCAGATACCTCATCATCTGTGCCTGATGCTTAAAAAAAAAAAAAAAAAAAAAAGCAGTATAGTAGATGTTGGCTATTGTGGTTATTATTAAGAATTCCATAATTCCAGAGACTTGGGAGGCTGAAGCAGGAGGATTACCAGTTTGAGGCCAGCCTGGGTAACTTAGCAAGACCCTATCTCAAAACAGAATAGAAAAGGTTGGGAGGGGCTGGGATTGTGGCTCAGTGATAGAGCGCTGGCCTAGCACGGGCAGGACCTGGGTTCCATCCTCGCACCACATAAAAATAAAGGCATTGTGTTGTGTCCATCTACATCTAAAAAATAAATATTAAAAAGAGATAAAAGGTTGGGGATGTAACTCGGAGGCACAGCACTCCTGGGATCATCCTCAGTATCTGCCCTCACCCTCATACACAGAGTTCCAAGGGGCTAGGGCCACAGTGACAGACTGTGTGTCTAGCATGCCCGAGGTCAACCCCCAGCACACAAAAAGAAAAACGAGAAACAATTCCAACTGCTGAGTGTAAGATGGCAGTCTGGGGACATGAAAGGTGCCAAGAAATAAAGGACCAGAAAAGCGTAGATCAGGGGAACAGAAAGAAATGGAGGATGAGCCTCCAGGGTGGGAGTTCAAATCAAGAGCCAAGGAGTCCCCAGAGCGTGGGTGCCATAGCCAGCCTCGGACAGACAGGATGTCCTTGAGGGAGCTGACCCTTGTTCTGGACCCATCCACCTGCAGCAGGAACCATCCAGAGTGTCCCAATTGGGCCTGCAGCCTATTGTCTTCACAGAGTAGGACCTTGCAGGTCTGTTCTCACCTGTGCAGACACTACAGAGCTACCCTTATCAGGAGGCCGCCTTGATATGACCCCTAAGGTGACACATTCAATAAGGCACTGACCCAGCCTCTGTGAGGACCAGAAATGGCCATGGACTCCCTTAGAGGCCAGGAGAGCTCTACTCCAGAAAGAATGGTTTCATCTGCTTTGTAAGGAAAAAATGCTAGGTGGTCGGTTGTGGCCACAGAAACAATGCCTTGGTGGCCAGAAAGTGGGGTACCTTTGGATCTAGGCTGCTGTGTCGTCCTGGGCACTTCACTTCCCGCTGGGAGCTTCTCTTTCCTCGTATCCAAACAGGAATGAGAATGAAAGATGCCTTAAGAGTCATTCTTGCCAGGAATGGTGGCCATATCTGTGATTCCAGGGACTCAGGAGCCCGAGGCAGGACTGTAAATTCAAAGTCTCAGCAACCCAGTGAGGCCCTGTCTCAAAACAAACTATAAGAAGGGCTGGGGATGTGGCTCAGAGCTTAAGTGCCCCTGGGCTCAATTCCCAGTACCAAAAAAAAAAAAAAAAAAAAAAAAAAAAAACAACTTTCAAAGGCCCTGGGTTCCATCTCCAGAACTTCAAAAACAGAAAGGGGGGGAAAAAAAAGGTCATGTAGATGTGTACACTACATAATCCATACTTCTGCTGAAGTACTTTACAAATGAAAAAGGAGGCTAACAGAGAAAATGGAATGAGAAATGGGAGGGAATATTATAGCCTGAAAAGGCAATGACCCAAATTTGGGGGTGTGTGGCTTTTGGCATCCACCCCAGTCTTCTTCCCTGTGGCCCAGGTTGGCAGTGTACCCCTGAGGTGTCATCCAAGTCTACTGGGACATTCTGTGGTTCAGCCTTAGCAGGTGCGCAGTCTCCCTGCCATCTCCCACTTCATACAGTCGGCCTTGGGCATGCTGTCCCAGGTACTTGGGAGGCTGAGGTGGGAAGACGGCTGCAGCCAGCCTGGGAAACAGAGCAAGACTCTGTCTCAGAGAAGTAGAGTCAGCCTTAAGGGCTTCCCCTCACAGCAGGCAGGGGATGAGCCCTCACCTTGTGGCCCATGACATAAGCCATACACATGGTTGACAACTTACTCAACGGTTTGGATACTGATGCAAGTTTTTGCCACAGAGAAAAAAATTGTTGAAGACGGATAATTTTTATTAGAAAAATCACCAAGAAATTTCTTTCCTAACTTGGGACCACTTGATGGATAAATGAACACTAATGCAACAAGGCTTTGTACAGTGGATCTGGGGGATGAGCAGGAGTCCAGGCACCCCCTAAGTAAAGAGTGCACATGAGGGGAGAGGGGCTAAACAGCCTTGCACTTCTGGTACCCACAGCGCTTAGTTCATCCAGGACTATGAAGAACTTGACTTCCCTCTCAAAATTTTACCTATCTTCAAAGCCAGTGCCAGCACTGCTACTTCAGAACAAGCGTTCCTGATTTCCCCAGTCCTCATCCCTTCCTTCCTCTGTGCTGCCCTCACCTCGCTTATCTATGACTTCCTACACTCAGTTAGCACCAACTGTTTCTGTAGCACCGTGTTTGGTGTTGGATCCCACACTTGTCCAGGACCCAACTACTCAGCCAGTCACTGTCCCCTCTATATTTTCTTATCATTGTCCTGTTCCTTTGCCTTTAAACTCCTAGTTTAAGGATAGAGGCCACAACTTAGTCATTTTTCGCCCTGTGTAACTTGTCCAGTCCTTAGCACATAACAGATCAAAGCACTAAACTTAATGGAATTTTTTTGTGATGCTGGTGGTGGAACCCATGACCTCAGATATAATCCTAGCTACTGGGGAGGCTGAGGAAGGAGGATCTCAAGTTCAAGGCAAGCCTGGGCAATTAAGGGAGATCCTATCTCAAAATAAAAGAAAGGCTGGGCATGTTGCTGCATGCCTGTAATCCCAGATACTCAGGAGGCTGAGGCGGAAGGATCACAAATTCAAAGCCAACCTCAGCAATTTAGTGAGGTCCTGGGTAACTCAGCAAGATCCTGTCTCAAAATAAAGAGGGTTTGGGGGTGTGGATCAGTGGTAAGGTACCCCTGGATTAAATCCCCAGTACCAAATAAATAAATAAAAATAAAAGAAAAAGAGGCTGGGTGCAGTGGCACACACTTGTAATCCCAGAGGCTTGGAAAGCTGAGGCAGGAGAATCATGAATTCAAGGTCAGCCTCAGCAATTTATTGAGGCCCTAAGCAACCAGTGAGAACTGGACTCTAAATACAACATAAAAAAGGGCTGGGGATGTTGCTCAGTGGTTAAGGTCCCTTAGGTCCAAAAAAAGAAAGAAAGAAAAGAAACAAAGAGAGTAATCTCAGTGGTAGAGCACTTGCCTGGCATATGCAAGGTTCTGGGTGCAATCCCAGCACTGTCAAGAAAGAGAGAGAGAGGAAGAGGGAGGGAGGGAGGGGGAGAGAGAGAGAGAGAGAGAGAGAGAGAGAGAGAGAGCTTGTGAGCCACCATTTTCTTAAGGTGTATGGTTTCTGAAGTGACTTGGTCTGCCTTGCCTGTCCTGATGAACTGGTAGTCGGCTCTATCAACAGCAGGATTCCAGCTGCCAAACACATCTGGCCCTAGCAACTCCTACTTTTATGTCTACCCCTGCCATTTTTTAAGACAGTGGTCAATGGTGCTTAGTGTGGCCCAGGACCCCTGTGATCTCCAAAGACAAAGCCACTATAATACTGACATATTTGCCTTTTTAATTAAATTGACATTTGTACTGATGCAAAAGTAACAGTGGGTAATGGTGGGTAATTTGGAAGGAATGAAGACTGGTAGCAGCAGTGATAGGCATTGTGTTCCCACTGATACTGCTTTTTCTTTATTTCTTTTTTGCAGTACTGGGGAGGAACCCAGGCAATTGAGCAAGCTAGTGAAGCAGCTCTGAGCTATATCCCCAGCCTTGCCTCTCCTGCCTTTTTTTTTTTTTTTTTTTTAAATTTTGTGACAGACTCTTATGTTGCTGAGGCTGGCCTCAAACTTGTGATTCCCTCCTGGTCAGCCTCTAGAGTAAACTGGGATTACAAGCAGGAGCCACCACAACTGGCTGCTCATATTAATTTTGGTATCAACCAAATGTGTCAACATTTGGACAATTTGTATAATCCAGTGAATCAATGTTTTGCAAATGACAATACATATGCTGTTACAAATATTACCTGTGAGTAAAATGTCCATCTAAAGATGTTAATGTAATGGAGCCTAAAGTTTATAGACATGGCTTCAGATTCCACATTCCAAGTGATCTTTAAAAGATTACCATCTGTGTGATGCAGCTGGAGTTCTATGGTAAGGCTCAGGCTTAGCATGCTGAAGCCCTGAGCTCATCCGCAGCATCAGAACAAAACCCAACACAAAACCCAAGGGGCTGTGATATAGGTCTGTGTAGATGGCTTGCCTGGCATGCAGGAGGCTGGGTGTCATCCCCAGCACTCAAACAAACAAACAAACAAAAAATAGTGCTTGTACATTTAGGTGAGATATCAAAGAATATTCACAATTACTTTAAAAGGCTATTAAAATGATCTTCCCTTTTCAATTAAATGCCGGCAAGGCCAGGTTTCCTTCATAACCTTCAGTTATTTCACAAGAGATAAAAAGCAGCAGATACGAGAATGTAGTTTGTCTTCAACGAAACCAAACATTAAAGAGATCCGAATGCAAAACGAAAGCAATCTAAATTTTTATGGAAGATATACTTATTTTTCAAGAAAATTTGCGTAAACCCTTAATAATCTCATTGTATTTTAATAAATTGATGTTTTGAAAATCACTCGTTTAGGGGCTCGCCGAGTATGCGTGAGGCACTGGGTTCCATCCTCAGCACCAAATAAAAATAAAATAAAGATATTGTGGGCTGGGGTTGTGGCTCAGCGGTAGAGCACTTGCCTAGTACTTTCGAGGCCCTGGGTTCGATCCTCAGCACCACATAAAAAGAAATAAATAAAACAAAGGTATTGTGTACAAGTAAAAGAATTAAATATTTGGGCTGGGGATGTGGCTCAAGCGGTAGCGCGCTCGCCTGGCATGCGTGCGGCCGGAGTTCGATCCTCAGCACCACATACAAAGATGTTGTATCCGCCGATAACTAAAGAATAAATATTAAAAAAAAAAAAAAGATATTGTGTTCACCTATAAGTAAAAAAGTCTCAAAAAAAAAAATCACTGGCTTAACAAAGTTCTCTATTTAAAAACGCCCAGGGCTGTGGGTAGCTCATTGGCGGAGCACTCCCTGTCCCAGCACCCGCAACTTGACAGACGAAATTCCAGCCCGCAGTATCGCTGCGCACCATCAGGTCAACAGCCTCTGGGGCCGCGACTTCTGACGGTGCAAAGGGGCCGCGGTAGCCCGAGGCGGGGAGCCCGCCTCGCTCAGGGGCCGCAGCGCTCAAGCCCGCAGCGCCCGCCGTCCCGCCCTCGGGCAGGGGTCAGCGGTGGGGGCCGCCGCCCTTTGCGCCGCCGCCCGCCCCCGGAGCGCTGTGCCGCGCAGTTGGGGCCGCCGGCCGGTGGGAAGGGCCCCGGGAGCGGGCGGGGCCTTCGGATCCTTGGCCCCGCCCCACGCCCCCGAACCCCTTGGCCCCGCCCCCACGCCCGCCGGGCCGTCTCCCCGCCCCCAAGCCCGCTCTGAGGAACGGCCGCCCGGCAGCGCAGGCGCGGACTCCTCACGACAGTGCGACGCTTTCCGGCCGCCGCGCGGTGCCGACGTGTCGGACGGCTCCAGGCGGGCTGGTCATGGCAGTGCGCGCCCGGTCCGCGCGGGCGCCTGCCGGCTCTGGTAGGCTTGGGGTCCCCGGTGCAGGCAGGGCGGGAGGGCCCGCGGGAGCCGGGCGCTGGCCCGGGGTGGCAGGGAGAGGCCGGCGCCCCTCGTTCACTCCTGCTCTTACGGCTACAGACCAAGTGCAGAAGGACCGGCCCTCGCAGGCCACGGCGCCCGCGCAGGCCGGCCGCATGGCGGCGCTCCTGGGCTTCGAGTGGACGGACCTGTCCAGCTGGCAGAGGCTGGTGACCCTGCTCAATCGACCAACGGATCCGGCCAGCCTGGCGGTCTTCCGGGTTCTCTTTGGTGAGGCCACGCTGCGGGTGCGAAGCGGGAAGGACAGTGTTGCCTCCCTGGGTTGCTCGCACACCTAGCTCGCTTTCCGAGAGCTGAGGACGGTGGCGAGTGGGAGGTCTCCGTGAAGTTAGGGTCGAACCTGGCTGGCTTTGCCCCTTCTAGGTAGGATTGGTGGCCAGAGGAGCTTTCATCTGCGGCTAGATGAAATAGAGGCAGAGGAGCAGGGACCCATTCTGTTTGTGGCATTAAGTTGCCCAAAAACTAACTTTAGAGTAACAGAAAGCAAGAGTGACAACAAGAAACTAACATTTTGTCTGACCCAGGACTTGGAATGAGTGACAGCACATGTCCTTGGAATAGGCTACACAGGTGCCAAGGTTCCCAAGTCTCGTAGTTTTCAACTGGGGAAAGTTTTGCTCCCCAGGAAGATTTGGCAATGTCTGAGATGTGTCATAACCTGGAGCCAGAGCAATAGGTAGCATGTATCTCTGCAGGCACCAGGGCTGCTCCTGGATGTTCTGTAATGCATAGGGCAGCCATCCCAACAGATACCCAGACCAAAATAGGACTGGCCTTAAGGGTTAGAAACTCTGCCTTAATCCAAATGACTTCCTAATCTGATCAGTCTTTTCTGTTTACCTGTTTGTTTGCTAAGTACCCCTGCAAAGGACCCCCAGAGCACTTTCTGTAGCTCTGTAGGATAGATCCTTATAACTGTCAGAACCTATTGGTTTTGATAGCATTCTGTACATTTCTCTCATTCAATCATCTCTAACACTATGAAGTATTATGAGCCCTCTTTCACAAATGGGGCATTGACTTTCTGAGCTGCGGGGCTATCTGAGATCACACAGCTGGCATGTCACCCAACACAGACAGGGCTCAGTGATCGTTGTTGAGTGAATGGGAGAACCAAGGTAAGAGAAGCTGGCCCTGGGGCTGGGTACACTTAGCTGTCCTCCTGTATTCCACTGCTACCCTAGCTGAAGCTTCACAGTCCCCTCTCCTGCTGCCTCTACAGCGTTCTTGATGGTGCTGGACATTCCCCAGGAACGGGGGCTCAGCTCACTGGATCGCAAATACCTGGATGGACTGGACGTTTGCCGCTTCCCCTTGCTGGATACCTTGCGCCCGCTGCCACTTGACTGGATGTATCTTGTCTATACCATCATGTTTCTGGGTGAGGGGAACTTGGGAGAGATGGGAGTATTGACTGACCTGCTGGTGAATGTCCAAGTCTTGGGTGCCTGTTTCACTTCTGCATGATTAGTTTTCATGCTGCACATCTGTAGGTCATCTCAGCTGTGAACCCATACCTTCTCTTTTCAAAATATTGAAATAGTGTGTAATTTTCATTTAGTTTTGCCTGATCACAAGATGTCTGATGACTTTGTTTAATCCCAGTCATGGCTGGGCCTGTGGTGACCCTGGGGCCTTACCTCTGCTCCCTGTGCATCCCAGGGGCGCTGGGCATGATGCTCGGGCTGTGCTACCGGCTGAGTTGTGTGCTGTTCTTATTGCCATACTGGTATGTGTTTCTCTTGGACAAGACGTCGTGGAACAACCATTCTTACCTGTATGGTTTGGTGGCCTTCCAGCTGACGTTCATGGATGCTCACCACTACTGGTATGAGTTGGGAATATAGGGGCAGGGTCAGTGGATCAGGATGCTTACCAGAGATGAGGACTCATCCAAGTCCTAGAAATTGCCCCAACAGGCATATTTTTTAACCATGTTTTGCAAAGCATGGTTGCAAGGTTACACTTTGGGGTGAATTTGGGAGGGGCAACAGCCAGCCATTTGGGGCAGTGGGGTTGACAAAAGGCCAAATGCCTCCATTCCATCCTCACTTTTTCCATATCTCCCCAGGTGCCTTGACCTTTCTACTTCCTGTAACCCTCTTAGAAGAAGAGAAGACCAAAACCAGACCTAGCTGTTTTCAGATACTTCAAGGGTGCTCATGTGAAACAGAGAGCAGACTTTCTCTGTGTGAGCCCAGAGGGGAGAGTTAGAACCAAAAATAGACGTTGCTGTGAGGCGGAGATCATGTCAGGAGGAGAGGGTCCACTAGGGCTGCTATCCTGGGAGGAAGTAGCCCTTCCCATCTCTGGCTTAGGTGACCATCTCTTGGGGAGGTGGGGGAAAGGATTTGGAGTCAGGGTGGCAGGGTGGATGCCTTACAGAGTCTTCCCTTTGCTAAGTGAAAAGCAAACATGAAATGTCAGTAAGATGGGTATATGAACAAAATCGCAAACACTGAACTCATGAACAGCCATGAAGTTACATCCATTGATGGACATATGCAAATTCTTCTTTTGTAAAAAAAAACTTTTTCCAGTCCTGGGATTGAACCCAGGGTCTTGTACATGCTAAGCACTTGATCTACCACTGAGCTGCATCTCCAGGATCCTTTTGTAAAACTTTAAACTCATTCAGAATGTCTATCTCTGATCACAGAGAATGAAGACACAGTTTTGGCAGAATATCCCTGAGAAATGCCATTTTTATGACTTTTATACGTTTTGAAAAAATTGCTATCATTTACTGGGGGCTTTCTGCATGGCAGGCACATTTAAAATTTTTCCTCATAACTTTTCAAACACTCCTCAGATTCTTCCCTTTTCAGTCATTTTCTAGCCTAGCCTTTTTCCCCAATTTGATCCATTAGTACAGACTCAATTATGAGCTGGTAGTAAGCAATAAACTTTTTATTTTTTTATGTATTTGTATTTTAATTTCTGGCAATATAAAAGCATCCCCATAAAGCCATTCTGGTTTTCACTTTTTTTTTCCCTCCACACTGGGGCTGGAACACAGGGCCTCATGCACGCTGAGCAAGCTCCGTACCACAGAGCTCTGTCCTCGGCCCTGTTTTTTACTTTTGGTACACTATTAATGAACTACATGACATGAGATAAAATACTTGATTATGAAGTATGCTTTGGGCTAGATGGTTTCGCCTGACTGTATGTTAATGGAAATGTTTGGAGCACATTTATGGCAAGCTAGGCTACTCTAGACTGTTCAGTAAGTTTGTGTGTGTGTAAAATCCATTTTCAACTTAATAATATTTTCAAGTTATGGTAAGTTACTGGGATGTACCTTTATTATAAATAAAAAATCTATAATAATATTTCTTTTTTTGTTTAGCAATACTGAGGACTGAACCAAGATCTCATGTGCTAAGCAAGTGCTCTACCAGTGTGCTACATCCTAGATTGGGTCTTGCTAAGTTGCCCAGGCTGGCCTAGAACTTGCAATCCTTCTGCCCCAGCCTCCTGTGATGTTAGGAGTACAGGCGTGCATTGCTGGCTATAGTAATACTTCTTACAATAGGCTGGAGATGTTGCTCAGTGGTACAGTGCTTGCCTAGCATGTGTGAGGCTCTGGGATCAACTCCAGCATTCCAAAAAAAACAAAAATTCAGAATTTTCTCATACATTTCTAAAGGGTCTCAAGAATAGCCCAGAGAACCAGGAAGGCCATGGAGATATTCCTACGGTAGATGGGTTTGTCAGCATGGAAAGGAGAGGGAGAGACAGGGCTGGACCAGGAGGCCTCCCTCATGTCGACTCCTTGGTACAGGTCTGTGGACGGCCTTCTGAATGCCCGTAAGAGGAATGCCCACGTGCCCCTTTGGAACTATACAGTGCTGCGTGGCCAGGTACAGGACTTCAGGACAGATGCTCCTGATAGCCACTGTGGGCAGCCTGTCTTCCCATGCCAGCTTGCGTATACTCTGCCTTCCTGGGTTGACTCTTTCCCTTTGCGGGAAGCCAGGCTGGCTTTCCATTTTCTCCAGTCCTTACTCTGGGAGTTCTCTCACCCTGTCCAGGGAAGAGTATTGTTTGTGTGGGCTGTGGAGCCCTCTTGAGAGGACGGGTCTTGTCCTCTCCCTTGGGGTCTGCTGCTTGTTGGGTGAGTGAATGTCTTACAGTGGAAGAGTGGATCTGCTCTACCTTGTGTCCTGGACTGAGTTCAGAACTTATTTCTGTTGGTGCTGGGGATTGAACCTAGGGATGCTCCACCTCCAAGTTACACCCCCAGTCCTTTTTAATTTTATTTTGAGATGGTCTTGCTAAGTTGCCTAGGCCAGCTGTAACTTGGGATCTTCCTGCCTCAACCTCCCAGATACTTGGGAGTACAGGCCTTACTTTGTTCATGACTAAATAGTCAACAACATTCTTAGGCCTGGCAACGTAGCTCAGTGGTGGAGGACTTGCCTAGCATGTGCAAGGCTCTGGGTTTAATCACCAGAACTGCAAAAAACCCTGAAAACCAAGGTTCTTTTTTGTTTAGAGTGTTGCATGTTGTGTATGCAGATCTTCATTGTGTACTTCATTGCTGGTGTGAAGAAACTGGATGCAGACTGGGTGGAAGGCTACTCCATGGAGCACCTGTCTCGGCACTGGCTCTTCAATCCTTTCAAGTGAGTGGCAGTCAGAGTAGAGGCCTTGCTGGAGCCTGGAGCAGAGCAGGCACTCGGCTTCTGTGGTCTGCAGTAATGGGTGCTATTCCCACTGTGTCCAAGTTCACCCCTCTTGACTTCTTTTGTCCACTCATCTCCCTGCTTGACAGAGGAGAGTCAATTATATTAAAAGATTAAGGCCCAGCTGCACCTGGGAGACTTGTGCTACAGGTGGGCAAGAAGGGAAAAGAAATAGACAGGAAAGGGCCAGAACCAGGTGCAGTATGCCTGCCTTTGCCCCAGCTCTCACCAAGATGGACAGCCACTGCTCCTGCTCCAAGCAAACCATTATTACCAACTGTCTCAAACAGGTTCGCCTCTGATTTCTCTCCTCTCCCTTCTTCTCGTTTTACTTTATTTTTCCCTCTTCCACTTCCTGAAGTTTTTTTTCATTCATGACATCCACGAGGAACCTCCTGTCCCCACAGTACACATTTCTCAGGCCTATCTTGTGCTAGGAAATCTGTCCTTGCCTTTTACATAGCGTATGCTGAAAAAAATGGGACACCCGAACCTGTGAAGGAGTTGGAGAACTCTGCTGTAGCATCTTGGGGTGGCTCGGGCCCTTCGGTGGTCTGCCTCACCAGTGAGTGTGTGTCAGCAAGGACAGGGCCGTGAGGCATCTCATGTGTGAGTATTCTGTGATGCGGGTCCCTGTGCCTGCCTGCAGATTGGTGTTGTCTGAAGAGCTGACCAGCCTCCTGGTGGTGCACTGGTGTGGGCTGCTGCTGGACCTCTCTGCTGGTTTCCTGCTCTTCTTTGATGCCTCAAGATCCATTGGCCTCTTCTTTGTGTCCTACTTCCACTGCATGAATTCCCAGCTCTTCAGCATTGGTCAGTATCTGTAGCTTGGATGAACAGGAGCCAGAGGCTGTAGGGAGAGACTAGGAAGAGGCGTCCTTTGGGAAACAGTGGTGGGACCAGGAGCTGAGCTGAGCCCAGTGCAGTCACTGTGAATTGGGAGTGGATGGGATGAACATTGGGGCTTTGGGCTCAGTGTGCTGTGTAAGGAGTCTCTGGGAAGAGTAAGCATCCAGTATCCTGTAGCTGAGAACTCTCTTTTCCTTTTTTTTGTGTGTGTATGCATGGGGGTGTGTGATGCAGGGGTCTAACTCCGGGCCTGTACAAGCTAGGCAGGTGTTCTGCTTAATGCTTGATTTAAGTAGAGCATCTGGGACAGGCTTCCTGAGGGAGGGGTGTGGTTCAGACCAATCCTGCATCCTTTCTCCCTGCTTTTCTAGGTATGTTCCCTTATGTCATGCTGGCTACCAGTCCTCTCTTCTGCTCCCCTGAGTGGCCTCGGAAGCTGATATCCCACTGCCCCAAAAGGCTCCAGGAGCTGCTGCCTCTCAAGGCAGCCCCTCAGCCCAGTGCTTCCTGCATCTCTAAGAGGAGCCGAGCCAAAGGAGCCCAGAAGCCAGGGCTGCGCCACCAGCTGGGAGCTGCCTTCACTCTGCTCTACCTCCTGGAGCAGCTCTTTCTACCCTATTCCCATTTCCTCACCCAGGTTAGTGGCGTAGTGTATGTGTAGCAGGGGCTGGGCTTGGAAACTGGCAGAGGTGACATAAATCATAAAGTGGGAAAGAATAAACTGGTTTTGTAGGCCTCTCAATAGAGGAAGGAACTGGCATGAGGCAAGTTGATCTGACCTGACCCCCGCCCCCCCCCCGCCCTGCCTTCCTAGGGCTATAACAACTGGACAAATGGGCTGTATGGCTACTCCTGGGACATGATGGTGCACTCCCGCTCCCACCAGCATGTGAAGATCACCTACCGTGATGGCCTTACTGGCGAGCTGGGCTACCTCAACCCTGGGGTGAGGCATCTGACACTAATGACAGTCTGTTCTTCAGAGTCCTCTTGATCTTTGGGGCCTGGTTTGGTTCTACACACATCAAAAAGTAAAACAAATTTGGGTCTCTGCTCTTTCTCAGGAGTCAGATTGAACCTTTTCTTAGGTGGGTAGAGGTAGAATGCCGGCCACTTCTTTATACTATGACTAGATTTAGGCAAGGTAAGTACCATTAGCCCAGCAATGAAAAGTTCATCCCCAGAGGCGAGTGCTGACCTTTTTCTGGCAGAAAGGGGCAGCAGGCTGGGTCTCTTCATGCCGTGGGCAGTGCATGCCTGTCGGGAGGCTGAAGATGTGAGGTGGGACTAATGTGGGGTTTGGGGTCAGGTATTCACACAGAGCCGGCGATGGAAGGATCACGCAGATATGCTGAAGCAGTATGCCACTTGCCTGAGCCGCCTGCTTCCCAAGTACAATGTCACTGAGCCCCAGATCTACTTTGATATATGGGTCTCCATCAATGACCGCTTCCAGCAGAGGTGGGCAAGGGGAGCAGGAAAGGGGAAATTGCACACAGCTCTTTGAAGTGAGGTGAACGGCGGCCTTGTCTTGCCATATGCACATCCTGGTCAGTCTGGTTGTGGGCATTGGTGGTGGCTTCCAGCAGGGGGCACCATCGTCCTGGAGAGGAGTGAGCTGCTGGTCCCTTACAGTGCCTTTTCCACAGGTAGCCCCAGCCCCGCCTTCCAGTGCTGCAGACTCTTCCCTCTGCCCTGGGCTGGCAATAGCATGCTGACATCAGCTGTTTCTTCTATCTGGAAATCCTGTCCCCTCTCCCTGGGAGTGATGAAAGGAACAGAAGTAGAAGTGGCAGTGGGTGGGCAGTCATGGCCTCCTTGGAATAAGCTCTTTCTTTTTCCTAAGGCTTTTTGACCCTCGTGTGGACATCGTGCAGGCCGACTGGTCCCCCTTCCAGCGCACATCTTGGGTGCAGCCACTGTTGATGGACCTGTCTCCTTGGAGAACCAAGCTGCAGGAAATCAAGAGCAGCCTGGACAACCACACAGAGGTGGTCTTCATTGCAGACTTCCCTGGTAAGGAGGCTGCGGGGGGAGGCCTTGCTACCTTCCCTGGTCCTCTGTCAGTGGGAAGGCCCTCCGCAGGGATGAACTGCACCTCTGCTCATTCAGTAGAGTTCATTCTACTGTGGTGTGTTACCTTGGCAGGGCTGCATCTGGAGAATTTTGTGAGTGAAGACCTGGGCAACACTAGCATCCAGCTGCTGCAGGGGGAGGTGACTGTGGAGTTGGTGGCAGAAGAGAAGAACCAGACTCTTCGGGAGGGAGAAAAAATGCAGGTATTTTGCTGGGATTAACAGTGGCAGACAGTTTAGGCGAGTAGGGTTTATTAGACCAGAAAACGCTTCACAGCAGTGGTGCTGCAGGAATTCAGTAGGGGGTTCCGCTGGGGCGTAAGAGTGGCAGAGTGCACACGGGCACAGTCTCTGGCTCTGAGTAGCCTCCTCCAGGATCCCAGAGGTCAGTTACTTTAGACTCCAAAAGAATGAGGAGACAGTGGACAGTGTACCAGGCTGGCTAAGCCGGGTTTTTTCTCCTCCTCAGCTGCCTGCTGGTGAGTACCATAAGGTGCACACGACATCACCTGGCCCTTCCTGTTACATGTACGTTTATGTCAACACTACAGAGCTTGCACTGGAGCAAGACCTGGCTTATCTACAAGAATTAAAGGAAAAGGTGGAAAACGGAAGTGGTGAGTGTATGAAGGGTCAGGTGGATATGACCCCCCGGGTTTCAAGAAATCAAGGTCATGAGTAAGGATCTAGCCATTAAAGAATGAACTTGGGCTGGGCACAGTGGCACACGCCTGTAACCCCAATGGCTGGGGAAGATAAGGCAGGAGGATCTCAAGTTCAAAGCCAGCCTCAGCAAAAGCGAGGTGGTAAGCAACTCAGTGAGACCCCATCTCTAAATAAAATACAAAATAGGATGGGGATGTGGCCCAATGGTTGAGTGCCCCTGAGTTCAATTCTTGGTACCAAAAAAAAACTCTCCGTGGTGAAGAGTTCTCAGGGACAAGATCTATGATCTATCTCAGTGATTCCTCTTTTGTTGTCTTCTGGGCAGAAACGGGGCCTCTACCTCCAGAGCTGCAGCCTCTTTTGGAAGGGGAAGTGAAAGGGGGCCCTGAGCCAACACCTCTGGTTCAGACCTTTCTTAGACGCCAGCAAAGGCTCCAGGAGATCCAACGCCGGCGAAATACCCCTTTCCACGAGCGACTCTTTCGCTTCTTGCTGAGAAAACTATACATCTTTCGTCGCAGGTGAGTTCTACCTACAGTTGCAAGCTTGGTGACTTCTCTTTCATGAGGGTAACACTAGACTTCTTAAAGACAGAGGAAGTAGTCTGTGTCTGATGGCCAATGCCCCAATCCTGGTATGTGCCAGGCTATATAAGGACTGGGACATAAAGGGTCACTGCAGGGAGATTCTCAGATAGCTGGGGGAGAGGGGCTAGGTGTTCCCTAAGGGCTTTGGCTGGAACTGTTTTTGAACAGAAGTTTGGACTGGCTTTTCTCCTGTTTTTCAGCTTCTTGATGACTCGAATTTCACTTAGAAATCTGCTATTAGGCCGCCCTCCCCTGGAGCAGCTGGCCCAAGAGGTGACTTATGCAAACTGGCGCCCTTTTGAAACAGATGGTGAATCAAGTCCTTCAAACAGGGAGTCTTCAAATTCCAATCCTCCTGAGACAAATCCTGATCCTATGCACTCAGAGTTCTGAGGGCACCGGATGTTTGATGCAGATATGGGAGCAGCCAGTCACAGACACAGCATCTATGCAATGGACATTTGAGAACATTTTTAGATTTGTTTTACATTACATAACAGCTTGGAATTAATAAAGATATTTCAATCCAAGATTGAGGAGCCATGAGGAGGTTGTCAAATGTCCTTTGAGAATAAAGGGGTGAGTTAAAACTGACCAGCTCAGGTGGGTATGCTGGTGTATACACCGGTAATCCAGTGCCTCAGGAAGCCAGCCTGAGCAAAGGAGACTCAGTAGACCCTGTCTCTAAATAAATCTGGGGATGGGGCTCAGTGATCAAATGCCCAAGTTCAATCCCCAGTATCTGCCCCCTCCCCAAAAACACCCCTGTAATGGTTAATGTTCCTAAGTGCCGTCACACATGTACCTATTTAATCTGTAGTATCCCTTATCCCCAAACTAAATTTGCCCGAGACATCCAAAACATAAGGGGTAGATTGGTAGTTCCCAGATTCATTGCGAGTCAGCCTGAAATGCTAATGTACAAAGTGGTTTTACCTTACTCTGGTTTCTTTTTTTCCAGTTGCCTAGACAGTGGTTTCCATTAGCCAATGAAGTTTTTGTCCCCCTCCCCCCACACACACCCAAGTATCCGGAATCACATTTGGAGCTTAGCAAATTACACAAGCTGTACCACCTTTTTACAGGTTACCCAGGCTGACCTTAAAGTTGAGATTCTCCTGTGTGGCTGGGATTGCATGTGCCTGCTTTTTAATATCAAGTCCCATCAATTTTTTCCACTGGAATTTAATTGAGACTAGGAAAGACATTTTATTGTGTGGGTTGGACCTATAGGATAGGCAGAAAATGTCATGCAAGCTATTAGAACACTTGAATGGTTAAGAGTTAGGGGGTTGGGTGGGGGTGTTTTTGGACCAGTTTCTAATTCTTCATACCTTAACCTTAGAAAGTTCAACTATCTTCCTTATGTTTTGGAAGACTTCTAATAAAAGTACTCTACATGGGCAAGGATGCTGCCTTCATGCCAGTGTACCACCACCTCCCTGACCTATTTCCCCCAAAGAATGGCATAAAGTGTTCAGTATAATTATCCATGTCCCAAGAAAAATGAGGTCTAGTTGTTCCGAGAATTGGCCTTTCAGCCAATCAGCTTTAGATTGATCCTTCTTCTGATCCCAGCTTGTGGATTTTGTTCTCAACTTTAGGTTTTGGAAAGCCTACTGCAAGGTCCTGGAGTGGCTACAACAAGGACATATTTCAGTCTAGAAGGCAATATTGGACAAACCAGATGGGAGTCTAGACCTGTTGATTCCCAGTGGGCCCCAAGAAGTATGTATACAATTTTCAGGTTATTTGTAGCCACAGCAATTAAAGAACAGTAACACAGGGTAGAACCTAGCATTTTATTTAGATCTTCATTAAACTGTTGGAATTGAGAACCAGACATACGTAATAAACCTCCAAAAATAGACCCTGGAAGGCACTTTCTGCTTCGGGCAAGCAGTCATGGAGTAGCATGTAAACAAGCTGGCTTCTCTGTACCACGCCAGCCAAGTCTGCTCTCTCCACGGTCAGCCGCACCAGCTCTGCCCTCCCTTCGCTTAACACCAGCCAGACCCCCTGTAGGTCTAACCCAAGGTTTTTCTGTAGGACACCTTGGCCTACCTGGGAATGCTGGAAACATGTTAAAGGAATCATGGTGTTGAGGAAAAAAAAAATCTTTTAAAAGCTGCCATCTGAGGTGATAGCTTCTCTGTACTTACGCCATACCTCAGAATACAATAAATAAGCAATTAGAAAATGTTCAAGTATGAAGGGATTTCCTCCTCCCCGCCAAAAGCACTGCTCTCTGAAGGAAGCTGGTTTCTCTGTAGCTACACCAGCTGTTCAGAAAGCTCATTGGACCTGGTTTTGAAAATAAAACAAAGTTAAAACCCTGGGAGGAATTATTGTGCAGTGTGGAGTACTCATCTTTCTTATAAAGAAAAAAAAAAGTTATCTGGTACCAAAGTGTGCAACCTACAGACCCTCAGGTACTGCCCTGTGACTTCTCTGTATGACATCACAAGGGTGCCAAGTGCCTGTTTTTCTAGACTAGGAGTTGGTGAGGTTTGGCTAGTGCTGAAACCATGCATAGGATTGGTTTAATAAATGAAAACCTTATTACGTACGTCCTCCAAAAGACAGCTGAAGGTGGAAAAATTTTGATTTGGTGCTATTAAAGAGGTGGCAATTAAGAGCATAAGCACCAGGGAGATGGTTTAATGGTAACTGCCTTTTTGATTTTTTATGTCAGGCTGGAGCTCCGACTGGAACTTGCGTTACATGCAAGATAGATTGGGTAGGGAACACTCCCTGACAAAGAACTACATAATTAGAAATGGATCAAGTTACAGGGAGGATAAGGGAAGGCTTCACATTCATAATAGAGCTCAAGACATTACAAATTCATGCTGAGAGCTGTGGCATTGCCAGACAGGCTATAGTGGAACTACAAGTACTTTTACGTGCACATTACAAGGATATTTTCAGCATTTGGTAGGAAAGTCAATGTGTTTAGGACTTTGGAGGGTTGGGTGATAGGGCACAAAGGTTCAGTTCCAAAGCATTATTCACTACAAGTGTTGTTACTAGGCAGTTACATGGATCACCTATGCTCACTAAATTCATTATAATGGTGAACAAAACTTCTAGGGACAGAATAGCAAGCCCAACTTACAGTCCCCCACAAAAGCTAAAATTCATGTCATTGACTAGAGAGTGACTGCAACTGATGAGCTGAAAGAGGACAAGAAAATTTAGCAAGAAGGGCCCTTTCCCTCAGAGCTTGAAGGCTTCTCTGTAGCCTACGCCAACAAGTCTGGGGAAAAAAGGCTAACACTTTTAGTATTTAAGCTTTTTGGGCACTTCCCATGGGAAGCTGTCCCTACCAAAGTGGCCATAGGCTGCAGTCCTCTGATAAATTGGCTTCTTCAGATCCAGATCCCTGGAATATACAAGTCCATAACTTAATATGTAGCATTGGATTAAAATAAAGCAAAACAATCAGCAAGACTCATTTTCAAGAGCTCTGGCAAATGAGTTCAGTTCTCTGGGGTATGCTAGGAAAAAAGTTTGTGGCAAAAGTGTTTGTTACTTCCCTGGTGTCCAAAGTCCTTGTACAGTCCTTATTAGTAACTACAGTTCTTGTTTTTCCGGCCCTGGCTCAACAAATATGAAAACTTGTCATTATTCTGAGGAATTCCAATTGTCAAAAGCTCATCTGAGGATCATGGATACTTACCAAGGTCCCACTGCCCACTATGGTTCTTTTCTTTGTAGAACCTTGAACATCCCACTTGTCTGTATTAATTTCTTAAACACCCTTAGGTATGATGAGCACAAAGCCCAATATTAAATGTGAAAGACTTTCTAGGGTGATTAATATAAGCCACAGAGCACTGTGACTTGTATTTCTCAATTAAATGCTCCCTGAAGGCAATTTTAAAACATCAGCATGTTCTGGAATTAAAATGTTTCCCCATTTGAGGAGTCTACCTTTACCTCCTCATATCTAAGTAGTATGCATCACATATACCCACACCCTCTACTTTTCACTAGCAATAGGCTTTACCATCTTTACCTGACAATGACCCCAGGGCGAAGATCAAAGTTCTTCTTCACAATCTCTAATAGCTCTCTCTCAGTCTTCTGAGAGGTACCATAATGGAAAATGGAGATGGACAATGGATGAGAAACTCCAATAGCATAAGAGACCTAAAAGGATTCAAATGTTAACAGTCAGTAATTCAAATACATACTTATATACATTGGTATAAAATGGGCAAGAAGCTTATTACTGTTATATCCCCTCCCGCTTACATGGCTGTTTACCACTCCAATTACATAAAAAGAATATATACCTGAACAAGAACCCTCCTGCACAGACCTCCTTTAACAAGGGATTTTGCCACCCAACGGGCAGCATAAGCAGCTGAGCGGTCCACCTTAGTATAATCCTTTCCTGAAAAGGCACCTCCTCCATGAGCTCCCCAACCGCCATAGGTATCCACAATTATTTTCCGGCCAGTCAAACCAGCATCACCCTGAAATTATAGGATTTAAGTCACTTTATGCCTAATCCTTCCCAGTAAGTGGTTCTAGATTAGAATGCCTATTCTATGCCACTAAAGATTCACAAGCAAATTCCAGAATCTTAAAAGAGGTGATAGTGACCCAAACTTTTCAAGTAACCAAAGACTCAAAATAGTAAAGAGTATGCTGAGCTGACATTTACCTGAGGCCCACCAATAACAAATCTGCCACTTGGCTGCAGATGGTAGATGGTATCCTCATCAAGATATTTTGGAGGTACAACAGCTTTGATGACCTTCTCTTTCAGGGCATCCCTCATCTCGTCAAGACAAACTTCTTCATCATGCTGAACAGATATAACGATTGTATGGACTCTGATGGGAAGCACAGCACCTCGATCTTGCATATACTGCACAGTCACCTTGAAGTCAACACAGGTTATCAGAACACCACCAGTTTTGTACTTGTTCTCTATCAAGTTACAATACAGTGCTGGGCATAGTGGTATATGTCTAATCTCAATGGCTCAGGAGGCTGAGGCCAAGGACTGAGTTTAAAGCTAGCCTCAGCAATAGTGAGGCACTAAGTAAACTCAGTGAGACCCTGTCTCTAAATAAAATACAAACAAGGCTGGGATGTGGCTCAGCGGCAGAATGCCCCTGAATTCGATCCCCAGTATCAAAAAAAGAAAATTACAATGAGCAAAAATACGTTATTCTTGGCAGTCATCAAATTCATGGATCTTTCTACAAAGTAATTTTAGGCAATATAGCTTTAAGATCACTTACTTGAGTTTTTGAATCTGGGCGTAACCAAGGCAAAGTGCCGTTGCGGCGTAGTTCAGCCAGTTTGGCATTTAGCTTGTGTGCTAAGACAATGGTTAAAGGCATACACTCCTCAGTTTCATCGGTGGCATAACCAAACATCAAGCCCTGAAAAAAAAGAGCCAGTGATGTAACATTAAAGCTTAATTTAATTTTAGAAGAGACATAAATAGCCTTTCACAATACCTGGTCTCCTGCACCAATGTCTTCCTCATTTCGGTCAAGATGAACACCTTGAGCAATATCTGGTGACTGCTGCTCCAAGGCCACCAGCACATTACAAGTCTTATAGTCAAACCCTATAAACAAAAATGTCTTTTAAGAACAAAAGGCCACAATACCCGCTCTGTTCACAATTACTTGGAATTCTAAATACTGCTACTGCTGAAGAAATCAGATACAGTAGTAACTCCTTAGCCATGGTTTCACCTTCCACTCACTCTCTGTTACCTTAAAATTGTAAATGGAAAATTCCAGAAATTTGTGATTTTCTAAAAAAAATTGCCCTGAGAGTGTGATGAACTCTTCCCTTCCCAGGACACTAATCATCATCCAAATACATGCTACCCACCTGCTAAATCACTTAACTATTGAAATGTCTTGGACGAACAGTGGCTTTATGTTCAAATAAACTTTACTTAATAGCCCCAAAGCATAAGAATAATGCTAATACTTTGAATATGCCAAGAAAACTTATAGTGTGCCTCAAAGCAAACAGGTGCAAGTTCTGAAGGGGAAAAGATGGCCAGGATTGCTAAGATCTATGGTACAATAGACATTTTGTCAGATCACATTTATAACTTGGTACACTAACTTCCATCTTATTTTTGCAAATCTAATGTACCTCATTTATGTTAGGCAAAACTGTAGCCAAGTATGTACGGGGGGGGGAAAAAATATTCGTCAGTTTCAGCATCTGCTAGTCTTAGAACATTGTCCTCCACAGCAAGGTGAGGCTATAATACCAAAACGTCATACTACATATCTACATAACCGGAGTTAAGGATTATTAGGAACATTCTAGAAGACAGTTTCAACCATTATATCTAAACATAAGCTTAGGAAAAAAGCAAAATGAAAACACACCTTTGGAAGAATCATCATATCCAATGTGCTTAATGGCTTCCCGAACCACTTTCTGGTAGTCAATGGCTGCTCTTGATGTAATTTCCCCAGCAAGAAGAATCATCCCAGTTTTAGCAACAGTTTCTAATAAAGGAGAGATTCACACAGAAAAAACATTTTTATAAATTAGTTCTCCCAATGTTACCTTTATAATCAGGCAGTAAACAAAAGCACATGTTCTGAACCTACCACAAGCCACTTTGGCATCAGGGTCCTGTTGAAGATGGGCATCAAGGACAGCATCACTGATTTGGTCACAAATCTTATCTGGGGGGAAAAATCAATTTCTTTTACTATTTAAGTATGGGATGCCCCTTTCTCTATGAACTGGAAAAAAAAACTTTGTTGGGGGGATTTAAGAGTTGCTTTACCACATCTACACTCAGCTGTGCCCCACCCCATTTCCATTTATTTTGAGACAGAGTTTCAAAAGGTTGCTAAGGCCTAAACTGTGGAGGCTGATGCCTCCAACTTGTGCTCCTCCTGCTGCCTTGGCTTCCTGATTGCTGGGACTGCATGCATTTACCACTGTGCCCAGCTAGGAGAGAAAAAACAAACACACACTGAGATTTTACTTTTTTATTTTGAAACATCATAAAAACTTTGAAGTGAATCACTCAGTGCATTAAGTATGCTCTTAACTGCTGCTTTTTGTAAAGCACTGCTTTACCAGAAGCAGTCTGCCTGAATAATAAATGCTGGACACACGAGTCCGTGTTACTTAAAAAATTTGACACCGCGGTCTTAATATAGTCGCACAAGCTCATTGAGTCAGTCAGCCAGCAGAACCCTCGAGATATCCAATACACATCCATCCATTATGATGTGTGCACTTGACACCTCCCAAGGACTTCGGGGCCACCTCTAAAAAGCTGGAGGTTTTGAAATACCGTTCCAAGCCTAACCATTCCAACGTTCTCGTCCACCTCCACTGTCACCTGCCAGACTCTGGTCCCGGGGACCCTGGGAGAACAAACCGCAGGCACCACGGCCTTTAATCGGTGCAGCACAACAGCACACCGGTGAACTCGTGGCTGCGCACTGGCACGTGCACACGATGTGGCAGGACAATCTGGCCAGTGTCATCAGGCTCCTGGTCTCAAGGGACACTGAAAGAATTAAGCCACGAAAGGAAACAGCCACGAACAAAAGGAGTGACCCGGCGGCCATCCGGCTGTGTCATCAGAGCAGCTCCGGCATAGGCTCGGCGGCGCCTGTCCCTCGGCCCCCACCTACGTCACCCGTTCTAGAAAGGGGGAGTAACCTCCAACACTCTCGAATTTTCCAGACAGCCCGAAAAATGCGCCACCGGCCAGGCCCAGGCGGCCCCGCGCGTCGCGCTTAAGGGCGGCGCGCCCAGCCCAGCCCGCGAACACGATGTCCTCCTGAAGCGCGGGCCCGGCTCACTATGGCGGCCACACACAAAGCCGGGAAGCGGCGAGGGCGCCGGCCTGGCAGAGGTCCCCCTGCAGCGCTGCCCGCGCGCCCGCGCCGGCCTCGCCACGTGCCGCCGCCGAGCTGCAATGCGGAGCGCGCACCCGTCGCGGGCGCGCGCGGGGCGGGCCGCCTACGGAGGGCTCCCGCCGCGGGCCCGCGGAGCCGCCCTCCCGAAGAGTCCGCCACCCCCCTTCTGGAATCTTCCGCGGGCCCGGCGCGCGGCCGGGTGGGGGAGGGGCGCGCCCCTGCCTCACCTGGGTGGCCTTCCCCCACAGACTCCGAGGTGAAGAGGAACGTGCCCTCCTCGATGAACGCCTCGTGGAAGCCGTTGAGCTGACCGTTCATGTCGGCGATGGCGGCAGAAGAGCGACACTGAGGAGCGGACAGACCGGCGGCGGAGGCGCAACACGCGGACGAGGAAGAACACTCGGTCAGCGGCGGCGGGGCGAGCAGGGCGGCGAGCAGCGCGGTCCGATATTTATACCGCAGAGCTCGCAGGCCACGCCCCCGGTCCCGCCCATGCGCGCGGGGAGGTGCGGCCGCGCAGGGCAGAACCATCGCGGGGTGGGGGGATCCTGCGAGCGTTGGTCCCCGGCGGGCGTCAGCCATCCGGGGCCGTCACGACCGGTGGAAAGAGACGCGAGAGGACTGCTTCGACGTTCGCTCCCTGTCGACGAGGGACGAACGGCGACAGGGCTCCAAGAGTCGTCCCCCGCGCCGCGACATGGCACCGCCCTTCCGGCCGTTGCAGGCCAGCGTCCGCGACCGCCCCCAGCGGCGGCGGCTGGAAGCGCGGCTTTTGTGCTGGCAGTGCGGGGCTCCGCGCCGCGCGCCCCAGCGGCCGGGACCGAGCTGGGCGCCCGCCCGAGGCTCGAGGGCTGTGACTAACGGCCTGAGGGAAGATGGCGGCCGCCGGTGGGCGAGGGGACAGCGGACCGTGCTGGGCACTTCGGTCGCGTGCTCGGAGCGGCTGAGAACGCAGACCAGAGTTTTCCCAGAAGCTGTCCACGCCCGCGACCGCGCTCGGCCGCTCCACGAAGTTCTAGCTTTGCAGTGCCCACTTGGTTGGTCCCTGTCTTGTCAGTGAACGGAATTACAGGGAAGGAGAAAGAAAACAGACCGAGCCAGCAGGAGCAGGAGTCGCCCCCGAAGAGTCATGGCCAGGCAGGGTCACTCATCCTGGGCAGGGGTCATTGTGGCCCCGGGGAACACAGGCGGAGTAGGTCGTTCTTGCTGGGGAGACACACGGTGACCCAGGGAGCCACAAGTAGGCGGAGCTGCTCATGCGGCACTGGGGCAGGTGTCTAAGTGACCCCAAGGAGCCGTGGGGAGTGGGACTCACTCATTCAGGGTCACGTGAACCTCGCGGAGCCATGGCCAGGCAAGGTCACTCATCCCTCAGGGGCAGGTGGTACAGTAGCCCACGTTGGTGACAAGGACACCAGGCTCTGGTGTCCGGAACAGTTTGCTCCCATCATGGGAGGATGCACTTCACCCCAAGAACTGAACAGACCTCTGACAGGCTCCATCTCCTGCTACCAGAGAAGTAGGTAAATTCTGGAGAGGGGAGCAGGGGAAAAGGGGTTAGAAAAAAAAGAGGCTCTGGGCTGTGATAGGGCCTTCTACAAAGAAGAAAGGGTGCTCCCCAGACTTAAGATCATCAGGGTCAAAGCGGGCAGCCAGAAAAGATTTAAGTTACAAGAGACATGGTATTTTTACTTTTTTTTTTAACATTTATTTTTTAGTTGTAGTTGGACACAATACCTTTATTTTGTTTGTTTATTTTTATGTGGTGCTGAGGATCCAACCCAGGGCCTCGCACATGCTAGGCAAGTGCTCTACCACTGAGCCACAATTCCAGCCCCTTTACTTGGTTTTAATTTTTTCAAACTAACCCTTCATAGAAAAATAACTATAAAACTACTTCATAATTTCTTTGTTTCGACGTCATTTTTAAAAAGTAGAAAGCCAGTTTATCAACAATGAGTATTAACATTGTCAACAGCAGTAAAGTGCATGTGTAGACTAGTCAGAGTCAGTGCATTATCTCCCTGCAGAAAAATCTATATGGGAAGCCAGAATGTAATTAGAAGTTATTTTATTAATAGGGAGGAAGAAGAAAAGGATTAAATTCAATGATTAGCTCATTAGCTCCTGATATCCCTTTGCTATCAACCTCACTGTTGGGCTGATCCTGCCCGGGAGATTAGAGTCAGCTGCACCACTTGCTTACCTACTTCTCTTTCTCTTAGCAAGGGTAATTGGTAGTTACCAGCTGGAGCTGAAGTTAGGCCTCTGCCAAGACCCTCTTCATACAGACCTGTCTGTAAAATTGGGACAATAATAGTCATCATAGGTTTGTTTAAAAGATTAAATGAAATGATAGAAGTACATTCTTTAGCACAATGTCTAGTCCATAATAGGTATTTTTAAAATATATGCTGTAAAAAATTAGCTCTTCCTTCGAATAACTTTTCACTGGCTTTCAAGTGCTCTTAGGACAAAGGTTAAAATCCCTACATATGCTGGGTGTGGTGGTTCACAACTGTACTCTCAGCAACCCAGGAGGCTAAGGCAGGAGGATCATGAGTTCGAGGCCTGTCTCAGCAACTTAGTGAGGTCCTGAGCAATTTAGTGAAAACCTGTCTCAAAATAAAAACTGATGGGGCTGGGGATGTGGTTCAAGCAGTAGTGCGCTTTCCTGGTATGCGTGCGGCCCGGGTTCGATCCTCAGCACCACATACCAACAAAGATGTTGTGTCCGCTGAGAACTAAAAAATAGATATTAAAAAATTCTCTCTCTCTCTCCTCTCTCACTCTCTCTTTAAAAAAAAAAATTAATAAAAACTGAAAAGGGCTGGGGATGTGACTCAGTGTTTAAACACCCCTGGGTTCAATCCTCAGTACAAAAACAAAAAACCTACATACTCTAAAGGCCTGAGTGTGGCTTGGCTGCTGCTTCAAGTTTATCTTTCTGTTGTCTACTTTGAATTTCTTATAGTTAGCAACAGTTCAAGTTATTGATTCCCATCAAAATAAAGTGAGACGTGGGCTGGGCCTATAACTCAGTGGCAGAACGCTTGCCTAGCATGTGTGAGGCACTGGTTTCCATCCTTAGCACCACATAAAAATAAATAAAGGCATTCTGTCCACCTACAACTACGAAAATTTAAAAAAAAAATAAAGTAAGACAGCTGGGCGTGGTGGGGCTCGCCAATAATCCCAGTGACTCTGGAGGCTGAGGCAGGAAGATCATGAGTTCAAAGTCAGCCTCAGCAATGGCGAGGTGCTAAGCAACTCAGTAAGACCCTGTCTCTAAATGAAATACAAAATAGGGCTGGGATGTGGCTCAGTGGTCGAGTGCCCCTGGGTTCAGTCCCCTGTAACTAAAAAAAAAAAAAGAAGAAGAAGAAGAAAAGAGAGGAAGGAAAGGAAACAGAAAAATGGCAGAAGAAAGTGGGGCAGGGAAGAGGCCTGGTGACCCGGGAGGTCCACGAGAGGAGGCTGGCTGGTCTCTAGCAAGGCACTGTGATCAACAGTATTAAGAGCTGCCCTCTGGAGAAAGTGCAGGCCACCCGTTCTGACTTCACAGGTTACTGCCCCGAGGGCCAGACAGACTGGTAGAGGTCCTTCGTTGGTTCCATAATGAGCATTAATGAACTTGTTGAATGTGGGATGGTGTAAAGTACATGGGGAAATCTATTCCCTGTCTTCTTTGGGCTCCAGCCTTTTCAACCCAGAGAACACTCAGGGAGCAGTCTCCCCTGAGAGTGCAGAGCTGGGCCTGCATAAAGTGGTTTTCAGGGATCAGACAGTCTTACCTGTCTGCCTGAGGAGAGAGTTCAGGAAGACAGAGCATTTGCAGGGCAAGAAGCTGTTGGTGTGGCCAGAGAGGAAGAGGAAGATGGTGCCGCAGACAGCCGAGAGCATAGCCACAGTGGGAGGCCTGGAGAAGGAGTTGATGGGCTATGAGTCTCAGAGCAGCTGCCAGGTGAAGGTGAGCAGGGAGAAAAGTCTCCCAAGGTTCGGCCAGCCCTTTAGGGACAAAGTCTGGAGTGTCAGATGGCCTTAGGAGAAGGCCAAGTCCAGTGAATCAGAAGCAAGGACTGTATGCAGCCTTCATCTTTAGGCTGTTTGTATTTTGTTTATATTTCTGTGATTTTTCTCTCATCACAATCAAACCCTTTTGCATCTCAGTCAAGAAGCGCAGGATGGAGAAGTGCATGGGGGCAGTGGAGACACAGTGGCGCCTTTGTGAGGGGCCCTGTTGTGAGGTCTAGTGCCCTCATCACAGCACTAGTTCCTTCTTTGACTTAGATGAGAACCCCCATGCGCTCCACCCAAGTCACTGTGGAGTCTTGGTGCAGCTGGGACTGGAGCCTAGATCTAAGCCCAGGGCCCTGTGCAGACACCAAGCAGCACTGCCCAAGGCAGCAAGAAGTGGTGTCTGTCCCCCACACCTTTTCCTTTTAACACACACTAAACAATTCAGAGAAATGTGGGTTTTTTCCTAACAATTTTTATGACCATCTCTCTGGGATACTGTGGATATTAAATCATTTTCCTCCTATTTTTATTGTGGGAAAATACACAGAACATAAAATTTGCCATTGTAACTGTTTACAGCTCTGTGGCAATTGGCCTCATTGCGCCTGTGTGCTCTTTTTATTAGCAGTTAGATGTGCTTAGTGGACGCCCATCAGTGGGTTTAACTGTTGCTTCGTTCGTTGACGTTCACGTTGTTTCTTGCCTGCCATCTTTGCACATGTACTTTTTTTTTTTTTTTTTTTTAAATATTTATTCTTTTTTTAGTTTTCGGCGGACACAACATCTTTGTTGGTATGTGGTGCTGAGGATCGAACCCGGGTCGCACGCATGCCAGACGAGCGCGCTACCGCTTGAGCCACATCCCCAGCCCCTGCACATGTACTTTTGTGAAGCAATGTTGTATGTGTGTGTGTGTGTGTGTAAAATATTCGACTGTAGCTGAGCTTGGTGGCGCATGCCTGTAATCCCAGCAGCTCCAGAGGCTGAGGCAGGAGGATCACAATTTCAAAGCCAGTCTCAGCAACTTAGCAAGGCCCTAAGCAACTCAGTGAGACCCTGTCTCTAAATAAAATATGTTAAACAAAGAAAAAGACTGGAGATGTGGTTACATGCCCCTGGGTTCAAACCCCAGTACTAAATAAATAAATAAAATATTTCCAAGATGGGATAGATGAGACACAGATATGTACATTCTTACCTGTTAGTAATTGCAGCCAGAGAACTTTCCAGATGGCTGTCAGAACTCACATTCTCAGTCGGGAGTGAGTATCATTTTCTAATTCACCAAATGCTAGATGTATTGCTTTTTAAAACTTTTGTAAGTATGAAAAATGGTAAAAGAATATTTTTATAACCTTGGCAGACTTTTGCAAGTAAGATAGAAACCACAAAAGACTGATAAGATTTAACAACATAAAAATGAAAACTCACTTTATAAATAAAATCTAAAGACAACTTGGGAAAACGTTTTCAACATATAAGACAGACAAAGGGTTAATACCAATTAGTGAAAAAGGAAGAACTGTGCAGCTGCGCAGCCTGTCATCCCAGCTACTCAGGAGGCTGAGGCAGGAGGATTTCTGTTCAAGGCCAGCCTCAGCAACTTAGTGTCTCAAAATAAAAAGATAAAGAAGCTAGGAATGTAGCTCAATGGTAAAGAGCCCCTGGGTTCAATCCCCAGTACCAAAATATAAATAAAATAATGAAAACTAGTGGAAAGATTGCAAGTAGATAGTTTACCAAGATGAAAGTGGAAATTACCAATAAACATGAAAAGATGTTCGGCCTCAAAATTCATTTGCATAGTGAGTTTGGGAAAAGCCATGGCCATGGAGGTGGAGAGGGGTGGACAGAGGAGAAATACAGGGAACAAGATGCTGTGCTCCCCAGAGTGTGGCCTCTGGGGAGCTGCATGAAGCGGATGGCGCCTTCCAGAGGGGTGCCATTCCTGGGATACGAAGGAACTGGAATCTCCCAGGATTCCAGTCTCCTCGCCTCCACAGGAGACAGTCCTCTGGATGGAGCCAGGTCTACTTGTGGCAAAGGCTGCTGCTCCCCGGTTAGGGACTTTCTGGCACTGTTTCTGCCCCAGCCTGTCTGGCACCCTGTCTGCTGCCCAGAGGATGGCTCTGCTGCTGGTTCAGGGTCCTGTGTCAGGAGGGGTGGCTCACCTCTGCTGTGGTGCACTTCCTAGCCAGCCTACAGCTTCTCTTCCAGCCTTCTGATCCCAACAATCAATGTGTCATCTGGGGACCCTTCAGGAGAGCACCTACCCCCTCTGGAGAGAGGACTTGGTTTTAGACCTGCCCTTGGCTCCGGCTCCCCTGTCTGGCTGCAGCTGTGCCTGACTAAGACCGTTTATTGCTTTCGTTCCCATACCCAGCTTTGCTTGCTGTGCTCCTGGGCCCTCTGACCTGCCTTCTCATCTCTTGACTCTTTTCCCTTGCATTTGGATCAGTACATTTGGACAAACCTCCCTGTAACTGATATCTGACTTGATCTCAGGATCCTTCCACTGTAAACTGTCCTCACCTCCGTCCAGCAGCCACAGGATGACCATGCTCTGTGCCCTGGTAACCGAGGATGTTGGGGCAGAAGCAGTAAGGAATTCCTTTATCTAATCCCTATTTTTCATCTTGCCCAGGTTCGCCCTGGGAGAGGATGGGGCTGCATCCAGGACAGAAAAGGCATAAGTCAGAGGGTGCTGACTTGGGGTCAGCCAGACATGGTTGGTGACCACAGAAGCTGAGACCCTCTCTGCTGGAAGCAGAGTACAAGCCTTATCCCTAAATTTAGCCTGTAGCAATCCTTTCTGTGCAGTCCTGGGGGACCATGGCGCCTCCCAAAGAAGGCAGCCCCGTAGAATTCGTGGTGGAAGGACCCTCTACCTGGACAGGCTCCTGCGCCAGCACCTCCTCTGGGCTCCCAGCTGGAGCTCTCACCCTTTGTTGAAGTAATAACTTCTTAAGCTCTAATGCACGTGAACAGCGCGTCTCAGCAAGAGTCTGCACTCTGACCAACTCCCAGCTGATGCCAGTCACCTGGACATCCACACTGCTGGGGGAGCAAGGGTCCAGACTTGCCAGTTTGCACACTGGGGTACACCTGGGGCCACAAGATTTTCAAAGTCCATTTGAACATGGATGATTTGAAGTGATTCAATTTCAGACTCCTAACTTCCATATGAACCATTTTCTAAGGCTGATTGGCCTGAGAATGGGCCAATTCCCCTTTCTTTTAATGTGCTAAAGAAAGCAAGCCATCTTACCTGCTGCATCCCACTCTGGGAACGCACCGAAATGAAGGAACGCACTGAAACACTGGCATAGGTATTGAGAAAATGAATGACTCTGAACACTAAAAAATCTTTTTGCAAATTAAAATCTTTTCTAGGTGCTGCCTGGTCACAGTGACAGTGAAGCTAAGGAGTGCAGACACACAGCTGGGTCCTGAGCTTGCTCTTTGCTCTATGTTCTCTGGGTGTCCTTGGGGCCAGGGTCTGGTGATGACACCTATCATGGGCTGCTTGCACTGGGGGCACTTCCTGTGCAACTGCCAGGAGGAGCCTGATTCCTGCACCAGTGAGCACCTCTTCATGCAGACGGCAGAGGTCATGGCCTCCCACGGCTGGAAGAACACAGGTTCTGAGGACCTCTGCACTGGCCACTCTGGATAGCTCCCCAAAGAGACTGAAAAGGCACACTTCAGGGAGACCCTCAGTGCAGTCATGGTGGGAGCTGCCGCCAAGCTGATTATGTCCATGGCAAAGGGCCGAAGCCAGGGATCGATGCAGATGTTGGAAATGTAACCTGCAAGGTTTTTCTGGGAGCTTGGACACTGTGACATGATGCCCAGTCCTTGGCTGACTGGGAGCAGATTTGCAGAAGTGCTGCCGCTGTCACGTGACCATGGGAGACATTTGGCAGATGGTCAGAAGCAGGTCACTGGCCCTGAACGGGACCAGCAAAAAGCATCGTATGCACCTGTGAGTGGCCCCTTTACACTGTACCCTGTCATGGTCCCAATTACACAGAAATCTGACAGCACTGTAATTACTGGAGAAATTCTACAAACATCTACAATTCCTGGGAAAGTATATATGGCATCTTGACCTGAATAGCTTCTAACCAGGAAAGGATTGTTAATGTCGCTGGACCAGGGATTGGAATGACCCAGATAAGTTGGAGATGGGCAACTTTGGCTTCAGCTGGGGCAGCAGTGATGCAGATGGCCCCTGGCCATCAGGGCAGCTCTTCTGCCCATGCCTGACGACCTCTGACACATCATCCCTCCAACCAAGGCTCTGCTTCAGGACAAGGACGTAACTGCCATCACCTAGGACCCCTGGGCAAGCAGGGCTCTGTACTCAGAAAGGAAGGTGGTGTACACCTCTCTCTGGTGAGGCTGTGGCTGTGGCCATAGTAAATCTGCAGGAGATGGGAGGACTCTGCTCTCACTCTGCCTGGCCTGCTGCCCTGGGCGGAGGCCAAGCCTGTCAGCTGGCCTGCCAAGTTGCCCAGCTCCTCTCTGTGAAGAGGGAGCTTGGGCTCTTGAACAGGCTTTGTCCTTGAAAACTTGTATAACAAACCAGACCATAGAAAAAAAGTGGACTTTAGTGGCCAGGGCTTAGCTAGGCGGCATAGCATGTACCAATCCTGTACAAGGCCCCAGGTTCACACCCCAGTACCCCCCAAAATCCATCTTAAAATGTACAGTATACAGTATACAGTAGTTCCAATTTCAGAAAATGTTATTCAAGGAGATAGCTGCATTGCTGCTAAGTGACCAACAGGTGGGCATTGTATACGGCATGGGCACACTGGACAAGGACAACAGGTGTCTTAGAAAGGTGGAGCTACCCAGGCAAGGGCCACACAGGGCCTACGGATCGCCCATCTCTGGCCTCCCGCTTACCGATTCTGGAGCACAGTGGGCCACAGTACGGCAGCGGAGAGGGCCTGCAGGTGGAGGTCTGCTGACATTGTCAAGGTGATGACCCTGCCCCTCCCTCCTCCTCCACCCTCACTTAAAAAGCTGTTTTCTTGAATAACATTTTCTGAAGTTGGAACTTTTTCAAAGCAAACAAAAATCTTACCTGGCCCTCTGTTTACTACTCAGACCACTTAACAATAAAGCAAACATGATTTATTTTTATTTTTATTTTTATTGAGGTCTTGCTGTCTTGCCCAGGCTGCCAGGATATTTGGGCTTGTGTGATCCACCTGCCTCAGCCTTCAAAGCTGGGACTACAGGCACTACTAGCACCCCTGGCTTAAAAAACAATTTCAGGGGCTGGATTGCTGTGTGAGGTTTTTTTTTGTTGTTGTTTGTTTGTTGTTTTTTGTTTTTAAGTACAGGGGATTGAACTCAGGAGCACTCAACCACTGAATCACATCCCCAGCCTTATTTTATATTTCATTTAGAGACAGGGTCTCTCAGAGTTGCTTAGCACCTCATTTTTGCTGAGGCTGACTTTTGAACTCATGATCCTCCTGCCTCAGCCCTCCCAAGCTGCTGGGATTATAGGCATGTGCCACCGTGCATGGCCTGCTGTGTGAGTTTTGTTTGTTGGTCTTTAACTCAAAAAAATTTTTTAAATAATTGGTGATGCCAGGGGCAGTAGTGCATGCCTGTAATTCCAGCAGCCCAGAAGGCTGACACAGGAGGATGGCAAGTTCCAAGCCAGCCTCAGCAACTCAGTGAGGTCCTGTCTCAAAAAATAAAAAGGGCTGGTGATGTGGCTTAGTGGTTAAAGTGTCCGTGGGTTCACTCCCCAGTACCAAAAATTTTTTTTAAAGTCTAAAAAATTGGTGAGTATTAAATTTCTATGGTATTTATATTAAAAGTGATAGTTTATAATATTTAAAATGCCAGTATTGATAATACGCTGAAAATTAAAACTACTTCAATTATACTTAAAATGAAAAACTTCACAAGTATCTGGGTTTAATCCCCAGCATCTCTCTCTCTCTCTCTCTCTCTCTCTCTCTCTCTCTCTCTCTCTCTCTCTCTTACACACACACACGCACACAAAAGAAAAGAAAATTTTTAGATATCTACTCAAAATGTGGTGGTAACATGATTTTTTCCCCAATATTCATTTCTAGTTGTAGTTGGACAAAATACCTTTATTTTATTTATTTTATGTGGTGCTGAGGATCAAACCCAGGGCCTCACACATGTTAAGTGAATGCTCTACTGCTGAGCCCCAGCCCCAGCCCAGGTAACATGTTTTTTAAAAATTATTTTTGGAAGCCAGGTATACCTGTAATCACAGCAGCTCAGGAGGCTGAGGCAGGAATATTGTGAGTTCAAAGCCAGCCTCGGCAATGGCGAGGTGCTAAGTAACTCATTGAGACTCTGTCTCTAAATAAAATACAAACGAGGCTGGGGATGTGGCTCAGTGGTCGAGTGCCCCTGAGTTCAATCCCTGTTACCCCCCAAAAAATATATATATAGTGCTGGGCCAGGTGGTATACACCTATAATTCCAGCAGCTCAGGAGGCTGAGGCAGGAGGATATGAGTATTGTGAGGATTATGAGTTCAAAGCCAGCCTCAGCAACTTTGCGAGGCCCTAAGCAACCTAGAGAGACCCTTTCTCCAAAAAAAAAACATAAAAAAGGGCTGGGGATGTGGCTCCGTGATTGAGGACCCCTGGGTTTAATTCCTGGTACCTGGCCCCCAAAGTGGTACTGGACAACTGGACTGTGGTGTGACAGAGGGGTTCCCGACCTGCCTCACACCATATGTAAAGATCAGCTCAAGAGTGGGGGTGCATAGCTCTGTGGTAGAGGGCCTGCATACCACATGTAAGGTCCTGGGCTCTGTCACCAACATGAAAGAAAAATCAACTCAAAATGAATGAAGATTCAGGTCTAAAAACTAAAACTGTACAAGTCCTAGAAGAAAATACCAGAAAATGTTAACGATTTGGGAGTAGCCATTAATTTCTTAGATATAACACCAAAAGCACATGTAAAAAAACAGAGGGGCTGGGGTTGTGGTTCAGCGGTAGAGCGCTAGCCTGGCATGCATGAGGCCCTGAGTTCGAGCCTCAGCACCAATAAAAATAAATAAACAAAATAAAGGTATTGTGTACAATTAAAAAATAAATATTAAAAAAATTTAAAAAATAGAAAAGCACATATTAAAAAAAAACAGAAAAATTAGGTGTCTCTCACTAAAGGATACCAACAACTAAGTAAAAAGACAATCCACAGACTCATAGAAAATATACAAATCCTATGTCAGTCAAGGATCTAATGTCCAGAATATATAAAGAACTCTCGAAATTCAACAATTAAAAGACAAATAACCCAGTTAAAGAATGAGCCTCTCGAAATTCAACAATTAAAAGACAAATAACCCAGTTAAAGAATGAGCTAAGGATTTGAACTGACATGTCTGTAAAGAAGACAGACAAATGTCTAGTAAGTACTCAAAGATGCTCAACATTATTGGTTACTGGGGAAATGCAAATCAAAACCACAGTGAGATACCACCTCACACCCATGAAGATGGCTAAAATAAAAAAGGTGGACCACAACCCACAGGATGGACCATAACTCGCATTGAAGAGGATGTGGAGAAATCTGAGCGTCCGCACTCTGCTGGAGAAGTGGAAATGGGCAGAGTTTGGGATTTTCTCAGTTAGGCAGAGTTGTTCCATGAGCCAGCAATTCTGTGGTGGCAAAACCAGACCTGGTTGTGAAATGAAATTATAAAACATTATGGCTAGAAACCAAGGCCTGGGGAGGGGTCAGTTCTGCCCCCCTCTCTCAGCCTTTCTCCAGGAAGCCTAATTAACCAGGAGTCCCTACTTTTTGGATTGTAAATAACTTCCCTAGTCTGGCCAGTCCCTTTTAAGTGTAACAGAGGCTTGTAAGAAAAAGCCATTTCCTGTCTCTGTGAGCGGTGCTTCATGTTAGAGACCCACACAGGCCTTCAGCCACTCAGGAATTTTGGGGGGGATGGTGGTGGTTTAGGGGATTGAACTCAGGGGCACTTGACCACTGAGCCACACCCCAGCCTTGTTTTGTATTTTATTTAGAGACGGGGTCTCACTGGGTTGCTTAGGGCCTCGCTGTTGCTGAGGCTGGCTTTGAACTCAGGATCCTCCTGCCTCAGGCTCCAAGCTGCTGGGATTACTGGCGTGCACTACCACCCCTGGCTAGATTAGGATTTTGTTGTTTTTTGTGGTGCTGGGGACTGAACCCAGGGCTTTGTGCATGCAAGGCAAGCACTCTACCAATTGAGCTACATCCTCAGACCCAGGAATTTTTTTAAAAAGAGGAAAAAGCCCCAAGGATAGGATTGGTCTAAGATGACGTTAAATAACCTATAAATGTTGTGAGAAACTATAGATCAAGGCTCAGAATCGGGAGTTTTTGTTTTCCTCTGGGCCCACTAGTGTAAAATAAAGTTTGGAGTTCTCCTTCTGAGTGCTGCTTCTGCTGCTGGACGGGTCTGTTTCCCGCAACAATTCCACTCCTGCACCCAGGAGAGGTACAACGTGTCTACAGAAACTCCTGTGCACAAATGTTCATACCAAGCTTTACACAGTAGTTAGAGGTGGGAACAATCGATGTCTATGAACTTATGTACATATAAACAAAATGTGATAATCCATCCCTACGATGTAACATTATTTGGCCATAAAAAGAGAATGATGTAGGGCTGGGGATGTGGCTCAAGCGATAGCGTGCTCGCCTGGCATGCGTGTGGCCCGGGTTCGATCCTCAGCACCACATACAAAGATGTTGTGTTCACCGAAAACTAAAAAATAAATATTGAAAAAATTCTCTCTCTCTTAAAAAAAAAAAGGAAATGATGTACTGATACATGCTCACATAGGGATAAACCTCGAAGACATTATGCCAGGTGACAGGAGACCATATGCTGAACAGAGCTTCCTGTGTGAGATGTGCAGGGGACGCAAATCCACGCAGACGGAAGTTAGAAGAGTGGAGCTGGGGATAGGGAGTAGGGAGTGGAAAGTAGCTGCTAATGGTACGAAGCTTCTTTGAGGGGTGATGAAATGTTGTGAAGTTAGTGCTGCTGGTTATGCAGTTCTGAGCACCATAAAAGTCTGTGGACTCTTATCTCAATAAAAATCCTGTTTCAAGTTTGGAAGCTGGGTGTGGTGGTGCACACCTGTCATCTACACGCACGAGTATGTGAATGTAAGTCATATAGTGGTTGCAACTCTTTGTTGTTGGTGGTGATGGTGCAGGGAAATCAGACCCAGGCCTTGTGCATGCTAGGCAAGTCTGTCCCAGCCAAACTTAGACCATCTCTTTGTTGGCATTTTCCATGTCTTCACGCAGTCTCTGTAATCATGACCACAAAGCACCTACAGTGGTCAGTACAGAGGGTTGGCCGGTCCCTCTAGCCGAGCACTCTGTGAGTGAGCTCCTTGGAGGCCACAGTCCTCTTCGGTTTGGAATTCTTTCTGGAAGAGCGTCCCAGCATAATCAGGTTGAAGCAGCCGTCCTGGGTCAGAGCTTCTGGGTTGGAGTTGAATGGCCATGGGTCTGGCCGACTCCCTGGCCACCTATTCCTGATGTCATCACAGAATGGCAGGAGGAAGGTGGTGGCTGCCCCATCTTGATACCAAAGAGCAACCAGCAAGTGGCCAGATACAGTGGACAGAAGCATGCCACTATAGCCCCTTCCTGGGGCTTTCTGGGACTCTTGGATCCTCTTTGATAGCTGAGTCTCCAAACTTGGGTAAAGAAAGGTTAAACTCTAGCTCCCTGGGAGCCTGGGAAATGGCCTACACGCCCAGACTTGGCTGGCAACCACCATGCCATGCAGGCAGAGATCAGAAGAGTTAGCAAGAATAAGCACAGCCACTGGAGGAAAAAGATGCAGTCCCAGCACCGGGTCCAAAGAGGGCCAGGCCAAAAGAGGTTCCATTTTGTGTCAGATTGGAAGACAAACAAAAGTTTGGTAACATCCATGTTTGCAGGATGAAACAGAAATCCATGCTCCTGGTCATTGTTGCCCGGAGTGTAAACAGTTTCTCTTTTCCAGAGGGCAATCGGCAAGGTCTGTCAACATTTGAATATTTGTGCTCTTGACTCATCACTTCTGCACTGGGATCTGCCCCAGGGAGATACAGACAAAATAGGCCCCGAATCATGTGCAAGGCTGTCCCCTGCAACATTGTTACAACAAGGAACAGAAAGTGCTGGAGCTCGGGGCAGCTCCCTCAGCCAGCGGACCTAGACCTGGGGGGCAAGGTCGGGCTCACCGACTGGGTAGAACTGTGCAGCTTTGAGAAAAGACCGGCACTGCCTGCAGCCCCGTTTGTGTTAGATTGAAACAGTAGACACAGACCTTTCCCAGGAGGGCCACAAAACCAGAGGCTGTGACTTTTGCAGAGTGGTTCTGGGGCAGGGAGAAGGTGATGTTCTCACTGTGACACTTTTCTGCCGTTGAAATGTTTATTCGGGATGAATGTGAGACTACATTAAAATGCAGAAAGCTTTGCAAGTAGACAAGGCTTGTGGAGAGAGAAAGGAAGGGGAGAAGGGGCCCTGGCATCAGGGAGAGTTGGTTGTCATGACCTGGACAACCTTGTAAAGCCACATTAGTGGGCACCTGGGTGGCAGGTTCTGCCCAAGGAGGGGCTCAGAAGGGAGGATAGGGTCAGCCACTGGAAGAGGGTGGCAGAAAACACAAGCTCGGTTTTGAAGGGAGGGGCCGAGGAAGCCCTGTGCACAGCAGATCACCAGATCCTGGGTGGAGGACAGAGCCGGGGTCTGACGTGTATTAGGTGGCCTTGCAAGACGCAGCAACAGTGAAGGTGGTCAAGGGAGTTCACATAAGGAGATTGTGAGCTAAGAGGCTGCTCTAGGCAGGATGCCAGGGACGGCCTAACCCTCAGGGTTGAGCTGGGGAAGTGACCGGGAGCTGAGAGTGACCAGAAGAAGCCAGGAGAGCTTGGGGGCACAGAGTCATTACTGCTGCTGACGTCAGCCAGCCCTCGCAGCCTGGCTGCCCTGTCCACATCTGCCCAGCAAGGTCCTTCTCATGGGTTTTGTTTCTTTTTTTTTTTTTTTAAAGAGAGAGTGAGAGAGGGGGGAGAGAGAGAGAGAGAGAGAGAGAGAGAGAGAGAGAGAGAATTTTTAATATTTATTTTTTAGTTCTCGGCGGACACAACATCTTTGTTGGTATGTGGTGCTGAGGATCGAACCCGGGCCGCACGCATGCCAGGCGAGCGTGCTACCGCTGAGCCACATCTCCAGCCCCATGGGTTTTGTTTCTGCTCCTGAAAGAGACCCCCCAGCCAATGGGACAGATCCACCTCCCCTGAGGACTGACACCCCTACACCCCTAAGCTTCTACCTCCTTCTCCGTGGCTCTGATTCCTGTGTGTCCTAGATGCCACGTGCTCCCTTCCCTCCTCTCATCCATCTCCAGCTCTGTCTTGCCTACCTTTATGGCCACGCCCAGCTCTGCGTCCTTCTGGCAGGCTATCCTGCCCTGTCTTGTGTATGGCTGCAGACAGGTCCCCTCCCAGACCCAGCTCCTGCCTCCTTTCCAGAGGTAGCCTCTGCAGCGCCTCCTCGGGTCCCATGCCATCCCAGCGACAGGTCACAGAGTCCCTGTCAGAAGCTCCCCTTTAGGATCCTCTCCACACACCCCAGGATGCCCACGGACACTGGCCCAGCCCGGCCCCTGTATCTGCATCCTCCAGTCTGAGCCTGGCTGGAGCATGACTGGCAGGGACAGTGTGAGGACAGTGGGCTGGGCTAGGGTCGGTCTGCCCTACCAAGTAGCCAGGGGTCCTTTTGGACTAGCTTCAAGCTTGTTTTTGTTTTTGTTTACTTTAGACAAACAGTGTGAGGTACAAGCATGACATTTGCAGGGTGCTCTGTGGATAACACCAGAAATCTTTCTCCAGACATGTCTGTTCAATTTATAACTTTAGGTCTCAGGGTTGCTGGGTACGGAAAGGGTGTTTGTTAGGAAAAGCAAAACTGCGGTTCTTATGGGGTCTATGGTGCTGCTGGCCCCAGAACTGGAGGCTTTATCTCTCTCTCGCTGGCGCTGGAGGCCAAATCCAGGCAACTGCAGAATCACAAGAGGAGGCCATGGCTGAGCAGCAGGCCTGGAGAGCTGGGCCTGGCCCGCCGCCCACCCTCCCTGCGCCCTCACTGGTCTCCTCTGCCCTGAACCCCATCCCTCTTGTTTCTTCCGAGTCCTCTAATTTTATTTAGTTTTGTTTTTCTGGAAAGGGCTGCAGGGAATTCGAGGTCTTAGGAGCTGAATGACGCATGCATAGATCCCAGATGCCCCACTGGTAACTAACTCGGGCCTCTGATTCCTTCTCCTGTGCTGGACAGAGCCAGACGCTAACCGTGTTAACATGATAAATATCAGCAGGCCTGACCTTTCCCCCGGGGTTCTGGAGTCGCCCTGACTCCCAGGCTCTGACTCGCTTGTGCTTAAGTGGATTAGTGCTCACCACAGCTGCAGGGCCCTGCACTCTGCTGATGGGAATCAAAATAGACATTACCTTATTTGACTTAAACTTTTTTTTCCATTTGAAAGACAGAACCCCAGAGAAACCTGCTGGGGCTTACACATAGACAACTTTAAATTGGATTTTAAAAATAGTTTGCCAGCTGTTTGCTGGGTCCTAGTTTAGGTTCTTGTCCTTGATTGATGTTGGGTCCATTTGGGAAACAAGGCCAAGGGGGGACGAGGGTCAGCCAAGGCTGAAGCGCCCTGGACGCCTGTGGACTTTCCCTGGCAGTCGTTGCCACGGGCCCTCAGAAACCTCAGATCCCTGGCAGCAAGGTCTGTGTTGCCCAGGGGAAATGGCCAGTGGGCAGCCTCCCCCAGACCTCACCTCAAAGAAAGGAAGCAGGGCTGTTCTTAGCAGGAGGGGCTCAGAATAGTCACTCTAGCCACACTTTTCTGTGGCTGAATATTTAGGTTTAACTCCGTGTCATCTTCAGATGAACCACACAGGGGCCTCTTCCCCCAGCTCTCATCTCCTCCCTGTTCCTGCTGACCGCTCTTCAGTTTTCAGGTCCCAGCCAGAATGTCGCTTTCTCAGGGAAGAAGGAGGGACAGCAGAGCAGAGCGTGGTGCTTCAGAACACTGGCATGCCAGTGTTGATTCCCGGCTCAGCACTTACAAGCTGTGTGATCTTGGGCTTCTTGCTGAACCCCTCTGTGCCTCCTTGTTTTGGTGAAGGAGGGATGACAGTACCAGCAGATGAATTAGTATCACTGTAGACAGCTGCATGGTGCTGAGCATGTCGGGCATGCACCCTCCAGTGTCCATCTGTTTAGGCCTAGGGGCCTGTTGCTGCCTGCCCTCCCCTGGCTTCCCATACTTCCTCTCAGAGGCACCTGTTCTTTTCTTTATTGCTTAATTATCTGCCTTCCCCACCAGGACTGGAAGCAGCCAATTTTTCTCTCTGTGTTCCAGTCCTCAGGGCCTGAACCACTGACTCCCAGCTTCTGGGATACTCAGGAAACATTTGTGATCACAACATGAACGAAACATAAAGAAGAAGAAATGCTAAAAGCAAACACAATGCAAGATACAAACTCAGGACTCTGAGATCATTTTCCTTCATCTATATTTGCTTGGTCTATAAACTTGGCCTTTCGCTTAGCTTGTCTGACTCCTACGCAGAACTGGTGAACCCCGAGTCCTGGGTTATATGGGTAAGCTTTCTTAATCACATCATTTGCAGGGGACCTCTGCCCCCATCTGATTTTTCAGAGTTGAATTAAACATTATACGCATGCTAAAGAGTAGACTCCATATGCTGGGCTCCGCAGCACACACCTGCAATCCTAGTAACTCCGGAGGCTGAGGCAGGAGAACCCCACATTCAAGGCTAAACTTGGCAACTTGGTAAGTAAGACCCTGTCTCAAAAAATAAACAAGCTAGGGATTCGGCTCAGTGGTAGAGTGCAAAACATTTTTTAAAAGCCTCAACAAGGGCTGGGGATGTGGCTCAAGCGGTAGCACGCTCGCCTGGCATGCGTGCGGCCCGGGTTCGATCCTCAGCACCACATACCAACAAAGATGTTGTGTCCGCCGAGAACTAAATAAAATAAATATTAAAAAATTCTCTCTTAAAAAAAAAAAGGTGAAAAGAGTCTGACTTTTGTTTAAGTCACTTTATCCTGCCCCTTTCTGCGTGTCCACTTTGACCTGACTCTTGATTTTCTATTTCCTGATGTGTTGAATGCAAACTGCATGGCACCCGGCCATCCAGCCATGGTCAGCTGACACAGTCCTGCCTGCATGACGCCACGTGCCCTCTCTGCAGCGTGCCTGTGCCAGGACCCACCCTGCCCAGCTCTCCCAGGGCTGACTCTTCCCTGCTGCACTGCCCAGGCAGATGCTCCGTGGTGAACAGCCCCATGTGAGCTGTACAGTTTGGCAAGTACAACTCTCTATGATCATTCTCTGCAGGTCAGGGCCCCTCTGGCCGGAGGGTAAAGACCTCACAGGCCAGATGCACCTCACTCCCCTAGACTTCAGGTGGACCACTGGTCTGCAGCCAGCACACATAACTAAGCCAGCACACATGACTAAGTTGAATTGAAGCCCTGAGCCCCTGCCTGGTCCCTGCACCAGGGGAGTCTTTCCCCTGAGAATGAGTGTATCCCCACTGAGTCCCAAATTGGGGCAGCCCTCCTTGCCTGGCCCACCCACACATTAGCCAGGAAGAATAATCAGAGACAGGATGTGGAAAAGCCATGGGACCATCACTAATATCCCGATTCCAACTATAGTTCACAGCAACTTGCATATTTTACATAGTTAAAAGAAAGGAGTTGGAAGGATCCAAACACAAGAAAATGGAAAGGAGATGGAACTGCTGATGACCCTGATCTGATCGCTACACATTGTATACACTCTTCAAATTATCGCTGTGCCCATGTTAGTATGCACAATTAGGAAGAAAAAGTAAAAATAGCACTCTTTCATTCACAAAATCCTACACTTTGAATGCAGGTGTAAGTAAGAGGAGGACCGTCCTCCCACGCAGGCCTGTAAGAGGCACCGCAGAGGTTCACCTCTGTGTTGAAGGTCACACGTATAGGGTGTGTCAGAACTGGCACTTAACATGAGCGTGTGCCTTTCTGTCTCGTTTTTGGTGCTGGAAATGGAACTGGCCTCCCACATGCGGAGCACTTGTTCCGCCTGAGCTGCACCTCGGCCTCTGGGTCTGCTGATCCCCTGATGCCCTTTTTCCTGTACCAGTTGCCTCTTGGTACCAATAGTGGTGAGAAAGCCATTTTTATTTCTTTAAAATGAAAAAATATAAATTTTTTTCATTGTCATTTGTTTTGTTGGGCACAAAATATTAAAGCTGTTCTTGTCTTATCCTCCTGGATTTGGGAGAGATTCTAGGATTGAAGTGTTACTGGGCCGCCTGTCACTTGTTGTATTCACACTTATCACAGTGAAATCCAGTCAGCCTTTGGGTGCTCAATAAACTGCTCTCGTTCTCAAGACGGCCCGCATTCTCCCGTGAATGAGTATCTGCTTTCCTAAATAAACCTTTTTTTTTTGTACCAGGGATTGAATGAAGGGGTGATTTTCCACTGAGGCACATTCCCAGCCCTTTTTAATATTTTATTTAGAGATGGGGTCTCACTGAGTTGCTTAGGGCCTTTCTAAGTTGCTGAGGCTGGCCTTGAATTTGTCATCCTCCTGCCTCAGCCTCCTGAGCTGAGGTGCACTGCCAGGCCTGGCTCCTAAATAAATCTTTATATTTCTGGGGAAAACAAATGAACACACATGCACTTTGGAAAATGAACTCAAGATTCTGTACACTGTAGCACTGCCTTGACATAAAAAGATAGACTGTCATTTTTAGTCATTCCTGGAACCGTGAGACTCAGAAAGCACATTTATTTTTAAAAACAACCTTATGTTTGTATCGTGCTTTGTGTCCATTATGAGCCCCTGTGAAGCTGTGTGTGAGAACCAACATCATCTTCATCTCCTCCCTGATATGGAAGAGATCCAGGCTGTGTGCCCCCCCCCCCCCCAGGGTCACCGGCTTGTCAGTGGCTGTGTCAGTCAGAGTCAGGTCCTGGCGGGAGACACAGGCACTCTGCAGTTGGTAACGTCTGCGGGACTCACTACAGGAGCTCTGCAGAGTGACTGGCTGAGCCTGTGGGGAGCTGCCTGGGTCTCCCTGGGAGAGGCAGGACCTGGAGGCTGCAGAGCCACGTGACTCGGGAAGACCTGTCAGCCTCCGCTCTCCCTCAGACCCTCGGTGGGGAGCTCCTCTTGGGCCTCCAGATGGTAGGGAGGGTGTCAAAGTCCATGAGCAGGTGCATACAGCAAAGGACAGAGGGCAGGGCGTGGCTCTGGGTGGGGCAGGCAACACTGGTGACCTGCACAGAGGTGGACCTCTAGACCCTAGACCTTTGGTAAATAGCAGACAGCACTCGAGGCTGGGTAGATGTCCCTGACCGTGACCCTGACCCCTGACCGTGGCCACCGCCTCACCATTGAGGCCTATTTCAGACGTCACGACGTACACCTTGAGTACATTGGTGCTGTCAGTGATGCTGCAGCAAAGCGGAAAGTGCCCTGTCCCACCCTCAGCCCTTCTGTCCCACCCTCAGACCTCCTGTCCTCACTTCCTGTGCTGTTTTCCATAACAGAGTGGCTTAGACACACCAAGTCCTAGCAGGACCTTCCAGAGGAGTTCTCTAGGCATAGCTTGGCAGAGGTATCCTGGAGCCTCGACGATGGCTCCGTGGGCACTGGCCACAGGCTGGGTGGGCTTCAAGAAGAAGAGCCTTCATTTCACTATCTTTCACATCTAGCCATTAAAGCTTCTTCTTCTTCTTCTTTTTAAATGTTTATTTTTTAATTTCAGGTGGACACAGTATCTTCATTTTACATTTATGTGGTGCTGAAGATGGAACCCAATGCCTCTGCATGCTAGGCGAGCGCTCCACCGCTGAGCCCCAGCCCCAGCCCCCAGTAAAGAGGACTCCACAGCATGATCTGCACTTGGCCGCCTGGCTGTGTTGGCCTGCAGTGCCCTGGCATGAGGCTGCAGGTTTTATGAAGAGGAAGCACCGTGGGGATTGGCACCTTCTGCCTGGGAGGAGTTCTCATTCACCTTTCTCCTGGCTCCTCTGGGGGCAAAAGTTGTAAAAGTTTAATGACAGTGACCTCTTCCAAACCCAGCAGCTGGGAGTGCAGTATAATGAGAAATCAAGACCCAGTGTTCTCAGAGCTCACCCCGAGGTCATGGAGAAAGAATTCTCAGTTCCTGTCCCAGCAGGACTTTATTTCCAGATAAATGAAGCTATGGTCACATGCAGCCCTTGTGGCCCGGCAGGTCACGCTCCTGTAAGAAGCTGAACCCGTCCACAGTGACATAGCCAGACTGTCCCCGTACCTCCACCCAGATCAGCCCCTCCACACGGCCTTTCCCCAGGGCCGGAGGGTCTTCCCAACTCTGCTCAGCAATGTCCTCGGTACCACCGGAACTGACCTACGAGCCACCAAGTTAAGCCAGCGGGTCCTCGTGACCAACTGGGTAGTGGCCCAGCAGCTGTTCCTGTCTTGAACTTTGCACCCACTTCCTTAAGTGGACTACCCTCCCAGTCTCTATGTGACCCCCGCCCCTGACTCACCTGTGGGCTCTCAGTGGGACTCCCTCTGACACCGGGCTGGCACTTCACCCGGACTCATTTCTCCGTAGCATCTACACCATCTAGCCTACTTTCTTCCCAGGTTTATTTACTCAATTTTGGGGGGTAAAACACATGTGGCATGAAATTTACCATGTCACCCCTGTTCCCAGAACAGGCGAAGTGTGGGGCAGCCATGCCCTTCCTGGTCTCCAGAGCTGTTGCCCCTTCCCCAGGTAGAACTCTGCCCATGGACCCCTGCTAGCCACCACCCTCCCTCCAGCCAAGGCCCCACATTCCCCTTGGTCTCTACAAATGTGACTACACTAGGGGGCTCTTAGAAGTGGAGTCAGACAGTATTTGTCTTTTTTGTTGTTGTTGTACTGGGCATTGAACCCAGGGGCACTTAAACAATGAGCCCCATCCCCAGCCCTTTTCTATATTTTATTTAGAGACAAGGTCTTGCTAAGTTGCTTAGGGCCTCACTAAGTTGCTGAGGCTGGCTTTGAACTCCTGATTTTCTTGCCTCAGCCTCCCCAGCTGCTGGGATCACAAATGAATGCCACCACACCTGGCTAATATTTGTCTTTGAGTGTCAATTTCACTAGCATGGAGTCTTCGGGGGTGTAATCCACATTGTAGCAGCTACCAGTATCGTGTTCCTTTGAAGATTGAATGATACTCTGGGCTGTGTGTGTGTGTGTGTGTGTGTGTGTGAAAGAGAGAGAGAGAGAGAGAGAGAGAGAGAGAGAGAGAGAGAGAGAGAGAGAGAGAGAGAGAGAGAGAAAGTTCATCTATCCCCTGTCAATGGACACTTGAGTTGCTTCCACAGTTTGCTATTGTGAATGTGAGACTATGAACATGGGTGTACAAATGTGTTTTCAAATTCTTCTGCTTTCAAATCCTTAGTGTTTGTGCTCAGAGGTAGAGTTGCTGGATCCAATGGCAGTTGTGTGTTCAATCCTTTGAGGAATCGCTATGCCGTCTTCCACAATGGCTGCACCATTTCACCTCTGCCCACATAACCTAGTTTTCTTCTGTATTTTGTTTAGTGTCCAACCCCAACGCTTGCCAGGGTGGAGATTAGCTTCCTGAGTACCCAGAACCTTTCTTGGCACGTGATTGGTGTTTGTTAAATGAACCAACTGATCAGTTCCTCCAGCTCATTGGCATCATCTGAAGCCCTTCATGGCTAGCTGGAGGCCAGGAGCCTGCCCGCCTCACAGAGCTCCTGCCCACCTTGGGCAAGCCTGGCAACTCTGCCCCTATCTGTTTTGCAACCATATCCCTCTCTGTCTCTCTCTGTCTCAGGGGCTGGGGATCAACTCAGGGCCTCAAGCCTGGGAGGCAGCGCTCCACCACTGAGCCACACCCGGGGCTCCGTAACTGGGCACAGTTAAGGATGACAAATCAGGGGCTGGGGATGTGGCTCAAGCGGTAGCGCACTCGCCTGGCATGCGTGCGACCCGGGTTCGATCCTCAGCACCACATACCAACAAAGATGTTGTGTCCGCCGAGAACTAAAAAATAAATATTAAAAAAATTCTCTCTCTCTCTCCTTTCTCACTCTCTCTTAAAAAAAAGAAAAAGGATGACAAATCAAGAAACTGGCTTATTGATTGCTGGCCTCCTTGCATCTTTGTTTTTGCCATCTTTCTAGCCCAGGGACAGTCACATTAATCAGTGTCTCTGGAGAAGAGCTGTCTTTGGAGAAGGGTCCGAAAGGCTTCCAGAGAGAAGGGGGAACTTGAGTCAGGGGGTCTTGGCACACCTACCAAAATGAATTCCAGCATCCTCCAGAAAAAAGCATGGACAGAGGTCATTTAGGAGATAGATAGGCATTCAAGAAAGAATACAGGCCATCTCCTCCTGCCTGGGGCTGGGGCTCCCATATTCATAGAGGGCTATATCAGGGCAGGACTGGAGCCAGGGTGGAGTCGAACTCCTTCTAGCAGTTTTCCCTGCGCTTGAGTATTCCCCGCATTTTACAAGGGCACAGCCAAGGGCATGCATGTGCTGCATCCCAGTGGCTCCTGGTGCTTCCTTGAAGACCAGTCTCTCTCTCATCCTAACTCCCTATCTCCAGCTGATGTTCTAAAACCCACCTAAGCGGGGGCACCGTGGGGGCTCTCTGGAGCCAGTCCCCCATGGAGTCCCTGTTGGTATGGCCTTGGCACACAGCTGATTCCTCAAGCCTGGCCCTCCTGGGTCTGATGCATAGGTCACAGTGTGACATGTCAGATCCTCAGAGATGGTGCGTGGGCTCCAGGACACCACTGGCAGGGAGACTGTTCCTCAACTGTGGGCTCCCCCAGTGGGATAGGGATAAAAGAAACACACAGAGAGGTTAAGGACACCAGCCTCCCTCCCCACTGCCGGAGCTTCAGAGCAGCGCTGGGAGAGCTTGGGAGGATGTGCGGCTTCCTGTCCTTGTTAAGAGGGGAAAAGGTCCTTGCAGCCCACGTGGGTCATTTGCTTATTTTAAACTGTTTATCTTTCTGCCCATTCTCCAGGGAATTCATGATTACAGGCCAAAAATGGGCTTTGGGTGCCCCCCTTGCTCAGCTATTTGTGTATAAATATGGCTCGGGCAAAGTCTGCAGAGGATCGCAAGGCCCTCCGTCCATACCGCCTGTCTTGGTCTCTGACTAAGAAAGACTTGAGAAGTTTACACCTGAGAGTGGGAGTTTAAAGCCCTCCATGTATTTTTAAAATCTTTCCAACGCCCGATGCTCTGACATTATTCGAATCCTACTTCAACACAGGGGCCAGAGCTCAACGACAGAGCATGACAGCCCCAGCACAGCGCTTCATTTTCACCAGCCACTCCTGGCTTTACTGCAGTGACACAGGGACACTGCAGACAGCAGTGTGAGGGAGCTGCCTGGATGATGAACTGGTGAGGCGGGAGAGCCCCCCAGGGCAGGGGACTGAGAGGAAGCTCCTCCCTCAAGATGGAGAGCCGCTGAGGGTGCTGCGTAAAGGGGACACACGACTGGCTTGGGGGCCCCTAGGGTGGCTGTCCCAGCAGGCACGGAAGGGGATTTGCCAGGGATGGTGGGATCGAGGTGGAGATGGGAAAGACGATCTGAGGTTCTGGGAGGCAGGAAGGCCCAGGGTGAACCCAGTGCCTCATAGGAGGAGACAAATGCTCCACCACTGAGCCACAGCCCAGCCCCAGCATGTCCTCACAGCACCAGGGACGAAGGAGGGGGAGGTGAGCTGGTGGGCAACAAGGGCAGGATTGGGGCCTCAGCCGTGAGAGGCCTTTTTTAAAAAAATATTTTTTTAGTTATACATAGACACAATATCTTTATTTTGTTTATTTATTTTTATGTGATGCTGAAGATCGAACCCAGGGTCTCTCACGTACGAGGTGAGCGCTCTGCCACTGAGCCACAACCCCAGCCTGATGTCCCTCTTCCCAGGTGCTGCACAGGGCTCAAGTTCATGACCCAGCTTTCCTGCTGACTCTCAGGGCATGGGGACTCTGTGGGCAGAGGGCAGAGCCGGGCAGTGCTCAGCAGTGGTACAGAGGCTGCCTGCACTCCAGGCTGGTCCTTAGGCAGGTGGACTCAGTGGCTTCCCATTTCAGTGCAGGGAGAAGGAGCAGAGATGAGAAGTTCAGCTAAACCATCCCAGTGGACTCCGCACAGAAGGGAGCAGGTCCATCTGAGGCCTGTGAGTGCAGCCAGGCCGGGCACCCTGCCGGGCAGCCAACTAAGTGCACTAACAGACAGAGCCTCAGGGCGACCTGCTCATCAGCCCAGGCTCCAGTTCTCCTGTCCCTGCTTCCTGCCAGCGTTCCATGCCCATGCGAGCGAGGGCCTGTGCTCGGACTCCTGCCAGGACAGTGTGGACGCCAGGGCTGAGTGGGCGCTGATTAGCCTGGAGTGGTCGGTGGTTAGCCTGGAGCCTTGCACAAGCTTGTGCCAGCCAGGGCCCACCCAGAGGAGGCGTATGGTGCCCAGGGCCAAACCCGGTGGGCAGATCTGTTTCCTGGGCACCGTGGCCTCTCCCGGTAGCCAGGTCCTTCTGTTCTGTGGGTAAGAAGGACCTGAGTAGAGGGAGACTCCAAGGCAAGAACTTTGTCAGAGTTCAGTGAAGTTGGACGTGGCCTTAGGCTCTTGCTATGGTCCAGAGGGGTTTGGATGCACTACGTGTGTTAGGGTCTAGCGCACACGCATGTGTGTGTGTTTGTTAACTCCAGGGGCTTGTAGAGAGGCAACCTGGGGCATTAGTAGGAAGGGTCTTGAGCTGGACTGCAATGGCCTCGCCCCAAGTCCTGGATGACCCACTCTCTGAGGACCTTCAGGTGGCCTGCTTGGTGGATCTTTGGCTCCCACTGCTATTCCACAGGCCCAGGGTGCTGGGGCCGGAGGGGGCAAGGCCTGCAGGTGTAAAGGGCTTGACGAGGGAGGCCTGGTCTTGCCTGCTGAGAGCAGAGATGCAAATGCAGAAGCCCAAATATCAGGCAAAACCAGGAAGGGCACAAGGGAGCAGAGGAGCCCCTGGAAAGGACACAGATCTGGTCCAAAAACATCCCTAGGGGTGGACATGCTGGTCAGTGTAGGCTGTGTCCTGACGGTCATGCTGCGTGCAACCCCAGCACAGGAGTGTCTGCTGGTGTCTCCCGAGGCTGCTCCTGCCCAGCGAGGGCCAACCTGCTCATGGGTTTCAGACAGTGTTGAGCACACTGGGGGTGGGGTGGACCTGGGGGTGTGAGGGGAATCAGCAGCGGCCAGGCTCTGCCCTGTGTGTGCAGGCCCACAGTGCACAGCCATCATCACTGGCTCATTGACCTTAAATTAACTCTGTGGCTGTGGATTGGATGTTGCCCTTGTCTTACAGGAGCATTAACAATAAATAAAACCTCTGGGTGCTTAGGAGGTGTTTACCATGCCTGGGGTGTAACTCCTCACAGGAGCCCGGGGAAAGTAAGCCCCCAACTTCCAGGAGGGAACTGAGGCTGACAGAGCTTAAGTGATCTCCCTGGGGCCACCCATCTGGCCGGGCAGGGCTGGTTTTAAAGGCCTGTTTGTTTATTTAGGCACTAGGGATTGAGCCCAGAGGGACTGCCACTGAGCTACCATCCCCAGACGGTATGGGGGCTGGGACAGGTTTCACTGAGTTGTGCAGGCTGGTCTTAAACTTGCGATGCCTCAGCCTCCTGAGTTGCTGGGATTACAGGTGTGTGCCACCTTGCCTGGCTGGCTGGGGACTGAACCCAAGGACCTGAGCATGTGAGGCAAGCACTCTACCAGCTGAGCGACAGCCCCAGGCTGCCTGTTAACTGCCCCCCCACCCCGATCCCCCTCACCCCCTCACCCTGCCCCAAAGCGGGGCCTGGTGGTACCCCGCCCTGCACTATTGAAGCCAGATTTAAAGTTAGGTAGTCAGTGTAGTTAGGTAAATCAGGTCTAATATCAGTGAAATCTAAAATGGAGGCCATGCTGAGAATGATTCCAGAAACGTAGGACAACTCAGGGAATGATAATGAAGTCCATCCCAAAGGAATGTTAATGAACAGCCTCAACAGATTTGGAGATAGCCCATCCCAAAGAAGTGTTAATGAAGTCCTTCCTGCCCAGATTACTTGTTTGGCCCACCTATGTCCCACCCCTAGGGCCTTCCAACCTACATTCCATCACTGAAAGAACTATAAAAAGGGGGAGACAACCGCACTTCCACGGATTCCACCTCTTGGGTCCCCTTCTTCCTCTGGGAGAAGTCTTTTCTTCTGTCCTTTAATAAACTTCTAATTTCTATTCTGACCTTGCCTCGGTGTGCTTCTCTGGTGTTATTCTTCAACATTGGGGAAGCAAGGACTCGTCACCGGTCAAGGCGGTAAGGTAACACTATCTCGAAGCCACCGTGGCCTCAGTGCTTTTCCCCTCAGGCGAATCCCCTGCCTTCCCTGACCCCTGTGCAGCCCTCCCAGAGGACCGTGGCTCCCAGGCTCCCTTGCTCTCCGGGTTCTAGGTGGGAACCAGTGGCAAGTTCCAGTGAAGCCCTGGAGAGGGTGGCATGGAAGGGAAGCCCTGGTCTCTCAGCTTCTGCGTCTGCCCCTTCGCCTGCCCACAGGCCCTCCCCTCAGGCAGCTGTCCCACCAGCCCACCTCTGGCCCTAGGCTTGGACCTCCTCCTCCTGAGCCCCTTGCATCTGCCAAGGGCCTGCATTGGGGATGTACCCCAAAGGCTGCTTCCTGGGTGGACCCTCGCACGTCTCAAGTGACAGAACAGCAATGCAGACTTTTGTAACTGTCAGGGCTGTGAACCCAAGGAAGGAAGACGGGAGCCCAAAAACTGGGAAAATAAGAAAAAGGAGAGGATGTCCTTCCAGATGTCCTAACATACCTCAAAGCTCTGAAAGCAGAGTGGTGCCCCCAGAATCAGTGGAAGGAATCACAGGATGAATATCACCCAGAAACTGCCTCGGGGTTGCAGGCTGTTCTGCTGCTATGGGGCATCTCAAATAAACGGAGAAACGTGTCAAGAGGGGCTGAGTGACCTACAGATTTGGGAAAGACCCCAGAATAAATCCCAGATGGACTGAGGAGCTAAACCATGTGAAAGCGTTTGAAGTAACCCAAGGAAGCTGCAACAGAATAGGAAAGCGCTTTCCAGGGAACACTCAGATCACTGCACCATGACGCACTGCAGCCGTGGCTGGCTTTGCTTGGGACTCTGGGGAACTCTGACATGAGAAAGGAAGCGGCATGCCATTTCCTGGTAGCCTTCTAGTCCGTTGAGCCGGCAAACTGTACCCTGTTCCAGTGCTGGAAGGTGGAGATCTGCCTGCCCTCAGGTGGTCTTCCTTGAGCCTAAGGCTATAGTGAGGAGCAGGTGGAGGGCCAGGCAGGGACTCTGGACTGCGTCTAGGGAACGTTATCTGCTCCATGCCCCAGAGGCAAGGAGAAGAACAAAGAAGGCCGAGAACACAGGATACTGCTGGAGGAGGCAACCCTGCTGGGCACCCAGAAGGCCCTGGCCTCCAAGCTGATGTGGGTTAGTGTGAGCTTTTCCTCTTTCAGCCTACTGCAGTGTAGACTGACTTGGGTTTCCTTCCTCCTGTGCTATCCTCTGGGTCCCTGGCCCATGTAAACAACTTTGCTTTTAGTTTTGAGTATCTTTTTTTTTAATTTTCTGAATTAAAGTTTTTCTTTGTGTTTTTTAAAGTTTTCAGTAAAAAGTGAAGCAAGTTCAAACACTGAAAGTTTCTGGTCTAGTTTATTAGCCTTGTGGCTGTATTTAATGAAACTGTTCAAATAAATAAAAGGTAGTTTTGTTGGCAGAAAACTGGAAGTGAGTGCAATAAGTAGATCTATGCAAAGACTATCCAAGATGTTTTTTAAAAAAGAACCCGCTGTGGTGGCCCACGCCTGCAATCCCAGTGGCCATGGAGCTGAGGTTGGAGGATCACAAGTTCCAGGCCAGCCTTGGCAATTTAGCAAGGCCCTAAGCAACTCAGTGACCCTGTCTAGAAATAAAATATTTTTTAAAAAAGAGCTGGGGGGGCTGGGGTTGTGGCTCAGTGATAGAGCGCTCACCTAGCACGTGTGAGGCCCTGGGTTCGATCCTCAGCACCACATAAAAATAAATAAAATAAAGGTATTGTGTACAACTAAAAAATAAATATAAAAAAATAAAATAAAAAAAGAGCTGGGGGACCAGGTGCAGTAGTCCACGCCTGTAATCTCAGCAGCTCAGGAGGCTGAGGTAAGAGGATCATGAGTTAAGCCAGCCTCAATAAAAGCAAGGGCTAAGCAACTCAGTGAGACTCTGTCTCTAAATAAAATACAAAATAGGACTGGGGAATGTGGCTCAGTGGTTGAGTGCCCCAAGTTCAATCCCAGGTACCCCTCCAAACAAAGGGCTGGGGTGTGGCTCAGTGGTTAAGCACCCTGGGTTCAAACCCTGGTACCAATTTTTTTTTAAAGTTCCAGAATGTATTTATAACATATTGTACTATAGGAAAATAAAAAGAATACACACGTGTACAAGTGAATTAAAAGGCCCAGAGGGACCCCTGGGGAGTAGGTGATGGCAGAGACTCCAGGAAACGTGCTGCCATGTGACCTTTTATTCCAATGAAAAGATGGAAGAAAACTAGTGAGACCTAGAATGTGCATATGAGTGGGGCTGCTCTTGACCCAGCTCTCCCGTCGTGGAGAGGATGTTACAGTCCCACCTACAGCACCAGGTGGAGCCCAGAGAACAGTGACCTGGAGCCGGAGGTAGGGACTCCAGGGCCTGGGCAGGTGGAGGGGAGGACAGGTCCTCCAGGAGGGGCAGGGCCAGCCATGTGCTGGGGGGCAGGAGGCAGAGAGCAGGTGTGTGAGGCCCGAGAACGTGGGGCGCAGGGGCCAGTGCTCTGAGGAGAGGGCTGGACTGTCCCAGTCCTTCTCGGAGGTCGCGAGCTCAGAGGGTTGGCACAGAGATGCTGGTGGGGATCGCCTTCCTTGCTCAGGAGTCTGCAGTGGAGTGCTCCAGAGGACACACGTCACCCACCCACTTGATGCCCAAGTTCCCGGCTTATCCTGGGACCACACAATCCCTCTGAGTCCAGAGATGAGCGGACGAGAGAGGGAGGCAGTTTTGCTCAAAAAGACAGAGGAAAGCCGAGGACTCCGTCACGAAGCCCGCCTGTGGGAAGCTGAGTCAGGAGGGACTTATGAAGAGGGCGGGTGTGGATGCCCACTCACCGGGGACACCGTTCACAGCAGGCCCTGGGTGTGCCCAGCTCGAAGCAGGTAGGCCGCCCAGTCAGGAGCTGCTCTTCTGTCCGGTAAATCTCAGGACCAAAGACCCTGACCTCCGCCGCTGTTGGTATCACTGAGTTTGCCCATGTGCAGTCCCTGGCAAGCCAGCATGGCGAGCCGCTCTGGCCTCTCACTGATCACCAAACTCAGGGTGAGGGGAGAAAATGCTCGGTCTCAGTGCTGTGAAAGGCAAAGGTTGGGTGAGGGAGAGCAGGGAGCTGGGCTCCAGATCTGGTCCCAACTCTTGGCTTCCCTTCGAAATGTTTTTTTCCAAATGATTACTATCTTTTAACCTTCCCTTGATTTATCTTCTAAACAGTACATGTTGATAGATATGACCCACATAAACAGAACTCTTCAGGGTCCTGGATAATTTTTAAGAGTGTAGTACAGGGGTCCAGACACCCAAAACCTTGAGATCCACTCACCTAGAGAAGAGTGGCAGTGGGTCAGAGGGGGCTGTGGCGGGCATCCCCTCTTCAGAGATGCCATGTCCTGTTTTTTAGGGAGACACCACCTTTCTCCTTGCTGCTTACTGAACTGCAAGAAGAGAGAGAGGAATCAAAGGAGACATTGTTAAATGAAAAAGAAGGCAGGACTTTTTGTCTTCGTTTTAAAAATTCTGATGCTAAAATTAAGAACAGTTTCTGAGATAAATTTAATTCCATCAAAGGAATCAGTGTGCTGAATGTCCATTTGTTTTAGGCAGCTTTTTTTTTTGCTGCTGTGACCAAAAGACCTGATAACAATAATTTAGAGGAGGTGCGGGTTTCATAGATGTCTGTCCATAGACGGCCAACTCCATTGCTCTGGGCCCAACCGGAGGCAGAATTTCATGGTGGGAGGGCGCGGTGGAGGAAAGCAGCTCAGAATGTGGAACCAGGAAGCCAAGAAAGAGTCAAAGGCCTGTTCCCCAGTGAGGCACCTCCTCCAGCCGCACCCTACCTGCCTACAGTGGATTAAGGTACTGAGTAGGTCAAGGCTCTCATAATCCAATCATTTAACCTGTAAGCCTTCCTGCATTGTCTCATACCTAACTCACGACAACATTAATTTTTTTTTTCCAGTGTGGAGGACTAAACCTAGGGCCTCATACATGCCAGACAAGTACTCTGAGCCCACATATCCAGCCCTGTGAGCCTTTTAAAACACAAGACTAAGAATGGTACCTCAGAATATTATTATCATAATGTAACAGTGTCCACTTCAGGCTTTGAATGTGACCCTGCTGCTTGGCCACTGCAACTGGTTTTTAAATGGACGGGGTTTGTCAAGAGCTTTGTAATGTTGTGAACAACCAATAAAAATTAAAAAAAGAAAAAATAAATAAATAAATGGACGGGGTTCTTTCTCTTCCTCTCTCCTTGCTCCTCCCTAATCTCTCCCTGCTCCTCCCTAATTTCTTCCTCCCCTCCCCCCAATCTCAGGGGAGACAGGATCACCTTTCTGGCCCATCCTAGGCAGAGGTATCTGTCCCTGAGCACACACCCACCATAGGAAAGAAGTCATCCAGACTTTGGGGATGGCACCAGAACATCTCAGAAATGACCATCTCCCAAACTAACAAGTGAATGACAACTCCAACAGAGAGCACGGGGAATGCAGCCTGAGTCACCTCTTTAACAGCCCCAGTTCCTGCTTATGGACAGGATCACAGCCTTTGGGACAGAAGTCCTCTGTGTTTCTCCTTTGCTAGCAAATCAATAAACCTTCTTTTTCCTTTTTCTCAAAAACCGTGTCCTTGTTATTAGATTGGCATCAAGGATAAGGATTGAGATTTTGGCAATAATAATATTATTTAGGCACAAAAAGGGCCCTAAAAAAAATAACATCCGGGGCTGGGGATGTGGCTCAAGCGGTAGCGCACTCACCTGGCATGCGTGCGGGCTGGGTTCGATCCTCAGCACCACATACAAAGTTGTTGTGTCTGCCGATAACTCAAAAATAAATATTAAAAAAATTCTGTCTCTCTCTCTCTTAAAAAAAAAAATAAATAAAATAACATCCTTCACAGATTCTCACAAACAAGGCCCCTGGGAAGCTTTGGGCATGTTCTTTGGGGATGTTGTGTGTTTGTGTGTGTTGTGTGTGTGTGTGGCGCATGCACATGAATGGATGAGCTTTTTCTCTGGAAGAGAGTAAAAGGGTTCACTAGGTTCTCAGTGCTGACCCACCAGAGGTCAGGCACAGGGCTGTGCAGGTGGCAAATGATTGACATGGGAGAACGTCCAGACCCCAGGAGTGGGCAGCTCCCACCGGGAAGCTGGCCTGGGATGACGTGGCTGAAGACATGATGTGGAGGTGCCAAAAAGACGGTCAGACTGTGTGCCCATGGAGGGGTCTGCCTGGCCTTTGGGGCAGGGCCTGCATGTCCACACGTCCGTTTCTTGCCCTTCTGCCTAGGCCTTGATTGGCAGCGTGGTGGACGGGATGGAAAGCCAGGCAGAGTTGTCACACAGAGTTATCACACAGAGAATAATGACAGGGAGGAAAGATCTTCACTGGTCGATTCCATACACTTATTTTCCAGAGTGTTTCCTGTCTTTGGTTGATTGGATGCAGGGTGAAATCCAAGAGCTAACTCCGCTTCAGGACCCTTCCTAGAGACACAGACATCTTATTTTTCCATGTTTCTTCTGGAGACTATGGAGTAAGGGAATTGTGCCCAGGGCAGAGCTGGATGTAGTGAAGGGGCTAGAATCGGGGCCAGGCTTTCAGGCCAATAATCCAAGTAGTAAGGTAAGAAGGAAGAGAGCCAGGCGGCCTGTGGAAGCAGGAACCCCCATTTCCCCTGAGGAGAGGGAGCCTTAAAACCACATGATCTGTTTTAACAAAAATGCTTTTCATTGCTAATGAGTTTAGGAAATGCCTCCTAGTAATCCCTCCTAGCTCTCCAGGCCAGGTGTGAATTTAATGTCCTGTGAGGCGCAGCAAGTTGAAACTCGACCACTCACCCAGCTCACCTCTACTTTGTTTTAGGCTCTAGAAATGAGCAAAGGGAGGCCTTTTGAAGGGTGTTGATCAACCTCTCCATAGCTGTTTACTTCAAGCCTTAGACTATCCGGGAGCTGGTAAGTCCAGCAGCTGTGAGTTTGGATTAGCGGTGACCTAGCAGCTGGTAAGCGATTTAGCATCTTCAGGCTTCTGGTCCTCACTTGTAGAGTGTAGAATTCACTCAGCAAACTCATCGTGAATGTTTACACATTTCATGCTCTGTCCTAGGTGCCAAGGAGGCAAGGACACACAAGACAGACCGGTCCCCACGTTACATTTTGCCTATATTTCAGTGGTTGGGAGTAACGGCTGTCCACTTGGACGTGTGTCCCTCACTAGTAGGTGGGAAGGCAAGCTTCCCCCATGCTGGGGTCATGATCTCACCAGCCTGACCTAGCATTCATGCTAACTGGATCAGCTGTGCCTGACCCGTCCTGAGGCCCGGGAGTGTGGGGAGCTGGGCGTGAAGTTTGCCAAGTGTCTCTGAATCTTTACATGTCCCAATTATTGTCCAGAGAATGAGACCTGTTTTGCCATGTTGTCATGATTGATGTAGATGCTCGTAATTAATACAGTAGAGATTCTTTTAAAGGAATTGGAGAAGTATTACCAGCATTTTTTTTTTTAATCACATATATTCTCCATCACATCTTCCCCTGCTTGAGACTGAAGGGGAGCTTAGTGGCAGGACGCTCCTCCAGCAAGCAGGAGCCCTGAAGAACAAAATCTCATCCTGCCTCTTCCTGGATTAAAGCCTTTAACAGCTCCTCACTGGGCTCAGCTCAAAGTCCACTGCTGACCTTTCCTAGCATCTTGCGTCACCTCCACCCCCGTCCATCCGCCTGCTGGAACATGTAGTCTCTTCTGGGCCACGGCTGAGCACCCCAGGGCTCAGCCCTTCTGGCACCCACAGATCCAGAGAGGGCAGAGTGATCTGCCTGGCAGCCGTGCCAACCTGCTGAGAGAGGTGAGAGTCCTCCCCACCATCCCAACGGCCCCCCTGGGTCCAGCATTCCTCGCCCAAGCCACCCTAGGCCTCCCTCCTCCTCTCCAAGCTGCTTGTCCAGCGCATCCACCCGCTTCCCCAATGCCCTCCAAACATCGGGGCCAGTTTCTGAACCGATGTCATTTTTCCTTTCAAGGGTTTAAAAAATAAACAGTCCTGGGCTGGGGATGTGGCTCTAGTGGTAGCGAGCTCGCCTGGCATGCGTGCGGCCCGGGTTCGATCCTCAGCACCACATACAAACAAAGATGTTGTGTCCGCCGAAAACTAAAAAATAAATATTAAGATTCATATTCTCTTTCTCTCTCTCTCTCTCTCTATCTATCTCTCTTTAAAAAAAATAAATAAAATAAAGATGTTGTGTCCACGGAAAACTAAAAAATAAATATTAAAAAAAGTTCTCTCTCTCTCTTTAAAAATAAATAAACAAACAAACAAACAAACAAACAGTCCTAGAATTCACAGCACTGCTCCATACAGCACTGCTCCATGTTTCCGTGGACTGGCTTTCTTCATTGCTGTACAAAACCCAAAGTCCACAGGGCCCTCATGGCCAGAGCTTTCACGTGCTGTGCAGGTGAAGTATTCGGATCCCTGAGGAGAGTCCTAGAAAGATGGGGGAGGAGGAGACGTGACGCATATTTTGACTTCTCTTTCCACCCTTAGAATCTTCCACAGAATGAAAAAGAAAAATGAGAAACAAGTCCACCTTTTAAAAGGTGAGGGGAAAAGAACGACCCTTCCATTTATTTAAATTATTAACATTGTGCTAACCAAAGAATATGCTTGGGCTGGGGTGGAGCTCTGCTCTGTGGTACAGTACTTGCCCAGAGTGTGAGGCCCTGGTGCAAGCCCTAGTGTGTGTGTGTGCACGCACACACACACACAAACACATACAGTGCTGAACATATATGGATAGTTTAACTAGTAACAAAAATGAATACATCACCTATTATCCAGCTTTAGAAAAAATGAACTTAATTATTGCCTTAGGAGGCTCCCGTGGGGGCCTCCTCAGTGCCCTGTGATAATCACTCTCTGGAATTGGAGCTAATCCTGCCCTCATTTTCCTCCAGAGCCCGCTCTTGGAGTGCATGTTCCTGTGCAATGTTTCTGGGGCAGTTTCTGCATGCTGTATAAATGACATCACCAGGAACGTATTTTCGTGACTCACTTTTTCCACTCCTGTGTTTTAAGAGCTACCTGTGACTATGGTGGCAATGGCTTTCTCTGATGAGCTGTGTTCCTTTGTGTGAGCTTGTGACATGGTATCCACCCACCTCCTGGTAGCCAGGCTTGTGCGTCACCCGCTGTTGGCTGTGATGACGGTGCTGCCCATTCCTGTACTGCCTCCAGTCCAAGGGGCAAGAAATCAGGGCACGCCTCAGCTGTGGAGACAAGGCCCAGCTCAGCAAGGTGGCAATGCCAGATGGGCCTCCGTGGGGTGCATGGGACTGTCCAGTCCCTGCTCCCGGCTGCAGTGGTGAGGGGTGCTGGGGGAGGCAGAGCCAAGGAACCAATCAGAAGATGTTTTCTGGGCTGTGACCCCAATGACTGGTCACATCCTGAACACCAGGGGAATGACCCTTGATGGGAGAGAGTGCATTTGGTGATGGGAGTTTGAAAGAAAAGATCAGTTTAAACTGTGCTCTGTCCTGGGTCAGTGGCCTCATTTTATGGTCTAACTTTATCTATCTATCTATCTATCTATCTATTTATTTATTGGTACTAGGGGTTGAACCCAGGGCCACCTCACTGAGCCACATCCACAGCCCTTTTTATTTTTTATTTTTATTTTGAGACAAGGTCTCATTAACTTGCTTAGGGCCTCATTTAGTGACTGAGGCTGGCTTTAAATTGGCGATCCTCCTGCCTTGGCCTCTCAGGTAGCTGGGATGAGAGACATGCGTCACCGTGCCTGGTTCTAATATGACATTTTGCAACTTTGATTACTTCTTTAAGAGCAATTTCTAGAATTGCTGGGCCAGAGGGGACACATGTTCCTGCCTTTGCCAACCTCTCTCTCAGGACTGTGTCCTCTATCTGGGCCCCGGTCTCCCGCCTGGTGAAGGTCCCTGAGCGTGCCACCCTGCTGTCACCTCTCCTGTCCTTGCTCATCTTCCACTGCCACGGCAGCTCCCTGGGGTTGGAAGATCTGGCTTCAGGATGCCCCCCACCATGAGCCGGGGAGCTTATCTTTCCCTGCAGCTGCCAGTCTCTGTGTGGAGTCCTGGGCTCTCTTGGGCTCTTTGCCACATTAGTTGGTCTCATCTTCTAGGTGGACTGTGATGTACTATTTAAAGACATGCAAAGCTCATCAACATTTCGTGTGTGGATGCCTCTCCGTGCGTGCTCTTCCTGAGCCGGGAACACCTCCTGCTCCTCATTCCTGTTCCTGTCAAGGTCCAGCTCTGTGTCACTTCTCTATGACCCTCGAGACACGTGGCTGCCTCGTTCCTCCTCCCACCATCTTCGCCACATCTTTACAAACTGTTTCTTTCTGGTCGTTTTGTAGCCAGTTGATTAGCAACACCTTCCTAAAAGCCATGACTCCTGAGCAGAAGCACTGTGCCTTCTTTGCCTGGATAAGTCCTGGCCCCAGAAGAGCTTGTCATAGAAGGGCCAGCTGCCAAACTCCGCACTGTGCATCCCCTGCCTCAGATGGGAAGACTAGCAGCAGCCTGGTGTCCCAGATTCCCTAGTAGCTAGGTGTGTCCTGCGGTTGAGCTCAGGATGTTGAAATGCAGGTGGGACTTCCTGGAAGTCTCTTAGGATGGAAGGGAGATCCCCCAGGCTGTCCTTCCTTCTGACTAGAATGCTGACATGAGTGCAGGAGCGTGCAGGAGCTTGGAAAGCCACGTGACAGAGGCCCCACTCCTGGTCCCCCTCCTTCCAGACTTCTTTTACCCTCAAAGGACGCACAGCATGCTTAGCAGTTTATCTTTAGATAAACACAATGCTGCCAGGCTCAGTGCTTGCTGTGTCCATAGAGGGTGGAGTAGCCACAGAACCATGTGACTGCTGTCCCTGCTGACTCCCATCACACTTGAACAAAAGCCAGGGCTTCCCTGAAGCATTTGCTTGAGTCTTGGTCGATCTGTATATTTTTTATTGTTTTTAGATCTTATTAATTTTATAAAATCGACTCCCAATTTGTCTAAGAAGCAATAAATTGTTTAAAAAATCAACATGCAATTTAAAGTACAGATAATCAAGCAGAAGGCCTAAGGTTGGAGAGCAAGAATCACATCTAAAGACCAGAACTCGCTGCCCTCCCTGGGCCACCCAGGCATAGCTCCCTCAGCTTCTGCTTGGGGACTCAGGCCCACCTGCAGCCGCCTCCCCACCAAAGGAAGGTGGGTTTTGGTAAATGGGTGTGGTGGCGGATCTGGGTAGGAAGGCTGGGCCCTGAAGGGGAAGAAGATCCTCTGCTGAGGGCCCGTGGAATCCGATAGTCTGCTGTCCAAAGAGGGCACGTGACTGGCATCTGACATTCTTTCCATCCCAAGCAACAGAAGACACCTCTGCAGAGCTTAAGTGAAAAGGGGGAGTTTGTTGGAAGGCTGGTGGTGTTCCTGCGCCCAGGGAAGAGTTCTGGGCATGGTGTGCCGAGCCCTGTGTGGAGGGTGAGGACTGACCCTGCTCTGCCCCCACCATTGTCCCAGTGGGCTGAGTCCCTGGGGGACATGTCCTCTCACCCCAGGGACTGGCTGAGTTGTGCTATCCTTTGCCTGGTCACCTGGATGCCTCTGGCTAGCTCACTCGGGCTCCCCACACTCCCCACACTCCCCTGGCTCCCCACAGGGCGGGCTCCCCACATTCCCAGGGGCAGGGCAGACCTCTCCAGAAGGTTCAGGGCTGCTCCCCGGGGCAGGCATCCTGAAGAATCCCCACCCCCCCACTCCTACCGTGGCCTTCGGCCTGATCCCTTCTCATGGACTGCTCTCTAAGCCTGTGATACAGGTGGCCTTGAGGGCTCAGTGGGCCATCTGGGACACACCTAGGAGTGGGGCACCAGGCATTCGCTGGTGCCCACTGGACACGCAGGGCTTGCCACTGGACTCACTGTTGAGTGCTCTGACTGGGCCAACGCTGTGGGAAGCCTTTGGTGTCACATTTACACATCCCACTCCCCACCCCACATGGTCAGATTTCCTGGAAAAGTGTCTTCCTGGCTCTGCCCAAAGGGGACACCGTCTGGCTGCCGGAGTCTGGCTTCTGAGTGGAGAAAGAGAAGTTATCGTCCTCTTAGCGTGAGAGTGGCCCTCCTGACACCCCCTGCTTCCGGCAGGATTCCTGAGCCCTCAGCTGTGACTCATGTCTCCAGACAGAACACGGGCCCTCCTTTCCCCACACAAGCCTGGTGTCTTTGGCCTGGGCTAAGGAGGGGCAGCCACACTCTAAAGGACTGTGGGGAGGGACCTGGGATCTAATTCCTCCTCCTCCTCCTCCTCCTCCTCCTCCTCCTCCTCCTCCTTCTTCTCTCTCTCTCTCTCTCTCTCTCTCTCTCTCTCTCTCTCTCTCTCTCTCCCCCCCCCCGTATCCCCAGGACTCACACTCCACCACTGAGCTACACCCCAGCTGTTCTTTATTTTGAAACAAGATCTTGCTAAGTTGCTGAGGCTGGCCTGGAACTTGTGACCGTCCTGCCCAGCCCCCAAGTTGCTGGGATCACAGGTGTGCACCATTGCACCTGGCTAACTGCTTCTTAAATAGGCATTTAATCCGTTTTTCTGCTTTTAGGCCCACTTAAAAAATTTTTATTGGTGCATTGAATTATATAATTAGTGGGATTTGTTGTGACAGAGCCACACAGGCACACCTTGTGATCAGCCGCCTGTTTCCTCACGCCTCCCTTCCCCTTCCCCGTCTCTTTCCTCTCCTCTGTTGACCTCTCTTTGATTTTCACGAGGCCCACCCTCATCTTTCTTTCCCCTTTTCCTCTCTAGCTTCCGCATATGGGAGGAAAGCATGTGACCCTTGACCTTCTGAGTCGACTTACTCCACCTAAGGTAATTGTCTCCAGTTCCATCCCTTTTCCTGCAAATTGCATAATTTGTCTCTTCTTTATGATTAAGGCAACAGGTCCACCCTTAACCTACTTCAGGTGGGTCTAGGACCTCTCACCCAGGCCTCTGTGGGGTCCTGGGGTCTGAACGGGTCTCTTCTTGCCTCTCCCCACAGCTGCTGAGGCTTGGTTTCCCAGCCTTCTCGCCTGCCTCTCCTCCCCAGCTGTGCTGGGACAGAACCCAAGGCCTGACGCATTGTATGCACACGTTTTCCTTGTTCTTGTTCCTTTGCTCATCTATGGGTTGCATTTTGTTGTTGTTGTAGTTTTGTTTTTACTAATTACTTCTCATTTTAGTGGATCTCAGAGGGGAAATATGAATTGATTTCTGCTGTCTTTTTTTAATCTGTTTACATTTTATAAAAAGAAATACATTTGACTTTCTTGAACTTGGATCCAAAAACCCTGAGGAAGTGACCCCTTGTCCAATTTGAGTCAGGTGTCCCCCAGTGGATTTTGGCAAGGGGAGTAGAGCTCTGTCCCAAGCAAGACCAAAGGTGCAGCCAGGCTTGGAGCCACGCTTAACGGGCATGGTGGCTCCTGTGGCCAGGGAGAGGGGAAGGGCCATCTCTAGAAGTGGATGTCTAGAGCTAGGGATGTGGTTCAGTGCTAGAGCAACTGCCTAGCATGCTGGACACCCCAGGTTCAATCATTAGCACCAAAAGGAAAAAGCAGTGGGTTTGGGGGTTTTGGAATAGATGGTCCCTTAGGATCTACTACAGCTAGAAATAGGAAGTTAAGATCTCAGGTTCTGATCCTAAGTCCAGGGCTCTTTCTGTTCTGCACATCTTACTGGTCAGTGATGAGGGCAGAGATGAGGGGGAGTATCCTCAGTTTTTAGGCAGGAGCTGGAATGGATGTCCACAGAAGACTTCTGACTCTTGGTGCTACTGGATGGGATGGACAGTGAGGAGAAATAGCTTCTCTGTCGCTCTATGTACAATCCTATTTGGAAATAGCATCAAGAGTCTAAACTGAAGATGGGTGTGATGGCGCACACCTCTAATCTCGGTGACTTGGGAGGCTGAGGCAGGAGGATTGCAAGTTCAAAGCCAGCCTCAGCAACTTAGCGAGGCCCTCTTTCTAAATTAAATATAAAAATGTGCTGGGGATGTGGCTCAGTGGTAAAACACCCCTGGGTCTAATTCCCAGTAGGAAAGAAAAAAAAAGTCTAAAGTGAGATCTGTGAGACCCAAGCCCCTTTCCTTCCTGCTGGCATCCTGTCCCGCCTCCATTGTGGGCCCTGTGGGGTGAAGGACCTGCTGGAGAATCTGGTCAGCCACCCTACCCAGGAATCTGTTTTGGCTGCAGGATGCACAGAGATGCTCCCCGTGGTCTGGCCCCTGACCTTCTCTTTTCTGTCTGCACAGGATCCGTGATCACGTCTTCATGGATGTCTCTCAACCCTCCATCCTGCTCACCTCCACGACAACCTCAGTCCTACTGCCTAGGGACAGTTCCACTCTATTGTCCCACAGAAGTCAGCCCCAAAGCTTAGTGCTCCAAAATGATCTCATCCCTCTTTCACCTCCTGGGCTTGAAGCCTGGGAATGATTTCAACTCTACATTCCCTTGGCTCAGGCACCCAGCCAATCAGGGGCACCCCCCCCTGAATCCGGCAGGAGGTAGCCGTGGGCATCAGTCTGACAGATCAAGCAGAGCAAGCCTACCAGGAGCAGGCTGCTGTTGGCACAGAAGTCCACAAACCTCAGAACCAGCCTGTGTCGTAGGCCCCCAGAGGGTACGGGGAAACGGGATCAAGGCTGCACGAGATTCCCGGGCCCCAGTGGGTCTCAGGCACGAGAGAGCAGGGTAGGAAGCCGAGGGCCAGAGCAGGCCCAGGAGCTGGGCTGGTGGGCGCTTGAAGAACAGCGTGTGAGCCTCTGATTGGCTTCTGGGGATAAAGCTTGATTTCTGAAGCTAGGTGTGGTTACAAGTGCATGCCTGTAATCCCAGCAATTTGGGAGACTGCTGCAGGAGGATCACAAGGTCAAGGCCAGCCTTAGCAACAGCATAAAACCTTTGAGCAACTCAGTGAGACCCCTTACCAAAATAACAAATGAAATGGGCTAGGATGTAGATCCAGGGTAAAGTACCCCTGGGTTCAATTCTCAGTACCAAAAACAAAACAAGAAAGCCAACTTGCTGAGGGTGGGGTAGCTGTCCGTGAGGAGGCCAGGCCTGTGTCTTCACCTGCCTACCAGGTATCAGACCTCTCCATTCCCCTGGAGCCTCTGGGGAGAGCCGCTGGCAGTCCTGCCCCCAGCCAGGTGGTGCACTTGACATTTTTTCCACTTTGGATTTTGTTTATTTTCAAACTCCTTTGACCCCATGGTGATCCTGAGAAATGGTCAGAGCCCTGTTTGAGAAAACTAGACCAAGAGAGGTTAAACTGACCATCTGGTCACCCACACATTACTCAAATGGTCCATCTGCATCCCCAAGAGCTGGTTAGAAACCCAGATCTCCAGCCCATCCCTGGCCCTGGAACCAGAGTTTACATCTCAACGAGGGCTGGAAGAGCGGTGGGCACGTCTCGGCTGGCCTGGGTAGGAGTCTGTGTTGTGGACCGACAGGGCTGCGCCCGCCTTGGTCAGCAGGTCTAACATGAACATCATGGTCTCCTGTAGCTATGAGTGGAGCTGTTGGTGGGGAGTGGAGCTGAGAGAGCTGGGACCAGGCCGGAGAATGGGAAAGGGAACTAGGTTAAGGGGCAACTGTGAAGCTGCGCCCCGTGGCCACTGCTGTGGCTCCCGGCATTGGGTGCCCTAGAGCTGATGACATGGCTGGGGGACACAATCAGGGAGGTGCTGGACCAGTCCAGGTCCAGGTGGGGCGGGACTCACCCCAGGGCTGACCTTGAGAGTGTCGAGGTGGAGGGCCTGGCCTGAGCCCCAGCTTGGCCCCCTCCCTGCCGCCTGGGTTTCTGTGGTTACTGGTTACATGGCCTTAGGAACTAACCCAGGCTCCTCAAGCCCCCTCGCTGGTCAGCATTCGTTCCTGCTGAGCTGCAAGCTGGATGGGGCAGTCCCATAGCTCTCCACCACATGGACTTCCACGTTCTAGAAGGAGAGGCAGCTAATTCACAACCAAGAAATGTGTGGTATTTCATTTTATTTATTTTAACTGACATGCAATGGTTATACACACTTGTGGGGTACAGTGTGTTTCCACACGTCTGCAGTATGTAATGAGCAGATTGGGTCATGGTATTTTCGTCTCCTTTGTTCTTGCTATTTAAAAATATATAATAAATCATTGTTAACTACAGTCACCCAATTGTGCTATAAAACACTAGAAAGTATTCTTCCTAACCATCTTTGCATATCTAAGATGTGTGTGTGTGTGTGTGTGTGTGTGTGTGTGTCTCACTGGGGATTGAACCCCAGGGGTGCTTTACCACTGAGCTACACTCAGCTCTTTTGACTTTTTATTTTGAGACACGGTCTCAGTAAGTTGCCCAGGCTGGCCATGAAGTTGCAATCCTCCTGCCTCAGTCTCCCACAAGACGTTTTATTTTTATATGTGTGTACACATACATGAGCATACACATTCATGTTTACATACATACACACATATATATGATGTGTCAGATAATAACTAAATGGTATCAAAAGCCAAGCACAATGCTGCATATCTGTAATCTTACTGACTTGGGAGGCTGAGGCAGGAGGATCACAAGTTCAACCCTAGCCTCAGCAGCTTAGCAAAACCCTATCTCAAAATGAAAAATAAAAAGAGCTGGTGCTGGGCTGGGGATGTGGCTCAAGCGGTAGTGCGCTCGCCTGGCATGCGTGCGGCCCAGGTTTGATCCTCAGCACCACATACAAAGATGTTGTGTCCGCTGAAAACTGAAATTTAAATATTAAAATTCTTTTTTAAAAAAAGAGCTGGTGCTGTAACTCAGGGGGAGAGCATCTCTGGACTCAATTTCCCAGTACCACAGAAATAAAAGAAAGAAAGGGAGGGAAAGCAGGAAGGTAAGTAAGTTGGGCTGGGGTGTGGCTCAGTGGGAGAGCACTTGCCTAGTGTGCATGTGGCCCTGGTTCAATCTCCAGCACCGCAACAAACAAAGGAAAACTGCACCCCAGAAGGAGAAATCAGGAAGGTGGCATGTGGAAGATTGTCATCTTAAGGCAGTCTGGGAACACCTCAATGAGGAGGTGACATTTAAGCAGAGATCAAAGGGAAGAGACTCTCAAGCCAAAAGGACAGCATGCAAGGGCCAGAAGGCAGGGGTGGGCTCACAGAGTCTGAGCAGCAAGGAGAAGCCCAGGTGGCAGGAGCCACAGGAGGGGAGCAGGAGAGGAGGCCAGGGAGGTGAAGGGAGATAGCCCGTGACCAGGATAGACACATGGGGTGACCGTGGACATACAGAATAAATGAATAACAAATCTGCTGATATTTGAGTGGATTTTGAGTAAAAGCAACACTTTGCCATGCAGGGCAGCACCTGCCTGTAATCCCCAGCTCCAGACATCCACTTCCTGAGATGGCCCTACCCCTCTCCCTGGCCATAGGAGCCACCATGCCCGTTAAGCGTGGCTCCAAGCCTGGCTGCACCTTTGGTCTTGCTTGGGACAGAGCTCTACTCCCCTTGCCAAAATCCACTGGGGGACACCTAACTCAAATTGGACAAGGGGTCACTTCCTCAGGATTTTTGGATCCAAGTTCAAGAAAGTCAAATGTATTTCTTTTCATAAAATGTAAACAGGGGCTGGGGATGTAGCTCAAGCGGTAGTGTGCTCACCTGGCATGCATGCGGCCCGGGTTCGATCCTCAGCACCATATACAAAGATGTTGTGTCCGCCAAAAACTAAAAAAATAAATAAAAAATTATCTCTCTCTTTAAAAAAAATAAAATAAAATAAAAAAAGACAGCAGAAATCAATTCATATTTCCCCTCTGAGATCCACCTAAAATGAGAAGTAATTAGTAAAAACAAAATTACAACAATGCTTGGCGCAGTGGCACATGCCTGTGATCCCAGCAGCTTGAGAGGATCACAAATTCTACACCAGCCTGAGCAACTTAGTCAAATCGTATTAAAAAAACAAAAAAGAAAAACATGCTGGGGATGTAACTCAATGGTAAAGTGTCCCTGTGTTCCCATCTTCAAAAAAAAAAGAAAGAAAACAAACCAGACACAACACTTCAAGGAAAAGCCCTGTTCTGAGTGACATTTGCTGAGCCAGGCAAGGCTGCAGGTGGAGCAGGTTCAGGAGACATAGGATTTGATTTTGGATGGCATATTGGCCAGGCCTGTGAGATGCCCAGGTGCAGGTGCTAAATAGGAAGTTGGGCATCCAAGGCAGAGCTCTGGGCCAGGCCAGGGATGGAGCTATTTTCTTGGGAGTGGTCAGCACAGAGAGATGGGTCTTACAGCTGTGGATCTGGAAAAGGCCATCTTGGCATGAGCAGGATCTCAGTCCTGCAGGGACAGTCTGAGGTTCTGCAAGGTTTTGATCTCAGGAAGGTGAGCAACCAGAAAACTCTATGAAGAAGGAGGACCGAAGGCCAGGTTGGGGAGTTCAGTATGCCTGAAGCCTGTGGCTGTTGCTAGTCTTCCTGACAGACTGGATCCAGGCCGCAGGAGGACGATTCTGTTAACACCTGTCAACAGCCACTCCAGATAAATGGAGTCACTACTGCTTTATGAAGGAGAGGCTGCCATTTTTAATGACCAGTAGCTGATCAGTTGAATGCAGAAGTCACCCCTGTCCCGCAGTTTTGTCTTGATTTCACACAGCCACCTGCCGCAGTCTGGCTGGGCACAATTCACGAGCCACTTGTCAAGCAGGAATGAACTTTTAGAGCACCCCGCACCACTGGAGCTCTCCAGGAATTCCCTCAGAGCCCAACTGCCACCACCCGAACTCTTCCCGCCCTTGATGGGGTCGCATGGGTGGACCCAAAAGAGTCCCCCAATGAGCAGCTCCGTGGTCTGAAAGGGCGGGGAAACAGCCCAATGAGCATCACCGAAGAGGAGCCAATCAGCTGGAAGTTTGCTTGGGCTGCTTCCGCTGTGGCTCTCAACATCCACCTGTGGTGGAAGTCAGGAGTCAGCAGGGCAGTGGGTGGTAGGGAGCAGGGCTTGGTGGGAGAGCTAGGGCAGAATTCCCAGAATTCAACAGAGCTGCCATCTCTGGGGGAGCGTGTGAAGATCAGATCTGGGCCCATCAAGAGGTGAAGCTCTGGCAGATGAAGCAGGATGGGCAGCCAGGTGTTGAGCAGGTGAATTCTTTCCTGAGTGCACAGTTTTTTTGGTGGAGGACCCAGGTAGAGCTTGCACGTTCATGCTCTGTCTCCCATGACAGGTGTGCTCAGGAACCTCTCGCTTCCAGCCCCCTGACTTCTGCCTGCTCTCTCCAGAAGCACAGCCTGCAGAGCCGCTCAAGTCAGCAGCCCTCCCTCTGATTCATGAGCCTCTCTCCCAAGGTCCCTTGCCACTCTGAAGGCCCCACACAGACCAGCCATGACCACTGCGTCCTGGTCCCCAAAGTCAGTGAGAAGTCTCCTCCTGGTCCCCAGGCATCGCCAGTCAGGCACAGCTCACAGCCTCCGAAGACCCTGTCCCTACTCATGGTTTTCCTTGTGCCTAACCCTCCTGGGCACTGTGACTTTTAGAAAGAGACCTGCTTTGTTAGCCTCTATAGCAAAGATGGAACAGGAGGCCAGATGAGGCCTCACAGAGGTGGGTGAGGGGGGCGGGGTAGAGGGGCCACACACCTGCGTTTCTTGGAGGTTGTCTCTTTTTGCCACCCAGTTGTAATTTGCAACACTTGAGTTCACAGACAAGGAACACAATGTCTCTCCAGAGGAAGATCCCACCCCAGGAGCTGGCCCACGCCTTGGACTTCTGAACAGGAACTTGAACTGAGCCAAGTGTGCAGAATAGAACTAATGAGGCTCAGAGCCTTTGGGTCAGTGAGTTTGGTGGTTAGGGACACAGGTGCATCCAGCTAGAAGCCTCAGGGCTGGGAGGTGCCCTTGGCAGGACAAGACCCTCTCTCCCTCTATTCAGCCAGCATCACTGGGCCTCAGAGGCTGCCAGCTCACGGGGAATGGGGGCATAGAAGAGTCCTTGAACCTGTCCTTGAGATGTCCATAGATGAGTTGTGGTGAGATAGCCAGGAACTTAGGGGGTATGGTATGGGAACACTGCAAGTGCCCAGTGTGTGGCCTTGGGTCTCTTGATTCCTTAACTTATCTAAGAAAAGAGGGCAATGCCACCTGTCTTCACTTGTGCCTAGGTGTCCTATAGAGCAATGGCGGGAAGGGAAAGGGGACAGAGAACTGGACGGTGGACCCATGGTGGAAGAATTGACCTCTGCTTTTTTCTGGTACATTCTCAAGGAATGTCAAAGCAAAGGAGTTTGTCCTTCTCCTCCCCAAGCTTCCATTAAACAGGCTATGGCCCAGCCGTAGCTGTGGGCCCAAATACCGAGTGATCGATTAAGCCCATGTCTGGGGAGGCACCACAGATTAGCAGCTGGGGGCCCCTGGGGAGGGAACGGGGCAGCTGAGTGGTAGGTGTGGGCGAGACCCGCTTTCTGTGTCATACTCCTTTGTACTTTTAGACTGTGATACCATGTGGCTGGAAACTCTCAAAGCAGCAAAAGTGAGTCAGTGCTTCAGGGATGGTTGAAGCTCGGGGCAGAGCCAGAGAGGGGCTTTCTTCTTTAGATATCTTTCCTTGGACTCTGAGGGGCTGGGAGAGCAGAAGAAAGGGCTAGGAGGACCCTGCAGGCCAGCCCTGGGGCTGGGCATCTCATCTCTGACTTTCCAGAGCCTCCTGCTCCCCCACGGGCCTGCCTGCCAGGCTGCCAGCTGGAGTTGGAGAGGGGCAGGTGCCGTGGGCACAGGTGCTGTGGGCATAGGTGCTGTGTGCTCACCTGCCCACAGTCCCAGACACTGGAGCTCATCAGTCTCAGAATTTGCTTCAGCTGCCACAGCTGCTGGGGAAGTGGGTGTTGGGGTCAGGAAGGGGACTGGATGTGGCTGAGGAGAAAAGGCAGGGGCCAGAAAGAACTGCCCAGATTAGGGAGGCCTTGCCCAGCCCCAGTGTCAACAGGGAGGCCGGCCATAGCCATGGCTAGTCCTGCTGCCAGCCCTGGCTCCCAGGCAGCAGCTCCAACCCAGCCACTGCTAGCCTGCACTCAGAGTGACGGAGGAGCCTGTGTGAGTGGGCAGCTCCTGTGTTCCTCGTGTGCTCCCTGAAGTCTCCGGTCCCTCTCCCTACCCAATCCACATTCTGGTATCCCAGACGCCTCTACTTGCTGCCCTCTGCTGCTCGTGAGAAGCCACCCTTTCTGCCTCATGGGGCTGTCCAGCGACAAGCCTGCGCAGAGCCCACCTCCTGCCCATGTGTGGTGTGCTGGTGGGCAAGACCAAGCCGCATGCAGCTGTGGTGAGAGCTGTGGGCAGGACCCCGCTCTGCCACTGCAGCCCCCTGGGCCTTGGTTTCTTTCTTTCTTTCTTTTTTTTTTTTAAGAATTTTAATATTTATTTTTTAGTTTTCGGTGGACACAACATCTTTGTTTGTATGTGGTGCTGAGGATCAAACCTGGGCCGCACGCATGCCAGGCAAGCGCGCTACCGCTTGAGCCACATCCCAGCCCATGGGCCTTGGTTTCTGCCTAGGCCTCCGTCTCACCAAGGCAATCCTCAAAGCCCAGGATCCCTAAGACCACTTTGTAAACAGAGATAGTGGGAGGTATTCTGAGCTTAGTCAGCAACACAGAGCGAGTCCTGTTCCGAGATGGCAGTACCCAAGGGTCCTTGATTGTGGTGGGCCAGTAGTGCCTACCTGGGCAGTGGATGAAGGCCTCTTTTCAATGGAAAGGTAGAGGGAAGTGGGGAATGTCCCAGGGGAAAAGAAAATGGCTGGCATGGGCAGGTCTTGAGGGGTTAGGGCCTCCATTTCTTCTGCTCTAGGCTGCATGTGGGGTCGACTCAGAAACATTTCATGCTCAAGGAGGGAGGGCCTGCTTCCGGAGGGAATGGGTATAGAGGGGGCGTGAATGGCTGTTTGTGAGAGCAGGCAGGGTGCAAGGGGCTTCTAGTGCCAGGGACAGGCTGAGCTCACCCATCCAGGCCTTGCATCAGCTGTAGGGCTGGCTGCCAGGCCCTGGGAATGAGGCGGGCAGCTCCCAGGAGCCTGCTGGTCTTGCCTCATGCAGTCAGGGAGAGCGCAGCAAGGGAGCAGCCACTTCAGGGACTCCTCAGCCCCTCCATTTCCAGGTCACTCAAGTACCCAGGCAGCAAGCAACATGTGCAGTGAAGGGCAGACAAGGGGAGGGCCTGAGAGGACCCAGCCTGCTAAGGTCTCTGCAGGACATCCTCTTACAACTGGCTGCTGTCTCCTCCTCGGTGGATCTGGGAACTTGGGGTCTGGTCTCTCTCTAGCCCATGAGATCAGCACTTTAAAAAATTGACCCTCCACCGTGATGGAGCATGGTGGCACATGCCTGTGATCTCAGCAACTCAGGAGGCTGAGGCAGGAGGATTGCAAGTTCAAGGCCAGCCTGGACAACTTAGCAAGACCCTGTCTCAAAATAAAAATAAAAAGGGCTGGGGATGCGACTCAGTGGTAGAGCACCCCTGGGTTCAATCACCAGTACCAAAAATAAAATGATAACTAAAGGTGACCCTCCACCATAGCTCCAGGTGCTAGAGTGGCAGGAGCCATATGACAGGCACCATCATGGCCTTGACTTATTTCTGTTGCAACTCAGGGCTGACTGTGACAGGAGGCTCACAGGAGGGAAACCTGGTCCTCTGGCCCTCTGGGACTGTCACCCCTGCCTTGTGCCTCCTCTGTCTCTGGATCCTCTCGGAGTACAAAAGTGCCTGTGTGTATGTGTGTGTGTGTGTAAGACCGTCTGGGCTACCCACTGTCTCTTCTAGGTCTCCACTGGGGACCTTCTGGAGCCAAGATGGGAAAGCAGGTGCCCTGGAGGGCAAGGCCAGCCCTCACAGCCCCACTGGACTCGGGGGCCTGCATCCTGCTCCAGGGCCATGGGGCTGCTTCTAGGATGTCCTCAGACAGGGATGAGGGCTGTGAGTGAGGAAAAGAGCCCCAAGAAGAGGCTAGGCAGGCAGCAGGCCAGAAGCAGGAACACCAGGCTCCTGGGGACTGTGGCCTTGGTTCTGAGTCAGTCTTTGCTCAGCACTTCTGGCCTCCCTTGGCCCTAGTTTCCAGGTCTCTCCCCCTAGATTCCTTCTAGAGGAAAAAATGTGCATACCCCTCTCTTCTCTCTCTTCCATTCAGACTCCCCTCCCCTCCTGGGCCTTAATTTCTTCATCTCAACGAGAGGAGCCAAGGCAAGGCAGTGAGGAGCGCCCTGGAGTGGGTCCTCTCATTGTTGGCAGAATGTCTGCTCCTATGAGCCCTCTCCTTGCCTAGTCATTGGGGGCCTTGGACTGTGTGGTGGCTTCCGCTTGTCTCTGATCTGCCCTCCTGACCTCCAGGCCTGTGTGGGGGCAGGGCCTGCCTTTTACAGACTGCACCTCTGGCTTATCAATTAGTCCAGAACAACCCGTGGAGGGGGCACTTCTCCCCACATGGCACCCAGGAGGGCAAACTGGTGGGCTGAGCAGCAAGGGGTTGGGGCTTAAGGAGCAGAGGGGGCACCTCAGTGCAGACCTGCAGCCCAGCTCAGGCCATGCTTTCTTCCCGCCCTCAAGAGCCCTAGTCACAGAGGGACCCCACTTCCTGAACTACTATCCTCTCCCGCAGGGAGACTGCAGCCTCGCTCCTTGAAAGGCGCCCCCTGAGACCTTGACCTCAGTTTCTCCGGCCTTGGAAGCCAGACAAATTCAGAGCTCAGCAACAACAGGTCCGAGTCCTGTGTCCTCACAGGGGGCAGCCCCTCCAGGGCTGCGGAACCTGCAAAGCCGCGGGGGCGGGGGGGGGGGAGGGACGCAGGGTCTGGCTGTACCGAGGCCCAATCGAAGGGGCCAATGTCCCAAGGTGGACAGACCCGCGGGTGGCCGCGCCGCCAGCCCGGCCTCGTCCTGGCTCCCCGCCGGAACCTGCGGGCCCGCGGTGGCGTCGCCGCCGACCGAGTCGGGGCGCCTTGCGGGAGAGGCTGGGGTGGCGGGCCGTGGCTCCCGGGCGGTCAGAGCCCTGCCACAGCCCTCCGCCCGTCGTGCGCGCGAGCAGTCAGAGCGGAGAGTCAGGGCGCCTCGCGGTCGCATCTCGGTGGCCTCGGCGGGTCCTCCCTCCGCGCCTGCCCGGCCTCTTCGCCCCGCGGCTCGCTGCGGCCCAGGCCCTGGCTGTCAGAGGCCAGCGGAGGGCGGGGACGCGGCGCGCGCGGAGGGGCGCGGGCACGGCCGCAGGGGCGCGCTCCGCAGGGCCGCGCTTTGTTCTGCGGAGCTCGCGAGGCGCGCGCAGGGGCGGTCACGGCACTTCCGCTCGGGGCGTCCCGGGCGGCGCGCCAGGGCCCGGAGCCCCGCCCCCGCCCCTCTTGTCCATCAGACCCGAGCTGTCCGGTCTCCCCGCGCTGGTCCCCGGGGACACGCGGTGGTTAATGAACTCCACTCTCTGCTTAACCCGTGACAGGCAGCCCTCAGTCTCCCTCCCTTCCTCACCCCCCAGCCACAGCAAAACAAAACGAAAATACAACCGGCCTGACCTTGCTCTTCCCTGGCACTGCCCATTTAAGGCCAAAAGCCCCATGCAGTAGAGACCTGGCTGTCCCTTGCTGATGTAGCCTAGCCCACCGCACCTCTGCCAATCCCGTCCAGTCTGTCCTGTGACACTCAGGGACCATGGAGCCTCTTGGGCACCATCTCAGTGTCTCTTAGCAGATTCCAGAATTAATTCGACAAGCTGTTGTGTCAGATTACACACCAGTAACCCCAGGGACACGAGGCAGAGGCAGGAGGATCCCAAGTTCAAGGCCAGCTTTGATTTAGCAAGACCTTGCCTCTAAATAAAAAATGAAATTAAACCCCTATCTCTCACACTGCACAAAAATCAACTCAAAGTGGATCAAAGACAGGCACTAGAACAAAGACCCTGCACCTAATATAAGAAAAAGTAGGCCCGAATCTTCATCATGTCGGCTTAGGATCTGACTTCCTTAATAAGACTCCTAAACTGCAAGAAGTAAAATCAAGGGCTGGGGATGTGGCTCAAGTGGTAGCGCGCTTGCCTGGCATGCGTGCGGCCCGGGTTCGATCCTCAGCACCACATACAAAGATGTTGTGTCTGCCAAAAACTAAAAAATAAATATTAAAAAAAAGAAGTAAAATCAAGAATCAATAAATGGGATGGATTAAAATTAAAAAGCTTCTTCTCAGCAAACAAAACAATAAAATAATGTGGGGAGAGAGCAGATTGGGAGAAAAGATTGGGAGATTGGGAGAAAATCTTTACCACATGCCCCTCCAAAAAAGCATTAATCTCTAGGATATATAAAGAACTCAAAAAACTTGATACCAAAAAAAACAAATAACCCAGTCAATAAATGTACAATCGACCAACAAATATACGAAAAAGTGTTCAACGTGCCTAGCAATTACAGAAATGCAAATCAAAACTACTCTAAAATTTCATATCACTCCAGTCAGAATGGCAGCTATTAAGAATACAAACAACAATAAGTATGGGAGAGGATGTGGGCAAAAGGCACACTCATACACTGCTGGTGGGACTGCAAAATGGTGCAGCCACTATGGAAAGCAGTATGGAGATTCCTTGCAGGTAAATGGATGGAGTTGGAGAATATAATGTTAAGTGAAGTTAGCCAATCCCAAAAAACCAAATGCTGAATGTTTTCTCTTATATAAGGAGGCCAATTCGTAGTGGGGTTGGGAGGGGGAGCATGGGAAGATTAGACGAACTCTAGCTAGGGCAGAGGGATGGGAAGGGAAGGGAGGGGGCAAGGGATGTAAAATCCACGATGAAATGAGGTGGACATCATTACCCTAAGTACATGTATGAAGACACAAATGGTGTAAATATACTTTGTATACAACTAGAGATATGAAAAATTGTGCTCTATATGTGTAATACGAATGGTAATGCATTCTACAGCCATATATAACAAATTAGAATAAAAAAATTAAAAAAAAACCCTACACTAATATTCCATCTCTCTCCAGTCAGAATGGCAATCAAGAATACAATCAACAATAAATGTTGGTGAGGATGTAGGTAAAAAAAGTACACTCATACATTGCTAGTGGGACTGCAAATTGGTATAACTACTATGGAAAGCAGTAGGGTGATTCCTTAGAAATCTTGGAATGGAACCACCATTTGACCCAGCTGTCTCACTCCTCAGTTTATACCCCAAATCAGCATACTACATTAATTCAGCCAAGCCAATGTTTATAGCAGCTCAATTCACAATAGCTAAACTATGGAACCAACCTAGGTGTCTTTCAATAGATGAATGGATAAAGAAAATGTAGTATATATATAAAATGGATTATTACTCAGACTTAAAGAAGAATGAAATTATGGCATTTGCCAGTAAATGGGTGGAGTTGGAGAATATCATGCTAAATGAAATAAGTTAATCCCAAAAAAACCAAAGACCAAATGTTTTCTTTAATGTTAATTCACAATAAGGAGGGGGGGGGCACTAGAGAAGAATAGTGATGGGAGGGGAGGGGAGGGGATGTGGGGATAGGAAGGATAGTAGAAAGAAAAGACATTATTGCTTTATGTATATATGTGATAGCATGACCATTGTGATTCTGCAACACATACATTCAGAAAAATTCTCATTTTATATATATTAAACATTATATAGATATATATATAAATTCTCATTTCACATATTATATTGCATCTATGTATGATATATCAAAGTGCATAAATGCATTCTACTGTCATGTATAACTAATTAAAACAATTTTTTTAAAAGCCAGGTATGTAGCTCAGTGATAGAGTGCCCCTGGGTTCAATCCCCAGTAGAAAATAATTCATCCAGCAAATGTTTATTGAGAGGGTACTAAGTGCAGGGTGACCTAGGCCCTTTACAAAGGTGCTATGTCCCCAAGAGAATGTGAGGGGATTCCTTTTGCTGTCCCAGCAGTGCTGTGAGGTGGTTCACAGCTTCCTTGTGGCTCAACTTCCCTGAGGAGGTCACCCTCTTGGGGCCACCATCCTGCCTCCACCTAGGACACCTCAAGTGGCCTAGTACACAGGGCAGATGCTGCTATGCTTGCCCTGGATGTGCTGCAGGGAGGGATGGTGGCAGCCTCTTCCTCCCTCTAGCCAACCTTTGTCAGTGCCTCTTATCTGGGTCCTGCAGAGACCATATGTTGGAGATGGGGAAGAGACCCGAAGGCATCTTGGGTGATGGGGGTCTAGGGGCACACTGTGGGCCGGGGGGGGGGGCGGCGGGTATGGGTATGCTCCACTGTAGACTTAGGGCTTGGTGGGGAACAGCAGGCAGGTGAGCTCCCGGCCACCGCTGTGTCTGTCCACCAGAGGTAGCGGATGCTTTGCATAGTGCTGGACCATGGCCGCCACAGAGGGGAAGAGCTGTGGAGGGAGGCAGGGAATCCATGAGTCCCTGAGCTCTGTGCTGCCAGTAGCTTCTCGAGGCAGCTGTGGCCGCCCAGGGGGCGTGTTGACACCTCTCCAGGTATTTTTCCTTCTCGTGTGGCCCCTGAAGCTCCACTGTCATTTTGCAGCCCAGTCCCGACAAGCTTCTGTGACTTCCCTGTGACTGCACCCATGGGCTCCCAGTGGCCAGACTAAGGGAAACCACTGGTGGCCTGCCTCCGCCTGCTCCTTGGTATGGGGAGCTGAGTGGTGGGTGGCTGCCTCTGGACTACACCCCTGCAAACACTGGGTGCAAAGTTGCGTCCTGGGCGCAAGTTGGTATGGGTCAGCTCTTGGGACTCTGCCCTCTGCCCACAGGACTCAGGACAGGCACAAAGCCCCACCCTGTGCAGACTGAGTCCTGGCAAAAGGGGCAGGCCTCTTCCCAAAGTGCCAGGTGTCTCTGAGGAAGGTCAGGCTTGGGCTGCTGTCAATTTTACCCACCCCAGGAAAATGTGAACTGTGGGTTCCCCTGGCACGTGCTCTTGGCTAGGCCTCGGCGGGCACCGTGATCTGTCCCCTGGCCCAGACGCCCTGCCTCCTCCAGCTCACCTCCTCATGGCTCTTGCCCTCCCGGCCCAGAGCATAGTGGCCCCCGCCCTCCAGCTGCCGGATGGGAATGTTGAACACCCGGCCTCTGAGGAGCACCGCCAGGGTGAGGGGCTGACAGCGGTGAGGCCCTGAGCTTGGGCGCACTGTGTAGGCTCCATCCTGTGGAGAGAATTCAGCCATGGGCCTTGTCTTCAACTGCCCACCGCAGCCCTAACTCAGGAGGGCCAGAACTACCCGGTCTCCTGCTCCCATCTGCTCAGCCAGCCACAGCCTGTGAGCAGAAGGGATTTTGGAGAAGGCCAGGGACCTGCAGCTGCCCACCTTTTGGAAGCGAAGCAGGGCCCTCTCAACAGCAAGCCGGTCACAGTTCCCTGCATACCATGGCTGGCCCAGCAGGCTGCCATCCTGCATGCACACACACAGCCACTCAGAGACGTGTGGGCACTGGATGGCATGGGGGGTACAGAGGATGCTGGGGCTGACATGTCTCAACCCTAGACTGAGCCCCACACGTAGAGCCAAGCGCCAGTGCTGCTGCACAGCTGGGTACCACACGCATGCTCAATACTGTCCCACCCACAGGGCACTGCACATGTGCTCAGTGAATGATCTTGGTGGAGCAGCTGCCTTGCCCAGGAGGGCTCCAGGAGAGGTCTGCTCCCTGCTGGCCTCCACCACAGTCAGCTGCCAGCCCCTCTCACCTGAGCAGAGGAGGTGCTCCTGGGGGGGCCTCTGGAGGGAAGAGACAATCTCCTTCCTGCCGGAAAAAGCCACTATAGAGCTGGGGCTGGGAGGGGGTTGGGCAAAGGCAGCTTCTGGGCACAACTTCAGGTGTGAGGGCAGGAGCAGGAGTGGGAGGAGTCCTGAGGCCCACCGCAGGGCACCCCATGCTCCCCTGTGGGTAGGTCTGTGCCCTGTTAGGACCTACCAGCCAGCCCTTGTGTAACTCCCAAGTGAGGAGGAATCTTGGCTTCCCCACTTGGCGCAGATCCTGGAAAATGCCCAAGAGGGTCCGCTCAGGCCTGATCTCAGCAAAGTGGGGCCTTCATGGCTGGGGGAGTCTTAGAAGTGGGAACGAGTCTCCAGGGGTGGGAGGGAGTCTGGGCCTACAGAGCCTGGGGCCTTGGGGTCTGCTGGTTTGTGCCCCAACATGATGTACTCACCTTTGGAGGTGGCATCTGCTGCTCCCTGGGACAGCAGAGGTCTGGTTAGCCTGCCCCTCTCCTGAAGTCTTCCTGCTCCTCCCTCCCAACACTCACACCCCCCTTGACCACTAGCCTCCTACCTTCCGAGATTCCTGGGGGGTTATGGTAGGCCTGCAGGGAGCAGGTTGGGGACAGAACTCAGGTCTTTATCATGTCATGAGTAGCACCCCAGTAAACCCAGCTCCCAACTGCTCCTGTCACCCCTGCCAGCAACCCCAGGACACTGCATCAGGGCTGGGGGAGCCTGAATTGGTGTCCCCTTGCTTGCTCTCAGGCATGTGCCCGTGTATCTGGTGGGGCACTCACCTGGGCACCACAGGTGTCACTGGCAGAGGGACTGGGGGCAGCAGGACTTGAGAGCTCAGAGTCCGAGTCAAGGCCGGAACTGAAACAGAGAGGGCAGGCTGGGCTTGGATGGGCAGCAGCCTGGGAAATCCAAGCGGTGGGTCAGGGAGGAGCTGCAACAGCTGCAGGGCCTGCGGCTTCTCTGCAGTAGGGCTTTCTGGAAGTCCTTCCAACCTGAGGGCAAGGCTTGCCTGGCTGCAGGGCTGAGAGATCCACCCAGACCTTGCTCTAGCGGGGTGGGGTCACCTCCAGGTAGAAACAGGGTGGGTCAGCCTGGGCCATGAAGCAAAGAGATTTGTGGTGTCTGAGGGTAACTGTGTGTTGGGGGGTGGGGAGAAGATGGGGCAGGAGAGGGAGCCTGCCGGGGACAGCTGGATGCAGCAGGACTAGATGGTCTGGGGGGAACCGAGCAGCACCTGGGTCAGGCTCACACTCCAGGTAGATGTCCTCCTCAGGTTTCTTCACAGGGCTTGGCACCTAGGGTAGGGAGGGGTGTAGGTGGCCAGCCCTGGGGGTTCACTTTAGGAGGAGGGGGCCTCTGACCTAAGCAGTGGGGCGGGGCAGGGAAGGAGGCAGTAATGGGGGAGGCTCGGGCACCTCACTCTCTTCTCACCAGTGGCCCTTTCTAGAAATCAGCTTGAGTGGTCAAGAGTGCTCCTCTGCCTGGGAGGGGCATCCTGTAAGCCCCTCCCCTTCAGAGACAGCACAGGAAGTGCAGGTGCTGGGAGGCCCTCAGGACAGCAATCCCACACCTGCCAGGGGCCTGAGGCACTGGGCCTTTCCCCTAGTTTCAGGGATCTTTCCTGGCCCTCCCAGGGCCACCCACCCAAGTGGATTTCCAGCCAGAACCCTAGAATGGAGGTGGGGATGGGGCAGCTCACCACTCTGGCGGGTGCACCCCACTCTGCATGGAAAAAGAGAGAACCAGCGGGGAGAGGGTGAGAACCCTGGGAGGTCTCTGCAGAGGGTCTTCAGAACCAGCTTCAAAGCTCCAGGGAAAGCCATGCTCTACCCAACCCTGTGGGTGTCCAGCTTGCCCTCCCCACCCATTTGCCAGGCATGGCTCCAGATGACTTTGGGCTGGTCCAAAAAGCAAAGCCACTCTCAAGGTCTGGAGGGTTTAGCAACCAGTGAGCACAGTAGAGGGGAATGTGCTGGCCTTGAGCAGGAGAAGGTCACCCTGCAAGGCCTCTTCTTTCCCGAGGTCCCTCCCTATCCTGACCTCCCAGGGTTCTGGGTCAACAGAACTCAGGGCAATGGACCATAAGGGTTAGTCTAGGGCCTTTAGGAAGGGATCCTGGATAGGGAAGGATGGAGTAGGTCCAGGACCCCAGTAGCTTCTGCCTGCTTCCACAGCGGTGGCAATGGTTACAGGCAGAAATAGAATGCCCTTTATAGGGACTGGCTCAGATGTCTCAGTAGAAGGCCCTCAAGACTGACCACTTCATTGTGGGGTGTCCCTCAACTGACCCAGGTGCAGACAGGGCTGGAGTCTAGGCCATTTGCTCACTGCCTACCTAGACTCCCTACCTCTGGGGATTGGCAGGTAGAAAGGAGGGGCAGCTGAGAAGGTGATGAGCCAGCTCAATTCTACTCCGTGGGGGGCGAGGACTCCCCTCCCAGGATGCAGCCAGGAAAGAGAGGACTCCCCTTACCTCGCCTCCCAAAGTCAGGTGCCTGCTTTGATGCCACCTGCAGGTTCGCTGCTGCCTTCAGCTGTGGGCACAATGGGGCTCGTGAGGGAGGAGGGAGGAGGGACTGAGGCATGGGTAGGCAGGGATGGACTGCCTGGATGGCCAGTATAACATCCCTGCAGCCTTAAAAACCGCCACCAGACACAAGAAGAAAGGTACTAAGGGACCACACTTGGCTCTGCTCTCCTCTGTGGCCACGCCCTTCCTGGTTTTTATTCCATTTTTACATACAGAATGAAAGTGGTAGCTTTCAAATCCATAACCCAGATGGAATTCGGAGTGGGGGCTGGCAGTGACCAGCAGCTGAGAGAGGGCTGATTCACTCCCTGAGCAGGGTTCTCAGGCCCAGGTCCAGGAGGGCCACGGAGCTGGCTCCTGTCCCAGCCTGGGCAAGCTGTGGGAGCAGGAGCGGGTGTCCTGCTGAAGCGATGGGCACAGGAAGGGACCAGGGGCGGGACGACGGCGACCCACGTTATGGGCTCTGTCTTCCGAGCTTGGCCCCTACATTTCAGAGGCCTCTAGTGCAAACGTGGGCGAGCCTGCCGACGAGGTACCGCGCGTACTCACCGGGACACGCGGGCCGGGGGAGGCGCGCGCGGGGAAAGAGGCGTTTGCGGGGAGGCCGCTCGCCGGGGCAGGCCGAGGCCGGGGCGATGGCTTGGAAGGGCCCCCAGGGCCGGGGCGATCTGTAAAAGACCCCCCGCTCGTGGGCGGGCTTCCTCCGCAGGGCCCGGGCTTCCTCCGCCGCCCCCCCCTCGGTTCTCCCCCGCCCCCGCCCGCTCCCCTCCCTCATAGGCTGCGCGCATCCCCGTCGCCATGGCAACCAGAAGGCCAGCTTCCCTGGCCCGCCGCTGAAGCCAGCAGTGGGAGGCCAGCGCAGGGTGCACTGCGGGCTGGAGGGCACCCGGCCCCCAGGGCGTGGCCGGGGTCCCAGCCTCCTGCGGCCGCCTCGTTCACGCGCTCGCTCTCCCTCTCCCGCCTCCCCGCTCCGTTTCTCCAGCCCCTGCCCCTGGCCCGGAGGCCCCGCAGCCAGGGCGGCTCCCCTCAGTGCCTGCGCAGGCCGGGAGAAGAGGCAAGGACTCAGGGTCTTCCCTTGTGGGCGCCTCCCGCCTTCACTTGCCGGCCCTCACCCAGGTACAGGGAGTCCTCCTCCGCTCCAGGACGGGTCGCAGGGGCCAGATTGAGAGGCAGAGCTTCACAGGGGGGCAGCTCATACTTGTCCTCCTCATCGTCCTCTTCTCGGGCCTTTAGGAAGGGATGCTGGATAGGGAAGGATGGAGTAGGTCCAGGACCCCAGTAGCTTCTGCCTGCTTCCCCCTGCCCCACCCCAGCCTCAGCAGCTGGACTTACCCTGTGTCTCCAGGTCTCTGGGGCAGACAGAGGAGAGGGGCCCAGCACATCTCTCCAAGCTGAGACATCTGAACAGATAGACAGGCCTCACCTCCTCCCAGTCCACCCTCCTCTAGTAACCCCCTCTCCATCCTTTTAACTAAAGGAACACAGCACCATGGCAGGGCAGAGCCATGAGGTCGTTTTGAAGGCCATGGGTGGGCATTTTGGAAACAAGGCTCCCAGGCACAGTCCCACTTGGGCTAGTCCTCTGCCCTTGTGCTGCAGATGTTGGCCAAGACAGGTGGGAGAGCTGGGTCCCAGTGATGCGGTGTTGGGGGCCCTAGGGGACACCCTACTTGTGGGATTCCCCTCACTTACCCACACATCTGGGGGGTGGAAGGGGTGGCCCCAACCTGCAAGCAGACTGCAGTCAACTCTGCTCAGGGGGCTTTTGAGCTCCTGTCAGTTAGACCTGGCACTCTAGGACATTCTCGCATGTAACAGTGTGAGTGCCCTAGAGTTGTAGGACACCATGCCCCTGGCACTAGGGCAGCAAGAGCAGGAGGCTGGGGACAGAGCCAGTGCCCTCAGGGTGAAAAGGTAGATGAGTTGGCCCGCGGGTGACAGAGAGTAGGAGTACAGGCAGGGTCCTTGGAGTGGGGTGACAGAGGGTGGGAGTACAGGTAGGGTCCTTGGAGTGGTGTAGACCCAGCACTGCCCCTGGGGCAGGTGCTTTGCAGAGGGTAGGGCAAAGTGGAAGCAAGGGAATGGAGAGCCCTCCCTGGTACTCACTTGGGCTTGCTGCTGCTGCTCCTGCGCTCCTCCTGGAAAGAGCCAGAGGGAAGGGGCCGGGTAGTCAGCCTAGCAAGTGCCTCTCGTGCCCTGGCCCCTAGCACGGACAGGCTTGTGTGCTGAGGCTACCCTGGGACCACCAACTCTCACCATGGCAGTGTACAGGACCTCTACCTCCCTGGAACCCAGGATCTGTGACTGGTGGCCTGGGTACAGGGGCCTATTGTTCCCATTATTTGCATCTCCTAAGCATTGGGAAGGTGGGCCAGCTGTGGCCTACAACTCTAGTGGACTTCACCCAGGACACTCCCAGGGCCCACTCCCAGTCCCAGCTCTCCTCCCCCACAGTTGTGGTCTCCAGTCTCTCTGCCCCTAGGAGCAGACCAAGCGGGACCAGGGAAGGCAGCCTTCCTTGGGCTCTGATCCATGTCCATGCCTCCTCTTCCTCTTGCTCTTCTTCTCATCCCCCTGTTTTGCTTGGTTTTCAGCCAGTGCTGGGAATCTAACCCAAGGCCTCAGGGGTGCCAGGGAGAGCCAATTCACACAGCACCATCTCCAGCCTCACAGAGAACGATGCTTTAACTGGTAGTTCCAATTAAGAACAAGATGGCCCTTGCACATACTTCCCTGAGCCCCGGCTCCTGCTGCCCTTGGCTGGCGAGTGGTGATCAATGAGCAGAGAGATGAAGGCTAGCGAGGAGCTCAGAAATAGGCCCTGGGATTCAGTGTGACATCATCACTTTTGATGGATGGGTTTATTCATTCAGTGGGTATTTATTGAACCTCTAGGCACTATTCCTGGAGGTGAAGATGCTGTAGAAAGATGAACAGCATTACGTCTGTATTTCCTTGTTGGATTCTCAAAATAATCTCATGACACAGGCACTAGTTTTATCTATACTTTTCAAAGAAGAGATTGGGTGTATTAATCAGCTCAAACTTCCACAACAGAATGCCACAGACTGAGAGGCTTAGAATCTCTGCAGGTCACTGGGGTTGGTTCCTGATGTGACCTCTCTCCCTGTGTCCTCACAGATCTCTTATCTGTACACAGAACTATCTCCCACAGACAGCCATACTAAGAGTTAGGGCTTCAGCATGTTAGTGTGGGGACACAACTCAGTCTCTAACACGGAGGCTCGGAGAAGCTGAAGGGCTTCTCCAAGGCCTGCAATCAGCGAGTGCTGAGGGGGGCTTCTTCCTGAGGTTTGCCTGGGTGCTGACCACCGCAGATCCTCTTCTAACATGGGGTCTGAACCCCGATCCCCTGTGATGCCATTAGGTTCTTTGGCACTTGTGGGTTTCCTTGAGGACCAAGTAAATTTTGGAACACTGACTTCTGAGAAGTGTTGAGATAAAGGGAGGGCAGGTCAGGTGTCTGACCATTTGAGCCACAAAATACACTACAATTGTGGATATGGGACCTTCTCAGGTCTGTAGCTTTCTTGCATTTTCTGCTTTGGTGATGACTGACCATTGGCACAAAGAAGAAATTGAGCCCAGGCACCTGTGCTTTTGGAGGGCATGAAGCTGGGGCACTGAGAAGAGAGCCTGGGGCTGGAGCTGGCCATGGCCTTAAGAGGAGACCAGGTGAGTCATGGGACTAGGATTTCAGAAGCCATGAAGAGCTGGGTGCTGTGGCACATGCCTGTGATCCCAGGGACTGGGAAGGCTGAGCAAAGGATCACAAGTTTGAGGCCAGCCTGGGTAATTTAGCAAGGCCCACAGTAACTTAGGAAGACCTTGTCTCAAAATAGAAAATTAAAAGGGCTGGGGATGTGGCTCAGTGGTAACCCGGTTCAATCTGCAATACAAAAAAAGAAAAAATAAAGTCATGCAGAGTCACTGGGGTGGTTTAACAGGGAACCCTAGTGGTGCAGGAAAAATGACAACAAAAAAGAACAAGAGTCAAACCAGGAGCGGGGCACGGTGGCACACGCCTGTAATACCAGCAGCCAGGGAGGCTAAGGCAGGAGGATTGTGAGCTCAAAGCCAGCCTCAACAATGTATGGTGAGGTACTGAGCAACTCAGTGAGACCCTGTCTCTAAATAAAATACAAAATAGGGCTGGGGATGGGGCTCAGTGGTCAAGTGCCCTTGGGTTTAATCCCTAGTAACAACCACCAAAAAAACAAGAGTCAAGCTAGGCACACAGGTCCACTCCTGTCCTTCCCTCCTAGCTAGCTGACTGTAAGGCAGGGGCAACTTCCCTCACCCATAGAGACCTCCTATGGGATTAGAGACCACAAACCAGAGCGCAAAGAAGGTAATGGACACACCCCACCATTAAACCCCAGTAGAGCGCTTCCCAGAGTCCCCGCCCTCACCCCAGCAGTCTCTTCCCTCTGCCTGGGGTTTGCATAGGTAAATGCCATGGCCCAGGTGGAGGCTGCAGCCCAAGCCATCTGGGCAGGCCACCACCAGCACCGACCTGGGAGCAGGCAGGAGGGTGCTCGGTGACCCCCAGCCCTGCAGAACCTTGCTGTTTACTGTCACACAGGCCAATTTGGACACCTCCTCCTCATCTCTGGCATGGGTGCTTTGCTACGCCACAGACATTCCCTCTGGAGGAGTCCCTAGAAACATTGGTAGAAACTTACACTGTGAAGGTTTACTGTCACACGCTCTGGCAGCACCCAGAGCCGTTTTATGGCTCTTCCAGTGCACAAGGTGATTCTCAGGTTTTTCAGAGCCCAGCTTCCAATGTCCAGTGAGAGCAGGCCACAGTGCATAGGAGCGTCTAAATCCACCTTAGAAAACCAGCAGCCAGCGGGGTGCATGGGGATGGCACTCATCTGTAATCCTGGCCACCCAGTGGCTGAGGTAGCAGGACCTCAAGTTTGAGGCCAGTCTTGGCAATTTAGCTAGACACTGTCTCAAACTAAAAAGGGCTGGGGATGCAGCTCAGCCACAGAGCACTTGCCTAGCATGAGTGAGGCCCTGGGTTTGGTCCCTCTACTGCAAAACAAAACAAAATGGTGGTGGGGGGGGCTGAGGCTGGGGCTCAGGGGCAGAGCGCTTGCCTAGCACATGTGAGACCCTGGGTTCGATTCTCAACACCACATAAAAATAATAAAGTTGTGTCCATCGACAACTAAAAAAAAAAGTGGGGGTGGGGGCGGATAGAGCCATTTAGAGCAGTGTTTTTTCCATTTGTCTGATCATAAGAATTGTGGAGGGGGTTGTCAAAAATCAATCTGTTCTGGCCAGGTGTTATGATGCTCACCTGTGACCCCAGCAACTCTGGAGGCTGAGGCAGGAAAAGCACAAGTTCTAGGTCAGCCTCAAAACTTAGCACTGCTCCAAGCTCAACTACCCCCAACCCCTGCCCTCCACCCAGGACCCCCAGCACGTTTGTTTGTCATAAGTTATTTCCACCCACACTAGCCAGAGCTGGTTAAGAACTCTAACCTAGAGAGGAAACCATAGCATCAGTGGGGTCACACCAAATGGCTGCCAAGAAGCCACAGGGAGAGCCCCAGTGTGGGTGCCCTCAGGAAGGAGGGACCAAGAACACCCAGAGTCATGGCCATAGCTTTACTCTTAGACCCTTGGAATTTTTAAAATGACAATAATATTATTAATAATAATAAGCTAGGTGCAGTGGTGCACGCCTGTAATCCTGGCGGCCCAGAAGGCTGAGACACGACAGTTTAAGGCCGGCCTTAGTAATTTAGCAAAGTCCTAAGTGACTTAGTAAGACTTTGCCTCAAAATAAAAATGGCTGGGGATGTGGCTCAGTGGTTAAGTGTCCCTGGGTTCAATCCCCAGTTCAGAAATAATAATAATTATATATGTTTATATATAAAATATGGGGGTAAATAAAAAAGAAGGGAGAAAGGTGACCAGGATTTCTGATATGAGGAAGCAAGGGGGCCACTGTGCCAGGGGAAGCCGGCCCTGGAGAGAGATGCTGGGCTGAGGTGGGTCCTATAGCCAGGTTCTGCTCCACCAGGGAAACTCAGGGAAGGAGGAACCCTGCAGGGCGCTGGCAGGGCCAGGACTGTCCTCCTGGGGTGGGAAGGGGAGGCACGGGGTTTCCATCTGGTGGAAGGAGGCACCTCTGAACCTGAGCTTGAGCCTTGTGGCTGGCACCAGGAGAGGCCTGGCCAGGGTTGGGTGGGAGACAGGAAGAGGAGGGTGAGGGTGGGGAGAAGGCAGAGGGCAAGGGGTGCTGAGTGCTGGGGTATCTTCAGCAGAGAGGTGGCCAAGTCCGGGGCCAGCGCACCCCTGGTGGAAGACCACTGAGCTCTGTGTGCTTGGGTTCAAGTCGCCATCAGGGACAACCTAGAAGGGAGCCATATGCACCATGGAGAGAGGATGGCCGAGACGACCTGCTGGCAGAGGGCCCTCTCTCCACCCCAGCACCCTCCCGAGGTGGCTTTCAGTGGCAGCAGTGAGTCAGCTTGCCCTGGTGACACCCATGATGGGGGGAGGAGGGCTGCTAGATGGGGTCTCTGCCCCGCCCCCAGTGCATGATCCTCTACTGCTGCCGCATCAGAGGCTTGTATCAGACCCTCCCTCCTCTCCCCTGGAAGTGGACGGAAGGCCATGTTTTTCCTAAGCGTGGGTTCCTGGCTTTGGTCAGGGCTGGGGTGAGAGGTGATGTGGGCTTTTCTGGCCTCTAGAGCAAGGTGCAGGAGCAGCTGGCACCACCCTGCTCCCTCTGACCCACTGGCCTGCCCTGTTCAGTTCTAGAACCTTTGTTCCCAGCAGGTGTGGCAGTATCCCTTGTGGCTCCTTGAATGAGGATCACATGCTTCTTGTCTTTTGTGTTTTTGAGACAGGGCCTTGCCATGTGGTCCAAGAGGGCCTGGGACTCTCAACTCTCCTGCCTCAGGCTCCCGGCAGCCCCCAGCCTCCCTCCTGTCCACCAGGCCCCACCTGCTTCTGCAGCCTCTGCCTCCATGTTTCCCGGGACTCAGGCACACCCGCCTTCTCTCTGGACCCGTGGGCCTGGGGTGGCCATTTTGCATCCTTGGACTTGAGGAAATTTCAGTTCGCAGAAAGAAAGGGCTCTGTTCAGTTCTCAGAGAGCAGACCACAGGCGGCACTCTTGATATACAATGGAACACCATCAAGCGGAAAAAAAGAAGAAAGACTCTTCATAAGTAAGTTGCACTTCAAAACATTTCACACACAGAGACCCCCGTCCCCCAAAGGCAATGCCTGTGCCCCGAGGACCGTCCCTTCCTCTCCCTCCGGGAGCCCAGCCCTCTGCCTTCCAGGGTGGCTCCCCCTTCCAGGCATCCCCATAGCTTCCTGAGCTAACCTTTAGCTTGTTCCCTTTGCCCACTCTCATATTCTGCCCAGCAGGAGGCAGAGGCCCATTCTGGAAGCCTGGCCGTGCTGGGGGAGATGGAATGTCACGTGGCCTCTGTGGGCCTGCCCTGCCCATTCCCCCTCTGCCTGCAGGCCACAGCTGAGGGGCCCTTCCTCGGTGTGGTCCCAGACCACAGCAGACCCCCAAGGCTCCAACAGAAACCTCCATGCTTGCTCCAGAGCCAGCCTGTGGGGGCCCTTCTCCAAGATAAGTGGGCAGTCACCCTGCCTGTCAGGTTCACCACTAGATCACACCCTGGGAGTCACTCTGCACCATGTTCAGCCAGAGGAGCAAGAAGTTTTGCTCCATTTGTGTACAATGTGTCAAAATGCCCTGTCTTGTTCCTTTCTTGCCCATATCACCAGTCCCAGGCCTGGCACAGGCCCTGAGGCCTGTTCTGTTTATCTGCTGAGCACAGCCCCTCTCAGGTGCAGGCACATCCTTATCTGACCACCCCACCCTCTGGGTCCTCTCTGTCTACCTGCCAGAGGGGACTGTTCTCCCCTGACCTTCCCAAACACCCTTCTGCTCTCCCCCTGCTGCTGAAAGCTCCGTCCTTGTCCCCGATGCCAGTCCAGTACCCAGGACAGGGTTTTGAGAAAAAGGAAAAAGGTTTGTTGTTTTGCTAGCAAAGGAGACACAGGGCACTCCTGTCTCAGAGGCTGTGATCCATCAGCAGGAACTGGGGCTGTTAAAGAGGTGACTCAAAGGCTGCATTCCCCGTGCTCTCTGTTGGAGTTAATTTGGGAGATGGTCGTTTCTGAGACGTTCTGGTGCCATCTCCAAAGTCTGGAGGACTTCTTTCCTATGGTGGGTGTGTGCTCAGGGACAGATACCTCTGCCTAGGATGGGCCAAAAAGGTGATCCTGTCTCCCCTGAGATTAGGGAGGGGGAGAGTTTAGGGAGGAGCAGGGAGAGAAAGAAACAGTGTCCATTTTAAAAACCAGTTGCAGTGGCAGAGCAGCAGGGCCACATTCAAAGCCTGAAGTGAACACTGCTACTCCCCCAGGGTTCTCCCTATGCACAGCAGCCTCCTCCTCCTGCTGGGAGCTGCCTTCCAGATCTCCTGCCCTGTTTCTTTTTCCCTAGACTGGCAAGGGGAGGGGGCTAGGAAAACTGGCTGAACTTCCACCTTCCCTTAGGAGGGGCTGGACACAGGCTCAGGATGTATCTCCATCCCTACATCCTTCCTTTACCAGCGGAAGAGCTGACGGAAGAGGAGATGCACTCCAGGCGTTGGATCAAAGCCATTAGATTACGATGGGTGCAGTGGCCAAGCCTATAATCCCAGTGGCTCAGGAGGCTGAGACAGGAGGATCACGAGTTCAGTCAGCCTTAGCAATGGCAAGGCACTAAGCAACTCAGTCTCTAAATAAAATACAAAATAGGGCTGGGGATGTGGCTCAGTGGCTGAGTGCCTCCAAGTTCAGTCCCCAGTGCAAAAGAAAAAAAAAAAAAAAGCCATTAAATTATGAACACAGGGCCAAAGCCACACCCTGTTCCACGTCACTACAGAATTAAGCAGCTGTTCCATGGGAAAGGGCGACCCCTGGTGGTAAGGAGATGAATGGTGGCCTGTTCCCTCAGTCCCAGGACCCGGAGGATGACAGAGGAAACTGCATGACCGATGGGACAGGGCCTTATTATCAGAGAAAGTAAGTAGGAAAAGCCCCTGAGGGGAAAGAACCCAGGTTTTGCTGCTCTTCGCCCTTCTCCACGTTCTCTGATGACCTAATAGCACTGCTCTGTGACGTCAACTGCAGTCTGCCGGGCAGATCAGGAGGAAACAGGAACAGGCTGTCAGTGGCTTCTGAGCTATTGCAAGCCACACAGGAGCTTATGATTCAGGAGTTTGGGGCTAAGCCGAATAAGGAAGCTCTCATTCCAATATGATTCCAGGCCTGTCACGTCCTGCAGGCCAGCTGTGCACCCTCAGCGCCTGTAATCAGGGTCTCCCTGTGGCCACAGAGATTCACAGTGCTAAGGGCTGAGTGCCAGCCAGGGACCAGGGCCTGTGCTGACTCAAGACTGGAGGAAGCCGGTGCAGGGGTGCATGCCTGTGGTCCAGCTGCTCAGGAGGCTGAGGCGGGAGGGAGACACGAGGAATGAGCACCTCTAAATCACACGAAAACCCTTCCCTGGTCAAATGCCTTTTAGACACTTGTATGTGTGCACGCACGCACATCTGCAGGGCCGGGGAGTGAACCCAAGGCTTCCTGCATGCTGGACCAGTGCTCAACCACTCAGCCACCCCAGGCCTGATGTTGACTTTTCTAAATGAGAGGTGGTTTTTTTGTCTTTTTCTTTTTGTACCAGGGATTGGACCCAGAAGCACTCAACTACTAAGTCTCATCCCCAGCCCTTTTTATTTTTTGTTTTGAGACAGGGGCTCATTAAGTTGCTGAGGCTGGCTTTGAACTTGGATCTTCCTGCCTCAGCCTCCTGGGATTACAGGGGTGTACCAACGTGCCTGGCACAATCTAAAAAATTTCTTCACCTCACTGTGTTTTACTTGAAAACTGCATTTGATTTAAGTTGGGACATTTTTGGAAAAATTTTGTAACAATGCTTGAAGAAAATAATAGCCCTGCCAGGTGGCCCACACCTGTGATCCCAGCAGCTTGGGAGGCTAAGGCAGGAGGATCCGGAATTTAAGCCAGCCTCAGAAAAAGCAGGGCACTAAGCAACTCAGTGAGAACCTGTTTCTGAATAAAATACAAAATAGGACAGGGGTGTGGCTCAGTGGTTTAGTGCCCCTGAGTTCAATCCCTGGTACCAAAAAGCAAACAAACAACAAAACCCCCCACAAAAACCACAACAAAAAAAGTTGAGGAGAAGAATAAATAAAATTTCTGCTTAATTCATTTTCTATGCCAGAAAATATTTTTTTCTCATAGTGAGAGAATGGACTCTCTTTAAATAAATATTTTTTAGTTGTAGTTGACACAAAATACCTTTATTTTATTTATTTATTTGTGGTGCAGAGGATCAAACCTAGCGCCTTCTGTGTGCTAGGTGAGCGCTCTACTGTTGAGCCACAACCCCAGCCCTCCCCACCCCCAGAATGAACTTTTTTAAAAAATTTGTTCTAATTAGTTATACATGACAGCAGAATGCATTTGGACACATTGTACACAACCTTCCTCTGCCTGTACATGGTTCAGTCACTCCAATAGGGCAATCAGACATGTAAATGTGGTAATAATGTCTCTTTCTACTGTCCTTTCCATCCTCACAGCCCCACCCCTCCCCTCACTCCCCTTGACACAACTAAACTTCCTTCATTCTTCCCTATCCCCTGTTCCCGTTATGGATTAGCATTCAGCTTTTGGTTTGGGGATTTCACTTAGCATGATATTCTCTAGTTCCATCCATTTACCTGCAAATGCCATAATTTCATTCTTCCTTAAGGCTGAGTAATACTCCATTCAGCATATGTACCACATTTTCTTTATCCATTCACCTGTTGAAAGGCAGCTAGGTTGATCCCACAGTTTAGCTATTGTGAACTGAGCTGCTAAAATATTGATGCAGCTGTGTCACTATAGTATGCTGATGTTAAGTCCTTTGGGTATAAATCAAGGAGTGGGATAGCTGGGTGAAACGGTGGTTCCATTTGAGTTTTCTTACGTATGAGAAAACTCAGTAAGGGACTGAGTCAGTGCTGCCCTCAAGTTTCTAGGTACCAATCTGTGGTTTCTAGGGGCAGTAGGCTACTTATGAAAGGATGGTTTTTCAGCTGGGTATGGTGGCACATGCCTGTAATCCCAGGGATTGGAGGATGGTGAGGCAGAAGGGTTGTAAGGCCAAAGGATTGTAAATTCGAGGCTAGGTCAGCCTCAGCAATTTAGCAAGATACTTTCCCAAAATACAAAAGGCTGTGGGTGTAGCTCAGGGATAAAGCGTCCCTGGAATCAATCGCCGCACTCTGGTTAAAACAAACAAACAAAAACCAGAAAGATTCAGAAAAATGTCTTCTAGAACCTTCCAAGTAGAAATGGGCATGCTTACTGACCACTTGTCCAGTCAGTATGAACGCTTTCCCTTCTACCAAGAGAATCTGGACAATCTATCTGCTTTGAACCCGTCTGGAGCAGTTTGCGAATGTTCCTAGAGTAAATGGAGTATTTCTAGGGAGTAACAGGTCTCCCCTTAACTACCTACATAGGACTGACCGCTTGCTAGCATTTCAGGGCCACGGTTAACCTTCATGAGCTTCTACCTTCATGGGCTTTGACCATGAGGCAGGTAGCAGTTATGTGCCCAGATCAGGAAGTGTAAAAGCTGAAAATGGGTTGGGGACAGAAATCGAAAGTATTCCTAGACACTGCGGTGTCACTGCTCCTGATACAGGTGTAACCTGAGCCCCACCTGGGAGCCAGAAATCAGATAAGAGACCTCCGGAGGGTGCAGGGAGTGGGGCCTCAGCACAGCTCTCCCCACCGAGCAGGCTGATTTGCACATTTGCAAGGAAGGGTTTGGGTAAGTCCCTTCTTTGGCCCTCGAGTCTCCTTGGGCCACCCAGGAAATTGGGGCGAGGTAGTGGCAAAGACCCTGAGTCCTGGGCAGGGAACTAGGAGAGGATGCTCAGCGGGAGTGCCCGGTTACGACCTGCAGTGGTGGCCCTGGACCCTCACCTGCTCTGCCACGTGAGGCCGGAGCCCCGGGAAGGTCAGCAGCCCGGGACCGCACCGCGACACAGGGACCCGCCCACCCGCACCGCCGCCTTGGGCAGACATGTGGGCGCACCGGCTGGGCCGTTCCAGGGCAACAGGGCACTCCTGCCCTAGGAGGGCCGGGGCGGGGGTCTCCTTCCCTAGGATTGGGGGGCGTTCCTTCCTCTCCCCCTAAGCAAAGGGGCTCTCCTCCCCCGGGGCGGGGTCGGCCCCGCCGTAGCGCAGCGTGCAGGGTCGGGAAGCCGCGCCCTCTAATTTGCCGGACCCTCCCCTCCACCGCGGGGCAGCACCCGCGATCCGGGCCACCACTCCTGACCGCGCCCCCACTGCACCGCGCCAAGGCCCGCCCCACGGCCGCTGGGAGGGACAGGCGGAGGGGCGGAGACAGGACGGCCGGCGCGTGCGTGCGTGCGTGCGTGCTGCGACCGAGGCCACACCCCGCTGGGGTGCGTAACTCGCTGGACGGGATCGGAGCGCCCGGTGCGTGCGTGTGTGCGTCCCTGCGTCCGTGCGTGCGTGCGGGCGTTTCGAGCCCTGCGTCAGAGTCTTGTGCTGGTGACTGCGTCCCGGCCGTGTGCGCCTGGCGCGGCAGAAGGCTGCTGCCGCCTCTCCGAGGATTTCAGTTCACGGCCCGCCAGATGACCCGGCTGTGGGCGCTCGGCCAGGCTGGGATCCTCCCTGTCCCGACTGTCGGCCCCGCGACGTACTTGCTTCCAGAAGGGCACCACGTGGCACCGAGAGGGGCGCGTCCCTGCCACGTCCCCCCTCGAGTGGGGACGTGGGCTGGGAGGCCCAGGCCTGCCTGGCATGAAGGCCCAGCCCTGCCTGGCATGGAGGCCCAGGCCGGGCAGCAGGGCGTGGCGGCACCCGCCTGCCGTGCCAGAGACACAGGAGGCTGATGCAGGAGGATCGCGTAGGCCAGCCTGCGCAACTCATTGAGACCCTGTCTCAAAATACAAAATAAAAGGGGCCCGGGCTGTAGTGTAGAGGCCTCCTGGAGCCGCGTCAAGAAACTGCTCAAAGTCCGAATTCAAATCAAAGAGAGCTTTATTCACCTGGTGGGGGGACTGCCACCCACCCTAGAGACTGAAGCTGTGTGGGAGAACAGCCTTTTCCTGGCCTATGTCTTGGGAATTTAAGGACGAAAAACCACAGCTTGGGGACTTTGCTTAGCGTCATGCAAGCAAGCCAGTCATAGACGCTAAGACAGCAATTAGCGCAAGGCAGTGGCATCTTGGGTCCCAGCAGGTGTTAGACACCATATGCTGAGCTCCAGCAGGTGGTTAGTGGGGGCGAGACTCTGGTTCAAAGTTGGTCACCAAGACCACCATATCCTGAACTGAGTACATTTGTGGGTTACAAAGTTCAAAGAACAATATATTATAAGAAATCTGCTTTCGTTTTAGTTTCTCAGTCTTGTAACAGTTTTTGTTTTTCTTAACAGAAGGCAGCAAAATGGAGTCTTAGACCAGTCTGTGACAGTTCTTGCTTTATCATTGTCTTATCTCACTTATCAAAATCTTACATATCAATAATCTATTTTTTTACTACTCTATAACCTATAACTTACACTCTTACTGATTGTATTTATAGGTTCACACAACAACACTGGGTTCTGCCCCGTACTGCAGGGAGAAAGAGCTCAGGCCCTTAGAGGACTGGCTGAGTGCCCTAGGCTGGTCACTGGGTGGCTTATGGAGACTTCAGCTCTACCAAGGGGAACACGAAGGAAGTCTGTGTTCACCAACAAAATATATGGGCAACTCTGGCCCATACTTTGCTTTGAGAATCAAAGGATGGAGGTGTGTGTGTGTGGGAATTAAGTAAACTAAACCCCAAGGTGTGTGTGTAGGGGGGGCGGGTATCAGAATCTGGCTCTGGACCTTAAGGAGTCTCACTTCAAAAGAGAAAACAAGGAAAGCCACCTGAAATCCCAGGTATTTGTGAGGCTGAGGCAGGAGAATCACAAGTTCAAGGCTCACCTGGACAATTTAGCAAGATCTTGTCTCAAAAAGCTGGGGGTGGGGGCTGGGGCTCAGTGGCAAAGTGCTTGCCTGCATGTGTGAGACCCTGGGTTCGATCCTCAGCACCACATAAAAATAAAATAAAGGTACATCTAAAAGAATAATAATAAAAGAGCTGGGGTGTGGTTTAGTGGTAAAGGGCCCCTGCATTCATTTGCCAGCACCAAATAAAAAAGAAACAGGTCAAGAATTGGATGCTTTTTCTCCACATATGGTAGCTAGAGAGGAAAAAGGGAAGAAAAGTCTCACAAAAATCAAAGGGAAAGAGTGGAGGGGAGGGAAGAGGGGAAAGACAGGAAAATCCTGGGGGATGATGTTGACCAAATAATATTGCTATATTGTATGCATGTATGAATATGTAACAGATGGTCCCACTATTATGTCCACCATGCGGCCAGAGCAATGGTTTCATTAATGAGATTCTTGGCATAAAAGTTAGCTAGCAGAGATCGAAATAAAACACACAGACTCAGTTACCTTTTTCTATGACCAGGTCCGAGACGGCTCCTCCCTCTGGATCCCACCTCGAACCACCAAGTAGGGCAGCGAGGATTACTCAGGGCTAGCAGGAGAGAGAGCAAGCGAGCACGCCAGGGAGTAGCCTTTTATTGGGGAACAAGAAATTCAGGGGAGAATTCCATCCAATGAAGGTTGAGGGGGAGCTGCACTCCAAGGTCAGGGTCAGTGATTGGGCCCCTGGTCGGTGGTCAGTCACACTCCCACACGGACGGGTTCTCTCATCAGGAGAGGGCCAGGAAAACTCAGCCAGAACGCCTCAGACCCAAACCGGGAGTCGCCCAGTCACGTGTGAGAATGGCTCCCCACAATTATGTATAATTATAATGCTCCAAAAAGCTTGTGGAAAAGAAAAAGAGCCAGACAAGGGACGCACACCTGTAATTCAAAGGACTGGGAAGGCCGAGGCAGGAGGATTGCAAGTTCAAAGTCAGTCTCAGCACCTTAGCGAGAGCCTAAGCAACTTACCAAGACCCTGTCTCAAAATAAAAAATTAAGAAAGAGCTGGGGGTATTGCTCAGTGGTTAGGGTCCCTGGGTTTAATCCTAGTACCAAAAAAGACAGAGTGAGCCTTGGGTTCCCCCTCAGCACTAGACACACACACACACACACACACACACACACACACACACACGATAAACAGATCTTTCTGAATCTTAGGTCTTATTTACACACTATGTCCACCTCTCTTCAGGGAATGAGAGATGATCTAGAAAAATGGGTTTGCAGGTCAAGTTCACAGGCTAGAAGCACCCTGAGAAGTGTGGGCAATTCTGAGGCTGGCTGGGATTGTGACGAATTGCAGCAGGTTCAAATCAGCCCTGGGTGAGGAACGGTGGCGTGAGCTGCACCTCTGGACTGGAGTCAGGAGTATTTTATGGACCGGAATCTAAGACCCCAAGCGGGTGGCCCGGTCAATAGTGGAAGACAGCACAGGACCTTTCTAGGGAGACTCCTTTGCAATTTCAGGAGTTCTTAGCCTGTGTACCCGGACACAGTAGTAGGAAGCTGGCCGTTTGGGGGCAGTCAAAACCTAGGCTCTTCTGTTTTTTTTTTTTTCTCAACCAAATGTTTGTCTTAGAAATAGTTTATTAATACCAATGGCAACAGTCCCTGTCCACAAGGGGCTTCAGGCTTTTCTAAGGGCCTCCCACAGGCTGCCAGGCTGTAGCCTCCCAGTCTCCATTGCAGAGGGCTGGGGTTTCTGTCCCTGGGGCCTTGAAAGGCTGAAAGCTGCAGCAGTCCTGGGATGTGGGAGTTTTGCTCTCTAATCTGTTAAGATATTCAGTAGAGATTTTGGGGAGTCTGTCACCTACTGGGTGCCATTCATGCGGCACATGGCAAAACAGTGAGGAGGGAACCTTCTGGGTGGTGGAAGTGTTTCAAACTTGGCAGGGACGTGGGCCAGGTGGCTGTTGCATCTGTCAGAATCATGAGTTATTTGCCATCAGTTCACTTCACTGTGAAGCTGGCCTACATGGATGCTCCAGCCCGGCTGTGCAGAGCCAGGCCAAGGGCAATAGGGTGCTGGGTACACCAGTACACACTTGCTGGTGGGGCGTGGCTGGAAGGACTCCCCCTCAGACTTGATGGCCCAGTGGCCTTGATGCCCAGAGCAGCTGAGGGCACTGTGGAGGGTTTCAGCTCTGTCTGCAGGTAGCAGAGGTGGGTGAAGAGGATGGGCTGGCACTTCTGGAGTGGGGCTGCTTGGTACTCATGCCAAGGAGGAGCCAGGTGCCATGGTTTTACACCCACCAGCAGGCCGTGGAGAAACTATTCTGGGTGGCTCCACGAAGCGGCTACTCAAGAAGTGGACAGGTCTCTGCACTGCATGAGGAGCCCTGAAGGAGCCGGAGGTCACATTCTGGAGCCGAGGTGGGAGCGAGGACCTCTGCTGCCTTGCATGCTGCAAGAGCGTGGCTGCTGGAGCAGAGCCTGGCCAGCAGCTCTCCCCCAGGTGTTGCTGCGAAGACCAGCCCAGGTCAGAAACCAGCATCACCCCAGAGGAGTGGACTGAACCTCCTTCAAACTTCCTTTGTTAAGCCTGAGCAGTGCCGGCAGAGGCAGAGGCTCAATAAGATCCCATCTGATGCACCAAGTTCAAGGAACAGTAGCTGTTGGTAGCCTGAAAGGCCAAGGACCTAGGGACAGACTGGGAAGGCACACTGCAACCCCCTGCAGAGCTGTGTACAGGGTGGTTGTCCTGAGCTGCCCCAGCCCCAGACTTGCCCTGAGGTATGGTCCTGAGCTGCCAGCTGGAGGTGGGGTCACTGAGCAGCACCCTCTGGGGCTTGGGGTTGGAGGTTGTGGTGGCTGTCCACCTCCCTGGGCCTCGGGGGTGTGCCTGCTCTGTGATCCACAGGGAAGAAGGGAGGTGTGCCATGTGGGGCTGTGGCGAGGAGGTGCTTCCTTCACTCCATTTGGGACAAACTTGTGCAGTCTTGCAAGGGGCACTGAAGGAAGGAAAACTGATCCTTGACCCCAGTTTTGCAGCCTTGTACCAGAGGTGGCTGGCAGGCATGTCGAGCTCCCAGGCACATGACCTACCTCCTCTATGTGTGACAGGTCTCACTGTGTGCCCGGGCTGGCCACTCAGGCTCAAGTGGTCCCCACACCTCAGCCACTAAGCAGCTGGGGCTCAGGGGCCCGCCCTCGGCAGCACCTGACTCCCTCTTTCCAAGTTCTAGGCCAGCCTGGTCAGCTTAGCAAGACCCTGTCTCAAAATAAAATTTAAAAAGGGTGGGGGTGTAGCTCAATAGTAGAGCTCTTGCTCAGCACGTGCAAGGCCGCAGGTCCCAAACCTAATACTGCAAAAATAATTTAAAAAGGAAAAGAAGCATCCGTCCAGCACTCTGGGGCAGTTGGACACCTTGGTTTGGTGAGAGATCAGCTAATGGAGAGGTTCATTCTGGGGTTTGCTTCATGTGCCCACCACTGCTCCCAGGTGGAGCCTTGACCCCACATAGCCCTGCTGACCAGTGCTTTTCAGGGACAGGCGCAGCCCCAAGCCAGCAGGTGGAGTCACTGGTGCTCACTTCATCCTGGAGCCTCACCTGAGCCCCACTTTTCTTTCCACACCAATTCAGAGGGAATGGGGGGCCCCTGTTCCCTGTGTGGCCTCAAGCTGGACCAGACCAGCTGTGCGTCTCTGACTGACTTGGCACTTGGTCAGCCTGAGTCGCACTGGTTTCTGTTGCTTCCCAAGAGCTGCCAGTGCCTGGTGAGCGAACAGCCGGCCAGCAGTCATCTTGAGCACTCTGGGGCTCAGACCTCCCTCAGAACTGAACTTGAAACCAATCTAGCTGGGTGCAGTGGCGGCACAGGTCAATAATCCCAGCAACCTGGGAGGCTGAGGCAGGAGGATTGCCAGTTCAAAGCCAGCCTCAGCAGTTTAGCAAGCTGCAAAAAATCAAAAGGATCTGGCTCAGTGGTTAAGTGCCTCTGGGTTCCATCCCCAGTACCAAAACAAGCAATGACAACAACAAAAACCCAAAGAAATCAAGAGCATTCAGGGCAAGGGGAAAACAAATTGGAACAGTCAGTGACCCCACCCAGGAAATGACACTAACTGGGCCAGGCAGGGCTGTGCAGGCTGCCACTGGACTGGTGAATGGGGAACATGGCTTTTCTTGCTGGCCCCAGATTCAGACATGCTGGCCAGGGCCTCCTGGCCCAAGGCCACCTCTAGTCTTCCTATGGACGCCCTGAGGAGGTGCCTAACAGCACCAGATGCTGGCTCTTCCCTGTCCAGGCCTGCCCGTCCTCCCAGGGCGGGGCAGGTGGGTGGGGCAGCGTGGAGGAGAGAGGGAAGTGAGAGCTGGGGCGGGGCTGGCTGGGAGAAGTAGAGCGCAAAGCGGAGCAGCAAGAGCAGGAACAAGGCGAGGTGACGGGGAGTGGCCCTGGGAGTGGGGCTGGCTGGGACCCTCTGGGTGAACAGGGAAGGGTGACTTGCAGGGTCTGGAAACAGCCAGGAATGGTGGCCCTGGCCTGTAGCCCTGGCAGGCTTATGCCAGACTCTGGTTCCTACCTGACTGCCTCTCCAAGCTGACCAGGGGGATGGGAGCGTCCTGGTGGGCTGTGCCCTAGAGGCAGAGGGAGGAGCCCAGGCTTATCCTGAGTGTGAGAGGTGGTGGAAGACCCCCTAGGGATGCCTGAGACCCCCAGTGTGAATTCTGTCCCCCTGGGCAGCACCTAGTGCCCTGGAGCAGGACTGTGGGGGGGTCTGACCACTGGAGGGGCTCCAGCCAGGTGGGCAGGCCAGGCCTTCTGCTGGAGGCACTTTGGCCAACTCCCTGCGGAGGGCCTGCCTGGGGTGGGAGGAGGAGGTGGAGCCTGGGGAGGAGCCCTCCAGGCTGGGGGTCTGGTGTGGTTCTGGAGCAGACCTCCTCTCTGCCCTTATCCAGAAGGACAAGTGCATTGCACACCGAGGGGCAGCCTGGCTGTGAGGCGAAGAGGCCAGTCAGGGGTCTATGGAATCAGGGCCTGAGGAGGGCAGATATCCCACAGTTACCCAGAGGAATGGGGACACTGACGGCTGTCAAGCATTTCCTCAAAGGTGTGCATTAGCTGGGCTCGGTGGCACACGCCTGCAACCCCAGTGGCTCAGGAGGCTGAGGCAGGAGGATAGCAAGTTCAAGGCCTGGGCAATTAGTGAGACTCTGTCTCAAAATAAAAAGGGCTGGGGGTTCAGCTTAGTGGTAGAGTGCCGGCTTAGCATGGGAGTGGCCCTGGGTTCAACCCTCAGTACCTGGGGGAAGATATAGAAGAGGCTGTTTTCCCTAGAGGTGAGTTCCCCATCTCCAACGGCATCCAAGAGGGGCTGGTGGAGGGGGAGCTCTGTGCTGTGCATGTCTGGGTGTGTGTCAGGAGGCAGATGTAGGGCTGGACTGAGCTAGATGAGCATTAGGGCTCCTTTTCATGCTGGGTCTGTGATTCAGTGATGTCCCGCCCAGGGGAGGTTTGAGGTTTCCTTGGGCATGGTGGCCCTCTACCTCACTACGCCCTGCAGCTGGACCCAGAAGCCTGGGCTGTTCCTTGGGTTTGTGCTCCCCTTCCTGCCTGTGCTGAGCCCCAGCACAGGCCTTGAAGGAGTGAAACAGAGTGGACAGCCACAGGCTGCTTGGGGGACACACAGAGGGAGGCATGAGAGTGCCCCTTGCTCAGGCGGAGACGTGGAGTAGTCAGGTCTTGTTGCAGGGCCACCTGCAGTGGGGCCTGGAGCTTTCCTCCCAGGTGAGAGGCCTGGGGGAACTCCTGGGGAGGCTGAGGAGGAGGATCTGGAAGATCCCTGGGACCCTTAATGTGGGCCCTGGGATGCTGGGCTCTGATGGGTGTGAGGCTGGAGGCACACATGGAGGAGGCTGAGGAGCTGTGGGTGCCAGTGGCTGGCAGGAGGGGAAAAGAGGGAAGGACCAGAGGTTGGGTTGGTCCCTCCTGGGAGAGCCTAGGGCGAGGTGGGGGACAGGGATATGACGGGGCAGCCTAGGCTCTACCCAGGGAGCCTGCTTGTAGCTGGCCAAGTCTGGGGCCAGGTATTGGGAGTTTACAAAACCCCTCAGGTGATCCTGGTATGTCAAGGGTGACTGTGCTCCAGATAGAGTCCACAGCAGCATGGGGTGACTTCAGCATGCGGTCAGCATGTGGATGCGCAACCTCACTGCAGAGCAAAGGAGCGAGGCCTCAGGCCTGCAGCCCGTAGGGGACCGCTTACTCATGGAGACCAGTTAAAGCCAGACAGGGAGCACCTTATTGGCCTGTCCAGGGTACAGGACCACAGTGACAGAGCCGTGCAGCAGGTGGGAGAGATCGGGCTCATTCCGAATGCAGCGTGGGTGGAAGCTAAGGAGCAGGGCGAGGGCCAGGGATGGCAGATGATTCCAGGGGAACAGCAGGGCAGGGTTCTGTCTAACAGACCCTCAGAGACTTGCTGAAGACCAGCCAGGCTGACCCTGATCTAAGGCCCCTGGGGGGAGGCAGAGGATGTAGCCCTGATGACGCTGAAAGTGGCTGGATGTGGAGGATGGCTTCTGGTGAAGCTTGCTGGTCGGGTCCTTTGCTAACCCTGGGGCTCACAGGGAGACACAGGGGAGGTTCCCCAAAGCGTTGTCAAGCACGTACTTTATTTAAAAAAATTTTGTTTTAGTATTTTTCCTTTTTTGCAGTGCCAGGCATTAAACCCAAGGCCTCACACATGCCCGGCAATGCTTTACCACTGAGTGCAGTGCCAGCCCCGCACCTACCTTCTATAGGACCCCAAGGCCACTTGCCCTGCTGTGGGGGCTCACGGCCTGGACAGGCAGGCTGCTTGTTCTCGTAGCACAGAACCCAGACTAGGGAAGCCCACAGCTTCTGACCGCACTCCTTCCTTGAGCTCTCCCTGCTGGTGACTCAGCCAGGGCCTGTGGGCACAGCATGTGACCCTTGGTGGGACCCAGAAGCAACTCCCCTCCCTTCCTCTCCTCCTGGGATGCCAAAGAACGCCTCTGCTACTCTGTAGCTGCTGGTGGAAAAGGAAAGGCACGGTTTTCAGGCACTGCACACCCATCACCCTGCTCTCACCCGCCCTGGTGCCTGCTTAGAACGCCCCTGCTTGCCTGGCCTCCATTCAGTGGCTCCAAGATCCTCCCAGTGATGCCCCTTGGCTTCTCAGCCAGTTCCCCTCGCCCTGACTCTGCCTAGAGGGAAGCCCCTTGCAAAGCTGAGCTGGGTGGGCACATGGTGTGTGTTGTGTGGAGTGCCGCAATGTGGGAAGAAACCAGCTGTCGCCACCCATTTTCTGAATCTTAAAGATGATGATGTGTTTTTAAAATGCCTACTTTTTGTATTCTCCCCACAATCCGTGCCATGGGTCGTCCCTCCTGACCCATGCAATAGAGATGGGTGCTTCATGCCAGCACTGAAGGGAGCTGGGCACACAGTGATGCCAGGGACCAGGCCTGGGAGCCGCTGAGGGCAGGGAGTAGTTAGGCAGCCTTTAAGGACATTTAGTGAGGCTTCACTTTGCTGTGTTTGGTAGGTGCCTTTCAGCCCCAGCTCGGGCCGTCTGTTTCTCCTTGAGTTCTCACTCTGTACCTTCCAGGACCACGCTTGTTCATTGTTCACCTGAGACAGTGAATGCACTGGCATAAAACTTCTGAAATCCTTCAGTTGTCATTTGAATCTCTACAGAACCTACAGTGACTTTGAGGAAGGTTAGAAGAAATAAGAAGTAGGAGAGACAAGGAGAAGGACAAGGAAGGACAATGCTGATCTGAGGTCCCATGCACCTGTCCATCCCTCTCACTTCTCAAGCTCAGTCTTCCCAGATCTGTCTCTCCCACTTTTATGGGAAACCTGGGCATCTTAGAGTTATTGCAAACCCACCCCCTCTTGTGAAAATTACCTGTGCACTTTAATTAGTTTATAAAATAAATAGATTAAGCAAGGGGAGATACAGTGTTTTTTTTAATGCAGTACTAGTGATTGAACCCTCGGATGCTCTGTCTACCAGGGCTACATCCCCAGGGTCTTGAGACAGGGTCTTGCTAAATTGCTGAGGCTGGTCTTGAACTTGTGAGTCTCCTGCTTCAGCCTTCAGAGTTGCTGGGATTACAGGCGTGTGCCACTGCACCCGGCTGCTTTTATTTTTATTATTTAATTCCTTCTGATTGTTTTGGGTTTCATTTGCTTGTCCTTTCATTTTGGGCTTTTTTTTTTTTTTTTTTTGGATACCAAAGGATTGAACTCAGGGGCACTTGACCACTGAGCCACATCCCAGCCCTATTTTGTATTTTATTTAGAGACAGGGGCTCACTGAGTTGCTGAGAGCCTCGATGTTGCTGAGGCTGGCTTTGAACTTGCAATCCTCCTGCCTCAGCCTCCCGGGCTGCTGGGATCATAGGCGTGCACCGCTGTGCCCAGCTGTCCTTTTCTGTCCTTTTCTTTTTATGGTGGAAGCTGAAGCCATTGGCTTTTGGCTTTTCTAATGGCAGTTTCTGCTTAGAGAGCTGCCTCCCAGTCTTGGTTATCGGGGTCTGAGTGGAAGGCAGGTGTGGCTGAGAGGTCAGACAGTGGGGACACCTGGCCAGGTGCAGAGATCTGGTCTCCACAAGCCATGCCCAGCTGAGTGACCATGTGTGACCTTGGACTTTGACTCTCCACCTGCTTTTCTTTGCCTGTGTAATTGAACCAGGGGCAATCCCCTCTTGGGCTCCTGTAAGTGAAGTAGTTGAATATACCTGGCCACCTGGCAGGGCCTTCCAGACCCATATGTGAGGGCCCTTGAGTCCCTGTGACAAGGATATTCTGTCTTGCAGGTCCGGAGACAGCATGTTCACGCCCATCCCCAAGAGGTAGGCAGCCACCCACCCTCCCCTCCCAGCACCCTCAGGGCTGCCCACTCCCTGAGCCCTCATCCACTCCTCCAGTCCTGGGCACCAGCCTTCTCCCTCCCCGCAGTGGCTCTCCATTCCCGGCCTCCGTGCGGGATCCTGGCCTGCACGTGTGGCGGGTGGAAAAGCTGAAGCCGATGCCCGTGGCGCGGGAGACCCAGGGCGTCTTTTTCTCGGGGGACTCCTACCTGGTGCTGTACAATGGCCCGGAAGAGCTCTCTCATCTCCACCTGTGGATAGGTACGGGGCAGAGTGGTGGGGTCTGGCTCAGGGTGGGGGCTGGCATGGGCCTCGGGGATCTTGCCCTTCCATCTCCCTCCTGCCCCAGGCCAGCAGTCTTCCCGGGACGAGCAGGGGGCCTGCGCTGTGCTGGCCGTCCACCTCAATACTCTGCTGGGGGAGCGGCCCGTGCAGCACCGGGAGGTGCAGGGCAACGAGTCTGACCTCTTCATGAGCTACTTCCCGCGGGGCCTCAAGTACCAGGTCAGGGCAACTTCAGCCCGTGTCCCCCCTTCCTGCCTGTCTCCTGCGGGTGGGGTGCAGAGCCCTGGTTGCTCAGGCGCATGAAGGGGTCCCTTCTGGGCTGCAGGAAGGTGGTGTGGAGTCAGCATTCCACAAGACCTCCCCTGGGACAGCCCCAGCGGCCATCAGGAAGCTCTACCAGGTGAAGGGGAAGAAGAACATCCGGGCCACAGAGCGGGCGCTGAGCTGGGACAGCTTCAACACCGGGGACTGCTTCATCCTGGACCTGGGCCAGGTGGGTGGCCGAGGCTGGGCAAGGAATGAGGCCATACCCCACTCCCAGTGGACCCTCCACCAGGGAGTGCCATCCCAAGCCCAGCCCTTGGGGTTGTCTCCAGGGCTACAGCCACCAGAGCCCCGTGGCTCTGACCTGTGTAAGATGGCCTCTATGTGGACTCAGGCACTTCACTGTGTACTTGGTCCCCTCCAGGTGACCACAACACCTCCCGGGTGAGTGCCGGAGAGGTATGGAGTAACGGCAGGGAGCACAGACGCAATGTGTCTGAGTATTTCTGATCCTTGGTTGAATCTGGTTGCACCTACATTAGAGGGCCACTGTGGGCAGAGCCGGCCTCCGGCGGTGTTCCCAGGCTCTGAGTCCACTCCCTCCCTCTCAGGAGCCATGGTGGCCTGGGCTACCTGCCTGCCAGCCACTCATGCATTGAGTCCAGGGTGCTCCTCTGGGCCAGCATGGGGGCCTGGGGAGGCAGCCAAGATGGCCTGTCTCCATCCTAGCCCATGCAGCAGTGAGTGGGTCAGAGGCCAGGGGCTGGGGCTCTCAGGCAGGGAGGGACCACCAGCCCCCATCCCAGGGAGGAGCCAAAGATGGACCTTCAGGGGAGGGAGCAGGCGAGCAGGGCTGGAGAGGGAAGGGGCATGGTCCTGGAGTGTAGGTGGCTAAGGAAGGCCTTGAAGACACTGCTTTGGGGCTGGAGGATGGCCAAAGATTAGGCGGGAGGGTCAACCTCGCTGTTCTCAGGAGGGCGGCGGCGGTGAGAGGAGGCAGGGGCACAGGGACAGGCCTTGTATCCAGTGGCAGTTCAGGAGAGGAGATGGGGGAGGGGAAACAGCTCTGGGGTGGCATCCCCACTTCCCCGCAGCCCGCCCCCCCCCCCCCCCCTCGCCATTCAGCACACATCTGTATTGTGCCTAACTATGTGCCAGCTCAGCTTTGGCGAGGGCCCAGGGCAGGGAGCAAATCTGTCAGGCTCACTTCCTAGAGTGAGAGGCTGGCTCTAATGAGGTAAAGAGGTGACATGGGCAAGAATAGCACAGTCTTCCTCTAAGGCCTGTCCCTGCCTTCTGTCACACATCCAGGGACAGTCCTCCAGGGAGAACAGGGGAGGCAGGACCCTCCTGGGCTGGGGCAGGACTCGGCCGCTGGCTGTGACCGGGCTGCCCCCTTCCTTGCAGAGCATCTTTGCCTGGTGTGGTGGGAGGTCCAACATCCTAGAGCGCAACAAGGCCCGGGACCTGGCCCTGGCCATCCGGGACAGCGAGCGGCAGGGCAAGGCCCAAGTGGAGATCGTCACCGATGGGGAGGAGCCTGCTGAGATGATCCAGGTTGGAGGACACTGGCGTGGGCAGCTGGGTGCCCTGCTTGGAAGTGGTCAAGAGAGTCAGTGATGAGCTGGGATGCAAGGGTGGCTGGGCCAGGGTACAGGCGTCTCTGTGAGGAGGAGCAGGCAGCCTGGCTGGTGGGTGGGTTGTGCTCACTCTCCCTAGTGCCTTGGTGCAGGACATGGTGAGCCAGACCAGAGGGGTGGCCCTGAGTGTGACGGCTTTAAAGTTTGGGGGCAGGAATTCCAGTATACCTGGCCTGCTCTGGCTCTGCAGGTTCTGGGCCCCAAGCCTGCTCTGAAGGAGGGGAACCCTGAAGAAGACCTCACAGCCGACCAGACGAACGCCCAGGCTGCGGCGCTCTACAAGGTGGGCACTCCAGGCCTTGTGCAGCAGGCGCAGGGCCGGGGCTGAAGGGAGAGGAGCAGCTCAGAGGGCAGGAGGATGGGAAGTGGGGGGTGGCAATCCCCAAGGACATAACTGTCATTTCACTTCGGGGCCCTTCCTGGTGAAGTTCAGAAGCTAGTTCCAAGCGTCCTCTGTTGAACAACTCTGGTGGGTCAGTGGATTTGGAGCCTCACCAGGCAGTGCCCAGCAGTATTGAGGTGGAGGGCAGGGGTGGGGGCTGCCTCGGCCAGGGCAAGGCTCTGGGGAGCAGGAGAGAGGGCCCTGGCCCTCTCTGGGCTGAGACGAGGGCTGGTGCTCCGGGAAGTCAGACTTGGCCTTCCCTTCCCCCCTCAGGTCTCTGATGCCACTGGACAGATGGACCTGACCAAGGTGGCCGACTCCAGCCCCTTTGCCCCTGAGCTGCTGGTGCCCGACGACTGCTTTGTGCTGGACAACGGGCTCTGTGGCAAGATCTACATCTGGAAGGGTACGCGGGGCTTCTCCACAGCCGCCTGGGCCCTGTAGCTGCCCTAGCCCAGGCAGGCACCCATGGCCACTGCTCTGAAGCTGCAGCCCCCTGCAGTCGCTGAGGGCCTGCTCAGACGTGTTGCTGGGTCCTGCCCCAGAGATTCAAGCTTGCTAGGCCTGGGGGCAGCTACCACTCCTGGCAACCACTCTTTTAGCCCCTTCCTTGGCCTTCAGGGCTTGGAGACCCCAATCCTGGACTCTGCCTCAAGGTGTGACAGGTAAATTCTAGATAAATTACACATCACCTTATGCAGTGGGTGGTGAACTCGCAGAACTTGTTTCCCAAGAGATGGTATCGAGAGATGGTATTGGCTGGAGGGAAACTGCTGTGCTGAGCCCTCCTGTCCTGCCGGCTCTGGCCCTCAGGCCCTGGGCCCTGGCTTTGCTTCCTGGAGCCTGTTTCACCTTCCTGACCAGCGGACAAGCTTCTCTAAAGCAGGAACTGTGTTTATCTGATGGTCTCGATGAGATAGCTACAGGGTTAACAAGCTTGCCAGCCCCCAGCCTGGTCAGGAAGAGAGGTGAGGCGTCCAGAGATGGCGGCTCCCAGCGGCTCATACTGCGGCCTCCCAAATCCAGCAGAGACCTGGGATAGGGGCCTGGAGGTGCTGGCAGCATGGTTGATCTCTAGGGTTTGGGGAGGGGATGAGAGAGGCTCCTGCTGAGGCTGCTTTTGCCCTCCCTGGAGGGGACGTGCCCCGCGGCACTGATGCCAAGCATAGGAACCTCAAGCAAAGAATTATTACAGAAAGAGAATCCAGAGGAGAAACGGGGAGTGTGAGAGCCAGGAAGATGGGTGGGTGCCTGTGGGTCGGGTGCGGCTGGTGTGTTGACAGGGAGGGAGTTGAAGCATGTCAGTTCAGATATGCTGTAGTTCACGGGGTCCCCACAGCCTGGCTGCAGAGCCAGCCACTGTTCCCAGCACTATTTCTTTGGGAAAAATGCCTTGAACTGGAGCACAGGTTGGGTTTAAGGACTGTCTGCAGAAATGGGTGGATTCTGCATGGTTTATTTTGATTAGCACTCCAGTAGCATAACCATTATACCAGTGGAGACTCGCTGGCATTATAGAAGTCTGTTCTCCATAATAAATTGTCCCTTTTGTTCTCAGTTTGTCAAGAAGGCTTGAGTTGGGCACGGTGGCCACGCCTATATTAAAGCAATTTGGAAGGATGAGACAGGAGAATCGCAAGTTCAAGGCCAGCCTGGGCAACTTGGTGAAACCCTGTCTCAAAATACAAAATAAGGGCTGGGGATATGGTTCAGTTGGTTTAGTGCTTCCCTCGCCTGCACAAGGTCCTGGATCAATCCCCAGCACCACCACAAATAAATAACGGCTTGGGATATGGTTCAGTGGTAAAGTGCCCCCGGGTTCAGTCCTCAGTACGAAGAAAAGAAAAGGCTTGCTAGCCATACAATTGACAGGCACAACAGGTAAGGGTCCTGCCCCTACAGTTTGATGGAGAGAGAAAACCCATTCTTCCTGATGTATCCCCCAGGGCCCTGGTCAGAGCAGAAGGTAGTTTGTGCTGCTGGAGATGGAATCCACGTGGTCAAGTGCTCCAAAGTGGGTTTTGATGGTCAGACCTGGCAGAAGTAGTTTTCATTTACCTTTGAGATGCCAGTTTAGAAAAAGTATTACAAGGCCGATTTCATACTTCCAAAGAGCTATTTGGCATTCTCATTAACAAAAATTTGATAGCTAGTCTGTGGACCCCTGTTAAATTTCTATTTGGCATTCTCATTAACAAAAATTTGATAGCTAGTCTGTGGACCCCTGTTAAATTTCCTCAAGAAAAATGGGATGGAAACTCTAAAGGATCTCTGTTCTTCACTCCTCCTGTGCTGCAGGGCGAAAGGCTAACGAGAAGGAGCGGCAGGCGGCCCTGCAAGTGGCAGAAGGTTTCATTTCCCGCATGCAGTATGCCGCAAACACTCAGGTGAGGAGGCACCTTGGGCCCCAGGCCCCACTCCTGGGCCTCCTTGTCCAGTGTGGTTGGCCTGTGCTCCCTGGGACCACTGTCTCTGGCTGTGACTGCCCCTGGTAGCCATCATTCTGATAGGGCTCATGGATAACAGGTGGCCTCTGCCAAACTGTACTGGTCCTTGAAGCAGGGCTTTCTCAGCCTGGTCCCTGTAACCCGTCTCCCCTCTTCGCGTATCTGGAGGAGCTGCCTGGCCTGGCCTGCGTGTGCTTGGGCCTTCTGTCCCACCCATTAGTGATAGAGGTGGCAGCTTCCAAGCCAGCCTTCTCCCCACTGTCCTGCAGGTGGAGATTCTGCCCCAGGGCCGCGAAAGCCCCATCTTCAAGCAATTCTTCAAGGACTGGAAGTGAGGGTGGGCGTCCCCCTGCCCCTGACTGCCTTTGCCTGCTCAGTGTTGAGAAGCCCCGCTGACTTCAATAAAGGAAACCAGTGCCTTCCCCACTCTCCCACTGCCTGCCTGTGTGGGTTTTCATTGCCATGGAGGCAAGGGGGACTGGAGGTGGCCTGGGTCCTGCTGGCTGATGGCCCAGGGTGGGGCTGAGAGATAAGCACCATTCTGGTCTGGGCGTCTGCCTCTCTTGCTCCTGGGCAAGGTGCCCCTCTTGTCTTCACCTGCTTCCTTCTCCTGTGTGTGGTGTGGGGGAGAGACAGCAAAGGGAGGAGCGCCAAGGGGCAGAGGGGTGCTACATCAGGTGTGGCCTGGACAAGCCTGAGCCCTGAGGCCAGGCAGGGCTGCGTCCTGAGGCAGTGGTGGCTCCCAGCTCCAAAGCTGATCAATTCTTCTTGCTGATTTTGTGCCACACAACACTGAAAAACAAGCTGCCTTTTGCAGATCCCCACATCCTCCCATCCTTGATCTGACAGGATGCAAGAGCTGGTGCCAGGCACAGCTTTGAAAGGCGAGAGGCTAGCACGCACACAGTGGCTCTGGCAATAGTTTTAGATTTACGGAGTACTGCAAGTCCCCATGGAGGGCAAGGCCATTCCCCAAGGAAAACGCACAGGTTAAGATTTCTGCATCTCCTGTCAGAGGGTTCATTCCCCTCTGGCAGCCCTGTACCTTAACAGCTCCTGGACTACACCACTGGCCACTTCTGAAGGTTTGAGGAAAGCAGCCATGAGCACTCTGGTCTGAGGAGCCTCAAGCAGGCCATGAGGGAGAGGAAAGACCACTGCTGCTCCTGAGGGGACAGTTGTTCCCCTTCAGCCAGAGCCCTGGCATGCAGCCTAGCCCCCACGGTGGAGCCCATGTTCCTAGTGGGCCTTCAGGTGACAGGAGGGAGGGAGGACACCTGACTAAGGCTCCGGCAACGTGACCCAGGTGCAGCTCTCCTCCCCTCCAAGCCCACTATGCCTGCATCCCCCTCTGCTGGTCTGAGGGCGCTGCTGCAGGAATTCACAGAACAAAGCCTTGTTTAAGTCCAGCAAAGGTGACATGAGGCAGACGGCAGGGCTTGTCACCAGCTGCACTTGGGGGAGTACCCTTCTGCACCTAGAAGGCCATCTGTCATCCTCACCTCTGGAATGGGTCCCACCTGCAGTTATTAGGCCTGGAGGAAGGATGGAGGCATGGAGGGGGCTCTCACCTGCCCCCACCCCCAGCTTGGGTGCCTGGCCTGGAGCTGTGAGGGGAGCAACAGAGCCAGGCTTGTCCAGAAGCAAATGCAGGACACCATGCCAGTCTACCCTGATAGGACCCAGGGCCACCGTGTCCACTGGCCAGAGCTCGCACCTGCAGCCAGTGAAGATGGGCCTGGCAGGAGCTCAGTGCCGAGTCTGGCCAGGGCATAGACAGCTGCTCCTTCTTGGGCCACGAGCTTCCACCTGCAGGGCTCTAACTGGGACCTGGGACAAGGCACAGGAAGGCCCTGCAAGATGGGTCCTGGAAGGATACGGTGGGGACCAGACCCTCCAACTGGAGCAACTGCTTTATTCTAGAAGTGCTGGTGTGTGAGCAACTACCTCCTTCCTCACTCAGGACAGAAAACAATCATGAGGAAGCGTAGTCTCCCAGGACAAGCCCCTAGCTGGTGGGCAGCTGGGATGGGGCAGCCGGGGCCACCAGCCCAATGCCCATCTCTAGACCACAAACTGAGGGGAGGGGAGGCCTGGGGAGGAGCAGCACCAGCTGCCAGTGCTGCCTCCTGCTGGCTGTCATCGCTGCTCCTCCCCCTGGGATTTGACCCAGAGGTAGGACCCAATGCTGCCAGGGAGCCAGAGCTCCAGCTGTCTCCACCTGGCAAGCTCCTATGCTGTGGAGGGGCGTGGCACGCCCAGATGGGCTGCTGCGCCTTGCACCACCCACTGCCACGAATGCTGGGATGCAGCCCTGGGGGCGGGAGCACGGGTGGGACGGCAGGACTCTGCTTGCTCCGGAGGCAGGTCTGCAGGGAGCAGTCAGGTCTAGTCGCCTGGAACATCTCGCACTGGTGAGGGTACCCAGGTCCAAGAGCTTCTCACCTCATTTGCTGAGGCAGGAAAGCACCTGGCCTGGCCAGGGGGCTCTAGACGTGGTTTGCCATGTGTCCTTGGAAGCCTGGTGGCCCAGGCTGGGAGTCTTTCTATCAGCTGGTCTCTGGGAGGCTCAGATCAGCCCTGCACCCTCAGAGGAGTGGGGCTGCAGGTCACACACACCTGTGAAGGTGAGATCTGAGGTGCGAGAGGCTTGTGGTCCAGGGTACTTCTGTGCCAACAAGGAGGCCTGTCCCTTTGATGCCCGGGCCAGGTAGCTCTCCAGGGTCTTGAGCAGCCGCCGTGGGCTCTTCTTGGCCAACGCTTCCAAATCTGGAGGAGAGGATTGGGGAAAAGAAAGCTCAAGGAGCTCTGGGTACCCAACAGCCAGGGCGTTGAGCCTAGCAGCTCCAGTGAGCATTCCTAACCCCTGGGCCAGGGAGGCCAACATGAAAGACCACCTAGGACGGAGAGTAACAAGAGAGCCCAGGCCCATGTGCTGCCTTATCCAGCTGGTCTTAGCTCTCAAGAGTCAGTCCCCTGCTGGACCCTTGGTTCCCATGTTTGATTCAGAAAATGTGACCCCCAGAGGCATATGGCCAGGAAGGAAGGGAGTGGTAGCATAGAACTCAGAGCAGCAGGCCCTGGAGGGTGGCTGCTGCATGGGGGCAGGAGAGGGAGCTGCAGCCTGGAGCAGAAACCACCAGGGTCTCTGGACCTGAGACATGGTTCAGGGGCTGCAGCTCCCCAGGACAAAGAGCACACCTTTGAGAACAAAGCCTGAGTCTGAGATGGTCTTCTGCTGGGTCCTCCAGACGTGGGCGAGGCGGAGGAAAGTGGCAGCATAGAAGCTGTTCACCACGGCAATGACATTTTGCTGCCGGTTACACTCCCTACGAGACCAGGGAGGTGGCCAGTTAAGCCACAGACACCCGGGCACCCTCCCTCCTTCCCTCCAGGGAGCCCTAGAGGAGCCAGCCAAACCCAGAGATTCCACTGCTCTCCAGGAGGCTCTGCTCCTGGGTCAAGTCGGGGAGCAGGGGTGGCTGGAGACTGGTGCACAGGGACTCTGCCCAGGCTCTCCAGGACTAGCAGGGGTCACACTAACCAGCTGCAGCTGGGCCTCACCTGGAGAGACACTCCTCCCTCAAGGCCTGGATGGCGATGCGGGTGACGTTCACAGACATCAAACAGAAAGGAAACTGCTGGAATGGAGGGGCAGCGGGTCAGTGGCTGCCCAGCCTCACCCTGTTTTACCCTGAGCTCAGCTTGGCCAGAGCCAGTCAGAGGCAGAGGTGGCTGCTCATGCTGTCGTCCCATCTTACAGGTGAGAACACTGAGGTTATGTGCTCCGCAGCTGGGGTGTGCTCAGTGGCAGAGCATTTGCCTGGCCAGCATGAGGCCCAGGCTGCGACCCCAGCACAGCACACACAGAAAGAACACTGAACAAAGGCTGTAGTTCAGCTAATACTTTCTTAGTTTTGATAATGGTTCTAGGACTACACAAGGTTATTTCTAGCGGATGGTAAGAGAAAGATATATGGGAACTCTGGGTTACTTTTTCAATTTCTAAGTCTAAAATTATTTCAAAATAAAAATTAAAGTGCATTATTTAGACTTGGCCTCTTTAAGACAATGTGACCCGACGGCTAAGGGTGTGTGGGGTCCCAACAGCTCCCTTCATTCCAACACAGCTTTGCTGCCCTACCTCGTTATTTATTTACTTATTGTACTGAGGATAGAACCGGGCGGCACATTACCACTAAGCTATATTCCCAGCCCTTTTTGAGAATTTGAGACAGTGTCTTGCTAAAATTCTGAGACTGGCCTTGAACTTGAGGTCTTCCTGCCTCAGCCTCCTGAACTGTGGGAAATCACAGGTGTGCATCACCGTACCTGGCCACCTATATATCCTGAATGTATTGAGGCCAAGCTCATCTTCTTCGCACCTCTGCTTGCGGTGACTATACACTTCTCCCCAGACCCTCAGGTCACAACTGGTTTCCTGGACCCCAGCCCCACGAGCCTCTGCTAAGCCTTGGTTGGTCCACACCTCTCATCCTTCCTCAACTCCCTAAATCCTGCCACCACGTCCCTGGCAGAACAGTAGTGCTCCGTGCTTCCTACTCCAGCATGCCGCTGCTGCATGTTTTTTTTTTTTTTTTAATTTTTAATATTTATTTTTTTAGTTTTTGGTGGATATAACATCTTTGTTTGTATGTGGTGCTGAGGATCGAACCCGGGTGGCACGCATGCCAGGCGAGCGCGCTACCACTTGAGCCACATCCCCAGCCCCGCTGCTGCATGTTAACAGCACGTATTCCCACACTCACTGACTGTGGAGGGGAGGCACCTCTGCTCTGCAGACCCCTGTACATGCTCCTCCCACAGCCCCCAGCTTTGATTGCCACCTCATCAGATGATATTGCCCACTTGAAAATTGCAAGTACTTGGAATTATGTGAAATAAAAACTACTGAAAAGTATCCTTCCCACTACCATGCCTTGTTTGCTCCCTTTTGTGACAAAATTCCTTGAAAAAGTTGTCTAATTTACCATCTCCAATTTATCCCTCCAATTCCCTCTTACACCCAATCTAAATAAAGGTCTTTTGTGTCTAACCCTCATTGAAAATGCTCACATCAAGGTCCCCGGGGACAAACCCAGACACTGCAGATGCTCCTCTCCGTAGTCGGCACCATCCGCCCAGGTGGCTCAGGCCTGCTCCACTTGGCTTCCAGAGTGGCACCCACCCCTGGGCTCCCGTCCTGCTTTCAGCCCGCGCTGCCCACTTCATGCTGCAGTGGCTTAGGCTGCCTCACCCCTGACATTGGAGGTTCCCAGGATCCCTCGCACACGGTGTCCTGCACATGGTGTCCTGCCCCCTCAAGAGTTTCTGATTCCTGAGGTCTGGGGAGGGCGCAGAAGGTCCAATTCTAACAAGTCCCGGGAAGGCTGATGAAGGGCATCTCTGGAGCCACAGGTCTAGCCCACAGCCCTCTCCCTAATTCCACACTCATATATCCAACTACTTACTAACACTGCCACTTCCAAGTCTGAGGGACCTTTAAAAATACGTGTGGAAAATAGAACCCCAGCCCTGTTCTCCTTTTCAGCTGCATGTACTGAACAACCCCACTGTCTGCTTTCTTAGCCCTAACCCTGATCGACCCTCAACACAGCTGCTCTGCACTCTTACGCCCACACTGACTTCTGTATAATCAGTATCTCCTCTAGAGACCCCCAGCCCCAGCCCCCGATCACCGCCAGCCTGGACCTGAAGAAAGCCCTCCCTGAACACTACCCTTCACCTTAATTTAACAGTAAGAACAGCTGCTCAAACCCTGCAGCCGCTCCTCATCTGACTCAAGGGAAAACCTGGAGCCCCTCCTGTGGCTGGCAGGCCTGTGGAATCTGGCTGCCACCTCTGGGCCAAGTCTTGCTGCATTCCTGTGTCCCTCCCACTCCCACTGGTTTCCTTGCCATTCTCCCTCTGCCTGGAGTGTCCTTCCCCAACCTTCTTCAAGGCTTGGTGACATCTTGGCTCACCTCTTGTGGGATCCTGTCACCAGCTCCTCCTCCTCTCTGACCCACCCCACTGTGCCTTCTTAGCACTTGCTGCCTCTCATGCTCTAATGGACCTGGGCACTAAGCCTACATCATGCCAGCTCTGCAGGGGATCCTGTCTTGCTCCTGAGGCATCCCAAGCTCCACGAGAAGTGACTAACATGGGATGTGAACGACCTCCATGCAGCGGTGAGTGAGCCCCAGCTCATAGGAACCTGGGCTAGACGAGGGAAGGAAGCAGGTCAAACTCGTCCCCTAAAATGGAGGGACTACCTCCTTTCACTGCTTAGGAAACCATCAGCCCTAAGCCCAGAAGGCAGGACTGGACAGAGAGCAGGACCCTGATGGCGAGTACAGGGTTAGCTGAGGGCTGACTCCTTGCCTTTAGGGTCAGGAGAAACCACCAACCCTGAGCAAGGGTCTCCTCAAGGCGTAGAGGGTGAACAGCCTTCCCGTGTGTGTCTGGTGCTCTGTGTGCAGTCCCATTTAATTTTCTCAAGGAGCCAGATCCAGTTGCTGGGATCCCCATCATCGAATGAGGAGACCAAGGCTCCACACTGCTAAGAACTTGCTGGAGACCACATCTAATGAGTGGTGGAGTTCAGACTCCAACACATCGTATGACAGGGTCTGACTCACTGTCCGAGAGCCTTAGCATCAGTCTCAACCAGGGAAGTCCTCCCGCCTGCTCAGTTCCTTGCTCCAGAGCCCTCTCCTCTGGCTTCCCACCAAAGCCCACCTGAATGTGGTGACGAGACAGGCGGAAAATCTCCTGGGCCATCAGCAAGGTCTTTGCATCCATCACCAGGTACAGCAGATGCAGGAGGGCAAGGAAGCCTGCCCCTCGAAGGTCTGTGGCTGGATTCGCTCCTACAATAGCCATGAGAAAATTCGACATGACGGTGAGTGGGCTCAACCAAGCCCTGGCCCCCTGACCTCTAGGGATTTGCTTGGGGAGCTGCCCTATACCAGCCCCTTTCCGCTGGCTCTCCAGGACCACCCAGGCCTGTCCCCCGGCGTCCTGGGGACCACCTCCGACAGCAGTTTTCTCTTGTCTGCATGGCCCTCTGGAGGCACTTAAGAGCCTTTACAAGACACATCTGAACTTCTGGTCCCAGGAAGATGAGTAACACATCCTCCCTGTGATTCCACCAAGAGCAGCTGCAACAGCCAGGCGCCTCCGCCGGGCCAGTGCTCTGAATCCTGGAACGACATTGTGGTGAAGTTTTTGGGTTTCTTTTTGCCTAATACATTTCATCCAAAAGCTGGAGAAGAGTGGCAACCCAGAAATGCCAAGGGGAGCATGCGAAGCCTTGAATGTATGCCCCAAATTTCATGTGCTAGAAACTTAACCCCCAATTCATATATTGATGGCTTTGGGTGGTAGGGCCTTTGAGAGGTAACCAGGCTGCGATGAGGCCACCAGGGTGGGGCCTCCACGAAGGGACTGGCAGCTTCACGTGAAGAGGAGCGACTCAGGGGATGGGCTTCTCTGTTAGGCCATGTGCTGTCCTCTGCCACGTTTTGTCACAGAAGGACGGCCCCAGCCAGAGGCCCAGCAGACGGGATGCCACGCTCTTGACCTTCCCAGCCAATATATTCACGAGCCAGATCCACTTCCATTTTTAAAGAAGGTATTTCATTACAGCAACAGAAAACAGATTACGGTAGCACAAATAGAGAAAGACCCAAGAAAGCCTGCTATTCTGGCCAAAGGGCCAGGAGAGAAGCAGCCTAGCAAGAAAGAACATTTTATTTTTATTTATTTATATTTTTGGTACTAGAGACTGAACCCAGGAGTGCTCAACCCCTGAGCCACATCCCCAGCACTTTTTATGTTTTATTTTGAGATAACATCACATTAAGCTTTTAAGGCCTTGCTAAATTGCTGAGGCTGCTCTTGAATTTATAATCCTCCTGCCTCAGCCTCCCAAGCTGCTGGGATTACAGGCATGTGCCTCCATGCCTAGCCAAGACATAACACTTTAGATAATAACCATCCTATCCAGCCAAACAGGACAGAGAAACATGTCCCCACTCCCACTCCTCAGCAAAGGCCCCACAGGGGCCTGAACTTCTGCCCTGACCTGTCTGTAACGAGGCACTTTTATTCTTCCCAGTGGTAAGGAGCAACCCTGTCCTCTCTGCACGTCAGTGGAGGTCATGTGAAAGTAGCTATGAAATACTCCTGCCCCTCCCAGCCAGTTTTGTCCAGAGGCCCAAAGGGACACTTGGGCTTTACCCAGTGAGGTGACAGCCCTCCTTTCCCCACTGACATGGCATCCGAGGAGGCCTGCTAGAATGGGAGATATAAATGAGATACGGAGTGTCTTCACACAATACTCAAAATGTCCAAGATGTAACAGAAAACCACATACAAAGCTGAGAACAGGATGATCTCATTTCTCATCCTCAGTGTGCATGAGAAATGACCCTCAATAGACACAATGCTAAGGTGACACAGAGCTGGGGTGACCTGGCAGGCTTTCAGAGCAGCCATTGTAGACAGAAGAACGCCTCACACCTCCATCTCCAGTGCCTCCGAATACACTGCATGGGAAAGAGATTAAGATGCTCATCAGCAGAGCAGGTGACTCTCCTGGGCTCTCAGGGAGGGCCCAGTGTGGTAAGAAAGGGCCCTAAGAGCAGAAGGGGAGGCACAAGCACAGGGCCAGAGAGAGGGTGGCTCACAGGAGCTGTTTCTGGCTTTGAGAAGAAGGAATGCAGGAGGCCTCTGGAAAACAGGAAAGACAAGAAGTGGATTTTCCCTTAGAGCCTCCAAAAAGGAGGGCTGCCCATGAAGCCTTGATCTGCGTGGGACCTCTGGACTGCAGAATCAGAGGACAGTGAACATGCTGTGTTATTCCAAGCTACTAAACTGGAGATTTGTCATAGCAACAGCAGAAAACTACCACAGCAGCTCTGCCTCTCAAGAGCCATTATGAATGAATACACCTTGCCTTTTCTCTTTTCAATGCTGGGGATGGAAGCCAGGGCTTTGTGCACATTAAGCTCGTACCCCACCACTGAGCTACACCTCTAGTTCCACTGAAGAAATACTAATAAGAAAAAAACAAATGGAAACTTTAGAAATGAAAAAATACATCAAATAAATCTAAACATTGGAGATAAAGAATGAGAGATCAGTGACTATGAAGGTGGAACAAATAAAATTACCCCATCTGAGCAAGAGTACAGGGGAAAGAGCAGAAATGAATGAAGCCTGGGAGATCTACTAGGTTATAACAAAGATCTAAAGAATGAGCAGAAAGTGCTGGGGATGTGGCTCAGTGGTACAACAGAAGCCTAGCAGTGCGAGGCCCTGGGTTCAATGCCCACAACCACAAAACCCAACAGCAGCAAAGGTCTAACTTTATGGCCTGAGCACAAGAGAAGGCAAAGTCTGAAGAAGTATTCAAAGTAATCATGGGTGGAAATTTACCAAATTTCACAAAGGACATAAAACAGACAGATTCAAGCAGTTGAGCTAACCCCAAGCATGTTCTGGTCAAAATCCTGAAATCTAAAGACAAAAGCTAGGCATGATGGGCGCCTACCTGTAATCCCAGGCCAAGACAAGAGGACTGTAATTTCAAGGCCAGCCTCAGAAATTCAGCAAGGCCCTAAGCAACTTAGCAAGACTCTGTCTCAAAATAAAAAATGGAATGGGGAAGTGACTCCTGGGTTTAATCCCCGTTATTAAAAAAAAAAAAAAAAAAAACAGACAAAAGATCTAGGAAGCACGGACAGAACCACACTTCTTAGTCATAGGGGAGGAAGTCAAGCGCCCGTGGACTGTGGACTTCTCACCAGACACCACAAGGCCAGAGGGAAGCAGTGCGCCTTCAAGAGCTGAAGGAGAAACAGGCTAACGTTGGTACCCACAGACCTCCGAGGAGGGGAGATGGAGGCATTCTCAGGTGAAGGGAATCTCTAAACTTTCTTCCCAGGAGACTAGGAGAGGCAGTCCTGGAATACGAGGAGGGAAGAACAAGGCGAGGAGCAAGCAGGTGTATGGGTGGGATGCCAAGGCCCCTGTGGCTTATTTTTGTGTTGGGAAGGGAACCCAGGGCCACCATACTCTGGGCGAGTGCTCCACCACCAAGCTGTGTCCCAGCCCTCCCTCCAGAGTTTTTGACATCATGTTTGATGGTGGAAGCAATCAACTGTCTGGTGTGGTTCTCAATACGCAGGAAGGACAACTAAGCTAAACAGGTTTAAACACACTGCCACTACCACCAGATTATAACCAAGTGTGCATACGTAAAGCCTTTTCTAATTAAGGTCATTTGCTATTCCATACAAATATAACCTGATATGATTTTGAAAAAAAAGTATTGTTATGGGTCAAACTATATGTGCCTTGACCAAACAAACTCCACTTTACCCTGCTTCTCCCATGTGAAACTCTGCTACGTAACCCATCTCCTGCTAAGCACATGCTGTTATTCTTATACAACATATTAAGTTCTCTTTTTAATTCCCATTTTTCTTGAGCAGTGTACTACTATACCCTGAAGTGCACTTCCTACTTTGCTATGTTTTGACTTACTGGTAGCTCATGATTTTGGGTTATAAAAGAGATGTCCTACTTTCTGCAAGGGGTCAAGATATGCAGAGGCAACTTAGTTGCTGCCCCTTGGCCCACCAGTAAATAAAGCTTCACATCCTGCTTCAAGACTGACCCAGTGATTCCCAAACATGCCACAAAAGTATCACCCCAAACAAGTGAGATCATCTTCCTTTAATTTTAAAAATATATAATAAGATTTTCACTAGATGGGGGCTGGGGATGTGGCTCAAGCGGTAGCGTGCTCGCCTGGCATGCGTGCGGCCCGGGTTCGATCCTCAGCACCACATACCAACAAAGATGTTGTGTCCGCAGAGAACTAAAAAATAAATATTAAAAAAAAAAAATTCTCTCTCTCTCTCTCTCCTCTCTCACTCTCTCTTTAAAAAAAAAAAAAAAAAAGATTTTCACTAGAAAAAGAGCACAGAACCCAAATCAATCCTATTCCGGGTCCTGTCGCTTCTGAGGGTTGCCTGGGGTCTTTCCCCTCCTGTCCTCGGCCTCTGCCTTTGCTGTGCCCTTGAGGTGTCTCTCCCATCCTGCCTCACACTGCTGGCGCAGCCTCTTCCCTGGCCCTGGGACCAGGGGCAAGCAAGGGGAAAGTGCATGTCTCCTTACCCTGGAAGCCCAGGTCCTCCCAGTGGTCTCCCCGGAGGGCGCAGTCCAGCTTGGAGCCAGTCAGCTTCTTGTAGATAGTCTGGAGCACACGGCCATGCACTGGGTCTTGGCTGTCCAGGCCACCTGCCCCCCAAAGCACCAATGTTTTGCAGACTATCCCGTGGGAGGACTGGGTGCTCAAGACACCCTCCTCTCAGCTCCAGCTCCCACCTGCCCTCAGGTGCATGCAAGAGCCCTGGCCTGGCCTTGGATGAGTGGCACAGTGCTCTAGCCCAGCACCCAGACAGTGTGTGCCCTGTGGCAGTCCCAACACTCACACTGGGCAATGGTCAGGACCAAGTCCCTCTCTTCCCTAAGGCCCTGGTGGAGCTTTGGAGGTCCGAAGAGGCAGTGCCGGAGGGCGGCGAGCCCAGTCCTTCGAACAGTTGGCTGTATTCTCTTCTGGGGAGAAAGATTACATGTAATGGGCCGAGGGCCAGCTTAGCCTGCCTTATAGAACTGACCATCATCTGGGGTCAGTTGGCTTCCCAGCTAGCATCTGCCTCTGGGAGTGAAAGAAGGCAGAGACTGCCAAGAACCCTCCAGCCTCCCAGCGGCTCTTCCAGCTTCTCTGCAGGGAGAAAGAGGTGCCCTGAAGTTGGCATTCCCTGCCAGTTCTGTGCACTTGGTCCTTCGGAATTTTCCAGCACTAGCTCTTCCAGTGACTCCTGGGATGCCCAGCTCTGAGGAATCCCCATGTAGTCAGACAAAAAGGTGGCCAGGGTTCCCAGCAGGGCTGCCCCTACCCTTTACATGTCCATCTCCCTCTCTCACAAGGTGAATTACAACTCGACTTCCAGGATGCGGGCCAGTGGGGAGGGGCTTAATGGGGACTCACTGGCGTGAGAAGCCTCTGAGGTGTGGCTGCAGCCCTGGCCATGACCAGCGCCTCCTAAGCTCAGTTGTGCTGGCTCCTTGTGGTCAGGACCACTGCTGCTAGCCTTAGAACATTCTTTTTTCTTTTGTTTGAGGGGCTGGGTATGGAGCTCAGAGCCTCACACACGCAAGGCAAAGACAAATGCTCTACCATTGAGCCCACCTCCAGCCCCGGCCTGGGGATACTCCAATCGGTAGCTTCTGACTCTCTGGACTCTAGTGACCACCACAGCTCCTGAGTCAGGTTCCATGCTGACGATCTGCACCTGCCTTCTTCTCAACTGACTGCTAAACACTCAGGATGTCCCAGAAAGCCCAGCCTGGATTCCCCCATACTCCCTCCTTTTCTAACCCCACATATTTCTTAAGTTTAGCCGGCGGCCAGCACAGGCTTCATAGATGAAAGTTCAGAATATGAGAAATCACTAGGGAGTTTTTAATTAAAGAGACAGACTCTAATTACCTTTAAACCAGCTCCAGGACAGCTTTTCCTAGCTTCAGCCTCCAGCCACCTATTGTGGTAGTGAGGTTTACTGAAGAGGCTAGCGAGAGAGTGAGAACATGCCAGGGAGTGGACTTGTATTGGGGAACAAAAAATTCTGGGAAAAATCCCATCCAATGAAGATTAAGGTGGGGGCAGTGTCCCAAGGTCAGGGGTGATGACTGGGTGGCCAGGCACGCCTCCACACAGACAAGCCCTTGGACCTGAGAAGGATGGGGAAAGCTCTGGACACAAGATGTGCCTAAGCGCCTCTCGCCCAGCCAGGGAGGTAACTCAAATCACGTTCAAGGATGGCCTTCCACACTTAAGATTCCTAAGTGGCTCCTGAATCCTTCAGGGAGCTTGCCTCCATTGGCTATGACTCACTCAGCTCCTTGGACAGCTGTGTTGCCTCCCCAAGGCGCTTCCTGGTCCTTGGTTCCCACTTCCCATCACTAAGAGGGAAAAGCAGAGGACAGCTGCACAGGCCCCTGAAGGACAGGGCCACAGGAACTCCACAAGCACAGTCCCACAAAGCTACCAGTGCCCTGATGAGTCATGGGCCTTGGTCACTTGGGATCCTGTGCTCCAGTGTTCCCTAGGTGAGATGAGGCCCTCACATGGAAGCTTCCAACTTGCTGCCCCAGGGCCCTATCCTGGAGGGAGGGGAACTCGGCTCCTGGGAAGCAGGAGCCTTCTTGAGAGCCCAACCCTCCCTGTTACCTTGAAGGAAGAGAGGTCCAGAGTCTGGAGGTGCTGCAGGGCCTCCCCAAAGGAGATGAGCTGTCCAGGCTGGTCTGAGCAGCCCCAGCTCTCTGTGGCAAAAGGGAGGATACTTGAGTACTTGTAACAGTCGTCATTCTGTCCGCAAACCTTTACCTAGAGCCTCCTGGTTGTCACTTCGGAGCCAAGCACTGGCTTCCAGTTGAACATCAGACACCCACAGCCATAGCCTTCCTTTCTTTATTTTATTTTATTTTTTAGTTTTAGAACTAAAATAAATAAAATATCTTTATTTTTATGTGGTGCTGAGGATCAAACCCAGTGCCTCGCGCATGCCAGGTGAGCGCTCTACCACTTGAGCCACATCCCCAGTCCCTGCCTTCCTCTTTCAAGGAGCTGGCTTTACCTGCTGGACTGGACTGTTCAGAGTTGCTAGCTGCCCTCTGCACTGAGTAGAGAGAGAGGTGACCTGCAAGGGTCCCCAAATTCTACCCATCTTTGAGGGAGCAAGTCACTGCCTGGAGTGGGTACCCTCAAGGGAGTGTGCTCCAGATTTGCTCAGGGGCATTTCTGATTTCTACTCTGTCCTTCCCACACCGTGCAGGCCCTTCTCCTATCCTGTTACAGCCTGCAGGGAATTAGTTTACCATTCTCCCTAGAGGCGATGGCTAATGCTATTCCCTGTCGAGTCTCTCCAGGAGCTTGATGGAGCTCAGGCTAGGTCCAGGTTCTAGCTCGATCCTCCCACACCTGTATCTGGACCTCTCAGAAAGAGACATGGGGTCATTTGTTCCCAGACCTCCGAGCACTCTCATAGATGGCTTTACCCCGTCCCCACAGCCCTCTTGAATAGTGAATGACCTGACCATCCTGTGTGGGGTCCCCTGCTGCCTGCCTCTATCCGCTACACCCTGCAGAGGCTGCCCCTACCCAGGGTCCTCCTTGCCTCCCTCAGGGCTAGGTGGATGGCAGGCAGTGCTGGCAGCCCTGGTGTTCATCTCCATTCCCCTGGAGGTAGAACATCACCATCCTTGGGTTTGGAAAGAGATTTTATTCTATGTCATACTGCTAAAATGAGAACACTCAGGAATCGTCTCCTAATCCCAGAGCCCCAGAACTACCAGGTGCCCTCGCTTACCTGCCTCAGGGTGGATGGTGTCCACGGCCTCCCACTCCTCCTGGGCTTGGAGCACCTCTGCACTCACTACTGCAAGACAAAGGGAGCACTCCTAAGACAGGGCCAGCTTGTCTGCCATGGCTGCCGGCTCCCAAGGCCTGCCAGATTGGGCTTTTGGAAGGCAGCACTGGTGTCCTCCAGCTGCCTTTCCAGGCCACCACCCCCACAGACAGTCCTCCCTCTGCGGGACACACGCAAGTCCCTCACAGTCCAGAGCCTTGCCCCCTTGCTGCTTGGGGACCAGCTGGGACCTCAACTCGCTCTGCTTTCTCCACCCTTGGATCCTCCCAGACTGCTAGCCAGGAAGCTCAGATCCCTGCTGGTTAGCTCCTCTCACTGTAGGTGGGCTCCTGCGCCTCCCTCCCTGACAGCTCCTCTGACCTCAGGTCTGGACTAGGAGACCTGATGCTCGCCATGGTGTCCTAGCTGTCTCCCACTGGGCAGTGAAACACAGAGCAGGGTTCGCCAGACCCCAGCACAGTGCCACACGCATGGCAGGGGCTCTGCAAATGCCCAATGAACTTCCATGACAGTGGAAAGCAGGAGCAAAAGGGCAGCAGCCACTGCACAGTCTTCTCTCCAAACCACAGCTGCCACTCTAGCCCAAACTGCTGGGGCACCTTCTCTCACAAGTGTTTCTAGGTGTGACATCAACCAACAACATGAAGGATGGAGACTTCACTAACAACAGCAAGGACCACAGGTAGGCTAGGATGGCTCCTCCTGCCTCATGGTGTCGGTGAGGCCCTCATGGGGTGAGGAACTATCTGGAGAGTACTAGGTTTGGACGTGGCTTAAGCATGTTCTTGAGTAGAACCCTTCCAGTGTTGAGATTCAATTCTACTGTGAGTGGTTAAGAGTGGGGACACAGTCTGACTCTCCTACTCAGAGTTGGGATCCTCAGGAGGTGACTGGGATTAAATAAGGACATCATGGTGGAGCCCAAGATTGAATACTGGGGGCTTTATAAGAGAGGCCAGAGGAGACACACAGGTGTGATCCCGATCTCCTCCCTTGAGATGTCCCACACCACCTTGGGCCTGCCAGCAAGGCGATCACCAGAGGCATCCTCAACCTTGCAACAGAGCTGCAACAGCCTCAGCTATTTCATGACAGTAATGAAACATAGATAAAGAAATAAGTATACTTGCAGGTTAAATGCCACCAAATGCTAATTGAGAGTGAGAAGAGACAGTGGCAGAGAAGCAACAGAGTGGCTGAAAGCACACCTGACAGCCAGACAAGGTGTAAAGGTGAGACCCCCGTGGCCCACTGGCTGTGCTTCTTGGATGAGTTACTTAGTTAATTGTATCTCTTCTGCAGCCACTGGAGAGTGCTGCAGCCCAAAGGTTAGGGGTCAGTAAACACTAGCTATTACTACTGACACAGACACGTGCTCAGGCACAGCCGACTGTGGGCAGTGACAGCAGGTGAGATGGGCCCGCCTGTGGGGACCTCAAGAAAACCCTGTCTTTGCCACCTCCAGTCTGAGGCAGCAGACACTGAGACTGAGGGCTTCCAAGGTAGACAACTTCACACAAATACTTGACCTTGGATGGTCAAGAAAATAAAACTTGCCTTCATAGCTATCAAGAATACAAACAACAGGGGGCTAGGGATGTGGCTCAAGCGGTAGCGCGCTCGCCTGGCATGTGTGCGGGGCCCGGGTTCGATCCTCAGCACCACATACAAACAAAGATGTTGTGTCTGCTGAAAACTAAAATAATAAATATCAAAAAATTATTTCTCTCTTAAAAAAAAAAGAAATGGTAACATGTCTTGAAAGCTTTAAAAAAAAAAGAATACAAACAACAATAAATTTGATGGGGATGTGGGGGGGAAGGCACACTCATACATTGCTGATGGGACTGCAAATTGGTGCAACCAATCTTGAAAGCAGTTATGGGGATTCCTTGGAAAACTTGGAATGCAACCACCATTTGACCCAGCTATCCCACTCCTTGGTTTATATCCAAAGGACTTAAAATCCACATACTATAGTAACGCAGCTATATCAATGTTCATAGCAGCTTAATTCACAATAGCTAAACTGTGGAAACAAACTAGATGCCCTTCAATAGAAGAATGGGTAAAGAAACTGTGATATATATACACAATGGAATATTACTCAGCGTTAAAAGAGAATAAAATTATGATATTTTCAGGTAAATGGATGGAGTTGGAGAATATCATGCTAAGGGAAATAAGCCAATCCTAAAAAACCAAAGGATGAATGTTCTGATAAGTGGATGCTGATCCATAATGGGGGCTGGGCATGGGAAAAATAGAGGAACTGTGATTGGGCAAAGGGGAGGGGAGGAGGTGAGGAGGCATGGGGGCAGGAAAGATGGTGGAATGAGATGGACATTATTACCCTAGGTACATGTGTGACTACACATATGGTGCAACGCTACATCGTGTACAACCAGAGAAATGAAAAGTTGTGCTAATATTGTGTACAATGAATCAAAATGCATTTTGCTGTCATATATACCTAATTAGGAAAAAAACAAAACAAAAATTGCCTTTAGCATGCAGGGCCCCTGGGAGATCAAATAAGGGACAAAGTGACTGGCCAGAAAGGGAGAAGTGGAACAACACAAGGAATGTCTATGATCTAAGCGAATGTCCCCACCTTTATCTCCACCTTCCTGTGGCTGTGATTCTTCACCCTCAGACCTTCACCTCCAAGCACTGACATCAATCTTTCACCCCGTGTTCCCTCACCCATAAATGCTTCACCAAAGCCTGTGTGCAAGGAGTAGAGAGCTCAGCAGCAAAGGGGTAAGGATTTGCTGTCACCACAGGTTAGACAACAGGAAGTACTAGCTTTTGGCTAGCAGTGTCAAGGGCTGGGATGCAGCTCACTGGTAGAGCTCCTGGCTGGCACGGGTGAAGCCCTAGGTTCCGTCCCAACCCTGGGGGAAAACCAAAAACACGCACTGAAACCACTAGAGATACCTGGCCAGCACCTACAAACTGGAGACAACAACCAAACCACTTAAGAGCTTTTCCTGTCCTCTTAGAAACCCTCCTGCTTCCAGAGAAAATCCTGACTAACAGAAGACCACAGGGCAAAGAGCAGACCTTTAGGGAATTGGTTCAGCTTAGATTAGTACAGGTGCTTTTCCTTTTGAAGTGTCTGCTTAATTTTGCCTCTCTTCCATGTATTCATAAGTGAAACAAAATTGTTGATTTAGTCATCCTGTTTAATTGAAATTAGCTAAGAACAATATGAAAAACTTTTAAAATATGATAAAAAGTATCTGGCACAAAAAATTTAAGTATAAAATATTTGGCATTTAAGGTAAAAGTTATTTACTAATGTTGGGTTTATCACCATACAGTATGGATGATATTCTATTAAGAGAACTTTGTAGATGCCCAAATAATTTTTCTACATTACAATATTTATAAAAGATCCATATTTCTGGAGGTTATATTTTAGTGTGTAAGATTTAAAGTTAACAATACATACCAATGAGTACTTACCAATCCATATTTTTTTGTATAAAGCACTTTATCTACATTATCTCACTTAATCCTTACAAAACTCCCATCATACATATTCTTACACAATCTGTTCATTTTTTCTTTCTTTTCTGCAGTGCTGGGCCTCTTGCAAATTAGGCTCTACCACTGAGCCACCGCCCACCCCCACCTCCATTAGAGGAAAGGATTAGAAAGGTTAAGTGATTTCCTCCAGGTTATATAGGTGAGAGAGCCAGAATTTAAACCAGACATATGACTCTACAATGGCTGCTTCTGAGCTAGTGAGGATCTCTCTCCATAATAAATCAGCAAGTTGAATGAACTTTATAGAGTACAGATAAAACAGGAGACTACTCCAACGCCTTTTCACAAATGTGGACTCATCTTTGTACTATCCCTTTGAGGATGAGAGAGATCAATATTTCTACTCTAGACAGAGATTACATGATTTTCTCAGAGGCACACAGTGAACTAGTAGCAGAGAAACTCACTCCTGATCCAGTGTTGATTCTAATTATCCTTGAGGAACATAAATCCACAAAATTCTGAAGGATAAAGAATATAAGAAATTCCAATGATAAATAATAGATCCATACAAGGTCTGGCTTAGGCTCCATCCCGACTCCAGGGCCCCGAGAAGTCCTTACCACCTGGCTCCCATCCATTAGTTTCTGCTGTCAGGGCCCGGAGAACATTATGAGTCTTCAACGCTGAGATCTGTGGGGCAGATCACCTTTAGAGAGAGGGCAGAATCCATGTGCCCCATACACACAAATATTTCCCACCCACTTGCACTGAATATCCTTGAAACTGGAGGCCAGAGGCTCTGGTGATCCACCGATAGGTGGATTAAGTTTTTTTTGTTTTGGGGGGTAGGGGGTGCATGCTAGGGATTGAGCTCCCATAGCCCCAAAGTTTATTTTAAAGGAGTGCCTGGAAAGCTCCAATTACAATGTGGAAGCTGGGCAATGTGGGGACAAGTGCATGTGTTCTTTGACAGTGAATGAACAGACACTCACACAACACCTTGAGACCACAGAGTGCCTTTGTACTGCACTGCCTTACACTCTGCTTCCTACAACAGCTACCTTACTAGACAGAAGTAATGTGGTTTATCTGCACCCCCACCCCCACTGTGAGCCTCTGGAGGGCAGAACCTATGCCAGCCCATGTCCCCAGTGCCCAGCACAGCACTGGCCTATAAAGCAGCATGGAGCAAAGGCCTGTGCTGGCAGGAGGCAATGAGCGTGGGTGATACGTACAGGAATTCCTCTGAAGTCCACGAGAGCACCACCATTCTTGTCATGAGCCGCAGAACGCCCAGGAGATACTCTTTTAACCTGTGAGACAGGCCAGGGTCAATCTCCTAGGACATAACAGTTCCCCAAGGACCACAGTTTAAATGCTGCACCTTTACCAAGAATCATAAAAGACATGAACTCCAGGGAACTGTCATGAAGAACTTCTATTTAATATGGTGTGAAGAAAAACTGCAGGCTGGGGAGATAGTGTGGTGGAAGAGCTCTTGCCTACTGTGGGCAAGGTCCAGGTTTGAGCCCCAATAGCATGAAGAAGAAGGAGGAGGAGGAGGAGGAGGAGGAAGGGAGGGAGGGAGGGAGGGAGGAGGAGGGGGAGGAGGAGGAGAAGAAGGAAGAGGAGGAGGAGAAGAAGAAGAAGATGACGACGACGATGGCGACAGCGGCGGTGGCAGCAGTGGCTAGGTGCTGTGGTGCACACCTGTAATCCCACCAGCTTGTGAGGCTAAGGCAGAAAGATTTGAGTTCAAAGCCAGCCTCAGCAACAGCAAGGTGCTAAGCAAAATACAAAATAGGGCTGGTGATGTGGCTCAATGATTGAGTGCCTCTGAGTTTAATCCTTGGTATTAAAAAAAAAAATCAAAAAACAATAACAAAACAAAACAAAACAACCCTCAAAACTAAACTCAGCTGAAAAAGGCAAAGGATTTGGACATTTTACACAAAAGGAAACGTGTCATCCTTAAACATGAACAAATGTTCAAATTTCCGCATGAGAAAAATGCCAACTAAAACTCTAGAGATAATGCTGCAGTTGTCAGATTATCAAAGGTCAGAGTGTGAGAGCTGGAGCTCAGCGACACAGCCCTTGCATAGCATGTGGAAGGCCCTAGGTTCAGTTTCTAGCCCAGCCACTGCCCTCAAAACGAACTAACAACCAGCCAACAAAAAAGTCTGCTAAGACTGTTGGCTAGAGTGCCTACACAGGGGAGTCGATGACACTGATCAGACCACACACCACACACCTCGGCTTGGCACCTGCATTCTAGTGCCTCACGCACCAGACACTCATCCCTGTGCAAAACAACATGTACCTTGACAGTGTCACTCATTGCAGCACCGTTCATAACAGCAAGGGCCTGAAGGACCCTCAGAGTCCACCAATGCACTGATTAAGACACCTACTGCCCAGGAATCCAGTGACACATGCAAGGCTGAGAAGAAGGAGGAGGATGCCTGGTGTGGCCATCTCCATGGCTTCTCAAGGAAAGGCAGAGCAGTGTGTGCAGGTCACCTCGCCACTGTCTTCATAAACCCATAAGCACCTCTGAATGACTATGTCCTGAGTTACACCCCAGGAGGCAGATAGATCCATACAAGCAGGAAAACCAAGTAGTGGGGGACAAAGATGGAAGCTAGTTTTCACTATATGTATATCCCCTGTAATATTTAGATTCGAACCACATGAATGTTTTCTCTAAATTAAAGAAAAAACAGTAATTAAAAGAAAACAATTAACAAAGAAATCAACAGTTATGTCAAGGCCCTGAAATCCTAAATTATCCTGTTACTCTTACCCTCCTGTTAATTTTTGGTAACTGGGCTGGGGATGTGGCTCAAGCCGTAGCGTGCTTGCCTGGCATGCGTGCGGCCCGGGTTCGATCCTCAGCACCACATACAAAGATGTTGTGTCCACCAAAAACTAAAAAATAAATATTAAAATTCTCTCTCTCTCCCCCTCTCTTTAAAAAAAAATTTTTTTTTTTTTTTTTTTTTTTTTTTTTGGTAACTAACACTTCTTATACACAGCTTTGACTTCTTTATGTCCTGGAAGCAAGAATGACAGCCCAGGCTTCTCACCCTTGAGACACCATGCATTCTCCCTTGAATGTTTATCTATCTTCCTAAATAAACTCGTGTCTATGCCTTTATTTTTATTTTTTTAAAGATATTTTATTAGTTATCAGTGGCCTTTTATTTATTTCTATGTGGTGCTGAGAACTGAACCCAGTGCCTCACACATGGCAGGCAAGCCACAACCCCAGCCCTATGCCTTTAATTAAAAAAAAAAAAAAAAAGGCAACCCAGGCATATCACGGCTGACTAGAACCCCCTCCCCTCAAAACTGGCCTGTGTCCAATGTGTCACTGTCCAGAGCAACCCAGCCAACACACTTGCAGCAGTTGCTCTCCTGACCTTTGACCCTTGATCCGACTGGTTTTTGTGCAGAATGTACCCCACCTCTGCCTTCGGTATCCCCTCCAGCTGGGTTCTACTTCCTCAGTGGCCTGCTTCACCAACTGGGGCTACAATGGTGCCTCACTTCTCCTCTGGCCCTTGCACAGAACACAAAGTTCCCAGTAAAAGGCCCATACAGGAATCTTCTCTTACGTTTCTTTGATGCTTCCCTGCCACCCCTGCCCTCCTTTTTTTTTTTTTTTTTTTTTGAATTAGGGACTGAATCCAGGGATGCTTAGCCACTGAGCTACATCTCCAGCTCTTTTTGAAACAAGACCTTACTAAGTGGATGAGGCTATCCTTGAACTTACGACCCTCCTGCCTGAGCCTCTTGAGTTGCTGGGATTATAGGTGTGCGCCATTGTGTCTGATCCCACACCTCTTAACACAGCACAAAGGTATGAAATATGTAACTAAATTTTTTTCTTCAAATTTTGCTTCACTTAAATAAAGAAAGATTAAAAAAAAAAAGAAATCTTGCTTCAAAAAAATTTTGTGATTCATGATGCTAAACAACTCCCTGCAAGAGTCTACATACCCAGGGTTCACCCTGTCCTTTCCCCTCTACACTTTAGGTATCTCTATGTCCAGAGACCTCTTTCTGGAAGAACAGGTCATCTGTCTTCCTACAGTGGGGAAACTTTCCTAGATTTTCAAAGCAAAACTGTGTCCTTGTTCTGGCCACTGAATCCCACAAGCTAAATTGAAGACCATTTCTTCTGGAGGTAAGGTGGAAGAAAGGTACAGAATGCAGGATTCGATGTCAAGCCCAAGAAAGATACAGCACAGTGAACCAAGAGGCCTGAGGATAATCAGGCAAGTGGTGTTTGATAGGGAGGAGGACTGTAAGGTATGTCATACTGATGAGCTGCAGGACTTCTTGGGTGATTTCTCAATGAAATTTTCTCCCAACCCAAGCAAACAAAAATAAACTTTCATAAGCCACTTAGAAATCAAGTTTTCAGGAAAGGCAGATGATGCAGAGGTGAACAGAATCTCCTTTTCTGGAGAGGGAACCCTGGGCCTCCTGCATACTAGTTTAGCACTCTGTCACTGATCAACACCCCAGCCCAGGATCTCCTTTAACAGGACAAAAAAGCTATGAGATTCTTTTTCCTAAGTATTTCTCAAACTTCACATTCTTTTGATATCTTGTCTTCTTATTATTATTAACAACATATCTGTAACCGACATCTTCTTTCCCCAAAGGCATGCTTACCTGCCCGTCTTTTAATTCTTTTTCATTATAGAAAGAGCAAAATTTTTCATTCATGACTCAAAATCATTTGTTCACGCGACCTTTGTCTTGGGCTCAAAAAGGGGTTCCCGGAGGTCTGATGATGCTACAGGACAGCCAGAGGTCCGCCAGTTCTACCTTGGCCCACCTCCCTGCGCTCATTCAGACCGGGAGGAAGAAAACAGTCCCACTGTGCCATCACCAGGGCATCGCTGGTTTCTGTGAGTCCTGAAGAAGTCTCTGAGGCTATGACGCCTCGGCTCTGCAAAACACAGAAGAGAAAGCTAGCCTCTTGGTTCAGTTATGCCTCTACTGAGAAAAAAAGAGACTTAAAATCTTTAAGCAGATGTGAATTTATTCTGAATAAATGAGCCGCCGTGGCCAGAGGCAGCCTCCTACGACCCGGGCCACCGGTGGAGAGGCGGGGACAGACCTCTGCGCGCGGAGGGCGGCGACACGGCTCTGGGCTGGGGTGACTTCAGGACCTGCGGCTCTGGGGACCGGGCCAGCTAACCCGGGAGCGGAGCGCGGGCAGCCCCGGCTCTGAGCCTCAGCTTTGCCTCGTTCCCAGCACAGGTCGCGTCGGGGCTGACAAAGCCTGGTCCAGCCCCCGGGGAGGTGGACTGTCCAAAGCAGCCACGGCCAACTGCGGCACGCCCTGCACCACCGAGGTCACCTCACGGCGCCGACCTCAGGCGTGACTGGACGTCGCGGACGCCCATCGCACGGGCCCTAGGAACTCGGCTAGTCCCCTAGGCCCGCGCCGCGGGGCGGATTCGCTCCCTGGCCTGCAGGCGGCGGTACCCGGGGCGGGTCGCCCTGCCGTGCGCCACGGAGGGCCCTGGCAGGCGGCTCACGGCGCCCTCGGCCAGCCCGTCTGGTCGGGCTCGGCTTCTGCTCGCGGGCGGCGGGCCCTGGCCTCGGTCAGGGTGCGCGCCTCCCGGCCGTGCGCGGCCCCGCGGCCCGGCCTCCTTTCAGCGCCGCCCGCTCACCGGGGTCCGCGCGCCCCAAGCGGCGCCCTCGGTCTGCTCCGCGCAGGCGCACGCCGCTACGGCTGTGAGCCGCCCTTCCGGGCAAGCGGCGAGCTCGGCGCGCGGCCAGACCTGTACCGGGGGCCGGAAGTCCAACCCGCGCTGGGAGCCTGCTTCGCGTGGGCGTGGCCAGAGCCGCCTCAGTCCCGGGACCCGAGGGCGGCGCGACCGGCCCTAAAAGCTGTGCGCTTCGTTTCCGCCCAGACTTCTGTGAGCCGTCGGGATGTGGCTCTCCCTGGTGCTGCTGTTGGTGCTGCTGCTGCTCGCGGGCGTCCGCCGTGTCTACTTGGGGCTGTTCGCCGGGCGCTCCCCGAACCCCTTCTCGCAGGACGTCAAGCAGCCGCCCGCGCCCCTGGTGACCGACAAGGAGGCCAGGAAAAGGGTTCTTAAGCAAGGTCAGCCGGACCAGGGGTCCGCGCTGCGCTCGGCGGCCTCGCGACCTGGGCTGGCCTCAGTTTCCCTGTGATAAAGTTCCGGGAGGCTTCCTTGGAGTGGGGCCCGTTTTCGTGGGTGCGCGGTGATGACTTTGCCCTTGCAAGCCCGGAAGCTGCTGCCCGAGGGCTTGTCCTTGTCTTGGCACTGCCTAGGGCTTGTGATGGCCTGCAGTGCCCTGCCCTGCGTCCTTTCCCCGATTTGGCTCTCTAACCCTGTGCGGGCTCGCACAGAAACCTCTCCCCATTGCAAGAGGAAATGGCTTTTGCAGGCCAAGGGATTGGACGGGGTAGGCGTGGCCCCAGCTTATAGAACTGAGTCTGGATTCTGAACTTGGAGAGAGGCTCAACAGGGTTTCTCAGCTCTGAACCCACTGCTCTAGTCCACCAGCACCTGCATTCGTCGTGAAACTCAAGTGGGGATACCTGCAAGGTTAGAGAGAGTTTCGATGGAAAAAATAAGCAAAAAACAAAACAAACAAAAACCCCCCAAAATATTGTTTGATCTCCAACGGCGCTCTTGCTTATAGATTTTTTTTTCCCTCTGTGACCAAACTTGCTATAGTCAGACAATACTTTTTGTCTTTCTTTCCTTTGTGTGTGTGTGTATGTTCGTGTGTGTGGGAGGGTAGTGGGATTGAATTTAGGCTTTACATGCTAGGCAACTGCTGTACTACTGAGCTACATACTCAGCCCTTTGTACTTTATATGGCCTGGAACTTGTGATCCTTCTGCTTCAACCTCTTGATTAGCTGTGATTACAGTTGTGCATTGCTGTGCCTGGCGCTAGGCATGATTTTTAGATTAGATGTATATGCAAGTGCCCATTAGCACAAATTGTTCCTCTTAAGGTGTTCCCCTCTCCTTCCCAGTGTAGGGGGTGGTGCTGTGATTTCTCAGAGCAGTAGGCTCTGGGCATTACTGTCCTGCTGAGCCTCTGAATCAGGATCTGGAAGAATCACATGCAAGCCAGATGCTCTGGTGGCATTTGCAGACCCTACGACATCCGAAGGAACCCAGCTTGTGAATGGCTGGTTCCAGCCTGCCCTTTAGCATTCTCGCCATCCCCCACTCCATTTTCTTTCTTTCCTGGCTCTTGCTTCCTCAGAAGTGTCTACACTGAGGTGTATCCACCTGTTATCCTCTTTCTCTTTTTGTTTCTGTAGTTAACTGATTTCTACTTTCTTTCAAAGTTGTAAAAATCCACAGGTATGTAGTGGTTGTGGTTAAATTAGTTCAGACAATGCAAATCGCTGGCTGGTTATGAGTATTCCTAGGTGAATTTAGAAACCTTAGTCAACAGCTAAACGGCTCTAAGTTTTCTTGCAGTCCAAGCTAGAGGAGTCTTCTTTGGTTTCTCTGTCTTTGCCATTTTCCTGCCCCTGTCTGAGAAGCCCACCCTCTTCCTCCTCCCTTCTGCTGCAGTTTTCTCAGCAAGTCAAGTGCCAGAGAACCTGGATGTGGTGGTGATTGGCAGTGGCATTGGGGGCCTGGCTGCAGCTGCGATTCTGGCGAAAGCTGGCAAGCGAGTCCTGGTCTTGGAGCAGCACACCAAGGCAGGGGGCTGTTGTCATACCTTTGGCAAAAATGGCCTTGAGTTTGACACAGGTGAGGCTTGTGTGGAACAGGGCTGGGATCAGTGCTTGGGGGACACATTTCTCTGTCCTGCAGGTGCCATCTTCTTTCTGGGAACCACTTTTCTTGTCTGACAGCCATACCATCTGATGTGGTGGGTCTGCTCTGCCACCTCTCTGCAGGAAGGAGGGGCAGCAGTTCTGGTCCATCTTTTCCCCTTCCCAAGGCTCAGTCCCATTATCCCTGAGCCACCTTGTCTTTCCACCTCCCATCAGGGATCCATTATATTGGGCACATGGAGGAGGGCACCTTTGGCCGCTTTATCTTGGACCAGATTACTGAAGGGCAGCTGGACTGGGCTTCTCTGTCCTCACCTTTTGACACAGTGGTACTAGACAGGCCCAGTGGCCGAAAGGAGTTCCCCATGTACAGCGGGAAGAAAGCATACATTGAAGGCCTCAAGGAGAAGTTTCCCCAGGAAAAAGATGTCATCGACAAGTACATAAAGCTGGTGAAGGTAACTTGGACTTGCTCAGGACCCAGTTCATTCCCAAGACTGATCTTCCTCATTAGTGGAGTACCTGAGCAGGGGAGTGGCTGGAGTGGGTAGCCCCAAGGGCCAGGAGGAGGGCTCATGGATGCCACTCCCACTCTGGCCTCTGGAGGGCACTTTGCTCTCCTGGCTATGCTGCCTTATAGGTGATAGATCTCTACTCCTTTTTATTTCTTCTAAGACCAGATGGGATTTCTGAAAAGGAATTTGACCAGGAAATTTATAAGCAGAAAAGCCTCATCTGAGTGTGCAGGAAGGGAATATTTAGAGTATAGAGTCCCCCCACCCAATTCAGGCTGGGTGCAGTGGTGCATACTTATAACCCCAGCTATGGTGCTGGGGGACAGAGACAGGAGGATCCCCTGTTCAAGATCAGCCTGGGCAACTTATCAAGACCTGTCATTTGTTTATTTATATATATTTATTTATACATACATAAATACTGGGCAGAGGTACTCTACTACTGAGCTACATCCCGAGCCCTTTTTATTTTTTATTTTGAGTCCGGGTCTTGCTAAGTTTCCCAGGCTGGCCTCAAACTTGCAGTCCTCTGGCCTAAACCTCTAGAATTGCAGTGATTACAGGCATGTGCCTCACTGAGATCTTGTCTCAAAATGGAAAAGCCCTGGGGTGTAGCTCAGTGATAGAGCACCTCTGGGTTCAATCCTTAGCACTGCAAACACTCAAAAAACAAATAAAATTAAAGACTTGAAGCAGGGCATGATAGCACATGCCTGTAATCCCAGTGGCTAGGGAGACTGAGGCAGGAGGATCACTGGTTCAAAGCCAGCGTCAGCAAAAGTGAGGCACTAAGGAACTCAGCGAGACCCTAACTCTAAGAAAAATATAAAATAGGGCTGAGGATATGGTTCAGTAGTTGAGTGTCCCTGTGTTCAATTCCTGCTACCAAAAATAAATATTTTTAAAGTAAATTAAAACTAAAGTCCAAATTCAGCAATGTTCAACGAAGGGTAAGTGTTGCTGGCCCTCAGCCGGTGCAAGCTATTGGAAGGGACGGTGTGTCAACTGTCCCAGAGTAAGGCCTGTTCCCACGCTTGTCTTCTTTCCCAGGTGGTAGCCGATGGAGCCATTCACGCCATCTTGCTGAAGTTCCTCCCATTGCACGTGGCCCAGCTCCTCAGCAAGTGTGGGCTGCTGACTCGGTTCTCTCCATTCCTGCATTCGTCCACCCAGAGCCTGGCTGAGGTCCTGCAGCAGCTGGGGGCCTCCCCTGAGCTCCAGGCCGTGCTCAGCTACATTTTCCCCACCTATGGTGTGTGCTGGCTGCAGGCTGTGCTCCCTCCTTCTGGCCTCTGTCTTCTTCCTGAATCTGCCTGGCTGACAAACGGACCAGAATGGCCTGGCCCTCTGCAGCTTGTGCCGCTGTGCAAGTCCCCTTCAGCCATTCCCTGGGTGATTTTTCTGTTAGCCAACACCAGGCTCCTGGTGTTGGTGACATGTAGTTTGCAGGCAGTACCTTCTTACTGGACCCTAGGTTGTAAGGCTCCCGGTGGGATGGAGATGGCTCCTGCGGTGGCCCTAGCCCCTAGGAGCCTTGGGTCCTGTGATGGACTCTGGTGGTGTGTTGCTCCTTTCTGAGTGGTCCTGGTACCTGTTCATAACCCTCCTCCCCTCTTCCTGCAGGTGTGACCCCCAGCCGTACCACCTTTTCCATGCATGCTCTGCTGGTCAACCACTACCTACAGGGGGCCTTTTATCCCCGAGGGGGTTCCAGTGAAATCGCCTTTCATATCATCCCTGTGATTAAGCAAGCCGGGGGCGCTGTCCTCACAAAGGCCACTGTGCAGACTGTGTTGTTGGACTCAGCTGGGAAAGCCTGTGGTGAGAGCTGTGCTGTGGGCTCCGGGGTCCCTGAGGGCAGAAGGCACAGAGGAACCCACCTTCTGCAGGCTGAGGGGCCAGGTGTGCTGCAGAGCGTGGCGGGTAGCAGAGTGATGAGTCTGGCATGAAAAAGGCCACGTGGGCTCCAAAGAGCCGTTCTGAATTATTTATTTGATAGATAAAAATATTTATCCAGTGTTCTGTGACCACCTTCTTGATTGTAGGGGCTGTCATTTTCTCTTGGTGGTACTGGGGACTGAACCCAGGGCTTTGCACCTGCTATGCAAGTGCATTACTCTGAGCTATGTCCTTAGCCCAAGGATGTATCTTCTTTATGTTTTTGGGTTTTTTTTTGAGTCGAGATCTCACAGTGTTGACTTTAGTGGGCTCAAACTTGCCGTCCAGTAGCCAGGACAGCAGTTGTCTGTCTTCACATCTTCAGAACCTGGGTGACTGATAGTGGGCTGCTGAGCAGCGGGTGTCAGGGTGTCGGCTGTGGGCCTAGTTCTACATAGTAGCCAAGTGAGAGGCAGAGGTGAGGCTGGACATGGAGGGACCAGATCACAAGGCTCAGAGGAGGTGTCAGTGGGGAGTGTTTAGGGCACTTGCCTCCAGCAGCAGTGAAGGGGCCTGGGAGGGGTCTTGGCCACAGGAAAGTTAATCTGCTGTGTGGAGGGAGCCAGGCAGGTCAGCACAGAAGCGACTGTGGCAGAGGTGGAATGCTTGTGGTCACCTCCCTGCCTGGCCCTCAGCAGGCTGGACTCCCATGTCTGAGGAGATGGAGTGTAGGCCAGACCTGTCGAGGTCTCCTCCTGGAGCTCACAGAGCCTCAGCCAAGCTCCTGTGCTGCAGGTGTCCGTGTGAAGAAGGGACAAGAGCTGGTGGACATCTACTGCCCCACTGTGGTCTCCAACGCAGGCCTGTTCAACACCTATGAGCACCTACTGCCGGAGAGTGCCCGCTGTCTGTCAGGTACGGCTGCTCTGCTGCTCCAGGCTCTGGCATGGACATGCTCAGCCTGGTGACGCCCCTCTCTGACTGTCTCAGCAGGTAAGTACTCTGAGCTGTAGCATCATCCCCATGTCTGTGGCTGGGGAGGTCGAGGCCCTGACAGGGGACCGACCCCCTCCCTCTGCCGCCCAGCCAAGTGCCAGAGCCGTGAGGAGCCTGGTCTCAGAGGGAGAGCCAAGCTCTGGGGCACTCCCTGCAGGGCTGGGATGTGTGGAGTGCTGAGATGGGAAGTCACCTCAGGACAGCATGTGACTTGTAGCTTGGTGTGACATAGGGAATGGAGGTTGCTGGCCAGAGGGGACAAGTCACTCAGGAGGGATGACAAAGGCCTCTGGCAGGGGCAAGAGGTGGGAAGGACAGAGCGGCCCTGACTGGCTGGGATGGAGTTCGTGGCGGTGGAGAGGGGGCTGTCCACTCTAGGGTTGTGCTAGGGAGGCTGAGCAGTGGTTTGGCAGAACAGTGTGGTCCTGGGTCTCCTGGGGAGGGCAGGGGGGGTGATAGCTGTACTGTCTCTAAGAGTTAAAGTGGCGTGCAGCTTTCTGTCACTGTGATAAAATATCTGAGATGATCAATTTAAAAAGAGAAAAGGATCTGCTTTGCCTCATGGTTTCAGAGGCTTCATCTGTCAGTTGGCCCAGTTGTTTTAGGCCTGTGGTGGCACAGGATGTCACATTGTGGGGTGTGTGTGGGGGAGAACTGTCCACCTCATGGCTGCCAGGAACCAGAGAGAGAGAGAAGGCCGGGCATGGTGGTGCACACCTGCAATCCTAGCAATTTGGGAGGCAAGGCAGGAGGATGGGAAGTTTGAGGCCAGCCTCAGCAATTTAGCAAGGCCCTAAGTGACTTAGTGAGACCCTGTCTCAAAACAAAATATAAAAAGGGCTGTGGAAGGGCTGGGGCTGTGGCTCAGTGGCAGCGAGCTTGCCTAGCATGTGTGAGGCATTGGGTTCGATTCTCAGCACCATAAAAATAAAATGAATAAAATAAAGTCTGTCAACATCTAAAATAATAATAATATAAAAAGGGGGGCTATGGATATATCTTGGTGATTAAACACTCCTGGCTGGGTTCAATCCCTAGTACCAGAAAACAAAAACAGTGGGAAAGGGGCTGGAGTCCCATGTATGCTTCAAAGACACCCAGTGACCTAACTCCCTCTCACTGGGCCCACCTCCTCAAGGCTGAGCCACCTTCCCAGTAGCACCACATACTGGTGACCAAGCCTTGGGGGATACTTATCAAAACCACAGCAGTTGGGCATGTGATCCCAGTGGCTCTGGAGGCTGAGGCAGGAGGATAGCAGGTGAAAGCCAGCCTCAGCAATTTAGCAAGGCCCTAAGCAGCCTAGTGAGACCCTGTCTCAAAAAACAAAACAAAAAAAGTGCCAGGGAAGTGGCTGAGCACCCTTGGGTCCTAAAAACCGCCACCCACAACAGATGGGTGTCACAAGCTGGTATCTGCTGGCAGTTGTGTCTTAGGATGAATTGAGTGGGGCATGATAGGGACTGCCCAGTGCAGGGCAGCGGGGCCTGGCCTGGCTGGACAGACTGGCCTTGCCTCCTCCTCTTTTAGGACTCTGCCCTGACAGGCCCCAGGTCCCCCTGCTCCTCTCCAGGCCACCAGCCCCATAGCAGGTCTTGCCCGCATGTATCCTAGCCCTGAACAGTCCAGGGCACACCAGCTGGCTTGGGTGCTCGGCCTCTTGGGTGCAGGGTCAGAGACTGCCCCAGATGAACCCAGTTGCCTGCTCTAGGAGCTGGATGGTGCTCCTTCTTCCCAGCTCTTTGGGGTGGGGATTTTTTGGTATGCCTTTCAGACAGGAGCCAGATATCTGGTGGCCTCTGGGGCCGGTGGGGCCAGCTAGACCAGGAGTGGAATTGCTGGACCTGGCAGCGGATCCTTCAGGGATGGGAGGGCCTTTCTTCCACCTACAGAGGCCAGGAGACACTGGGGTGGTCCAGAGGGAAGGGTCTGGCTCCTCAGCCCCTTCCTTCTAACTGGGGAGAGAGGGGCCTCTAGAGACAGGGGCTCTCCTCCATGCCTGCCTATACCCAACCTGGATATAGGACCTAGGTGACTGCAGCTGTGGAAGCCCACGTTCTGTGTCTCCTGTGCGCCCCCAGAACTGGGTGTCCTGCCATGGCTATCAATAGCGCCTCCCTCTGTGTCCCTGTCCTCAGCACATGGTTCCTCCAGGAAAGCCTCTTCCCAGCAAATGGGCCTCCTGTCACTGCTGTGAGCCAGGGCTAGCTCCGCAGGGCCCAGTACATGTTAGGGCATCAGCCAATCCTTGTTCACGGAGGAGGCAGAGCAGCAGCGGTTGAGCTCTCACACAGCTGCTGGAGACAGGTCTGGAGGTAATGGATAAGAATTGTGGGTAAATTTTCTAAAAATTGGTCTGGGATCATCTGTTGAGAGGGGAAGCCCAGTGGTTTAGGTCTGGGGTGCCTTGCAGTTGAATGCTGAGCTAATGTTGTTTGACTTCCAATCATATGCATGGCCTGTCATCTCGAGGCCTCGTGACAGAGCACATGGGGACTACCACTGTTTTCATTAGATGGCTGTGTTACATACTGACAGTAAGGCTGTGACAAACTACTATTTGTGTAGTCTTTGTAAGTTGTCATCTCCTCCTCACTTAGACTGAAGGGGTGATGGAGCAGTCAGATCCACTGTCCTGCAGGTGCTGCAAACCAGTGGCAGCCAAGGGCTGGGCTCAACTGAGCAGAGCTGGAGCCTGAGGCCGTGTGTGACACAGGCAGGGGCAGGTGAGCAGGCAGAAAGGCCTGGACCCTCTCCTCACTGGCAGCCGAGGAATGGGCTGCAGATGTCTGGAGCGGGGAGTGCCTGTGTCTGTATACAGTTCCACCTGCTTTGTCCGACAGGTGTGCAGCAACAGCTGCAGATGGTGCGGCCAGGCCTGAGCATGTTCTCTGTCTTCATCTGCCTGCGCGGGACCAAGGAGGAGTTGGGTCTGCAGTCCACCAACTACTATGTTTATTTCGACATCAACATGGATAAGGCGTAAGCGTGTGCATGTGGGCATAGGGTCAGCTGGGCCGTCAACCCACGGGGACCCTGTGTTCAGTTGGGGGACAGGCATCGGCTGGGCCATCAACCCACGGGGGGGGGGGGCCCTGTGTGCATGCAGAGACAGGTGTTGGCTGGGCTGTCAACCCACTGGGGCTTCCTGCCTGGACACTAGGATGAGCAGTCAATAGGCCATTCCAGTGTGCTCCTGGAAGGTTCACATGGCAATGTGCCCAGCCTCATCTCCAAGGAGGTCCTGGGGACGAGTGGAGGCTTTGAGGCGAGGCCTGGCATTGCAGCCACACTCCTCTCCCCACAGGATGGAGCGCTACATCTCCATGCCCAGGGAGAAGGCTGTGGAACACATACCCCTCTACTTTGTTGCTTCCCCATCAAGCAAGGACCCGACCTGGCCCGGCCGCTTCCCAGGTAGGTCCATATTGTGAAGCTGCCTGGGTCAGCGGTGGGTGGGACTGCACAGCAGTAACCCTGCTGTGCATCCCTAGACCGGTCCACGCTGACTGTGCTGATACCCACCGCCTACGAGTGGTTTGAGGAGTGGCAGGAGGAGCCGCAAGGGAAGCGGAGCCACGACTATGAGACCCTCAAAAGCTCCTTTGTTGAAGCCTCCATATCCATGATCCTTAGACTGTTCCCACAGCTGGAGGGGAAGGTAGGGTGAACATGCAGGTGGGGACCCCGCGTCCAGGAGGCAGAGCTCAGGTTGTCGGGGCTCCCACTCATGCCCTCCCTCCTGCCTTAGGTGGAGAGTGCCACGGGAGGGTCCCCACTGACCAATCAGTTCTTCCTGGCTGCTACCCGAGGGGCCACCTACGGGGCCGACCATGACCTGGACCGCCTGCACCCTTACGTGATGGCTTCCATCAGGGCCCAGAGCCCCATCCCCAACCTCTACCTGACAGGTACACTGCCCATTCTGCCAGGATCCGTGACCTTGGGCCTCCCTGGCACCCAAAGACAGGAACCTGGCCCTCCCTCTCCTCTCGTGGTGGACACTCACAGTCTGTGCTCTTGCCTCCTAGGCCAGGACATCTTCACCTGTGGGTTGATGGGGGCCCTGCAAGGGGCACTGCTGTGCAGCAGTGCCATCCTGAAGCGGAACCTATACTCAGACCTCAAGGATCTCGGCTCAAGAGTGCGGGCCCAGAAGAAGATGATGTAGTTCCTTAGGGACAATGAGTGGCCCTTGCACCTGCCCTGACCCACCTGTAATGCCTTTACTGCACTGTTAATTCTTTGCACACAGAAAGCACTAATTGCACTGATTTCTGAACACACTTCTCCAGTGGAGCTCTTCCTTACCTCTGAGGACATATCTTTCCTCCTCAAGTGGCCAGGCTGCTGATGTGGACAGTTTGAGGCTCAGATAGGTGGTGCTGTGGTAGAAAGTCGGTCGGGACTAGGATGTGAGCAAAGCCCAGGGATGACACCTGTAGTTTGCTGGTACATATCCAAGTTGTTCATCCCCCATGCCCCCCCTTTTGATTTGGGGTATCTGTACACAATGAGATGCCTTAGGGATGGGACCTAGTTCTAAACAATTAATTTTGCAGTGCTGATGATGGAACTCAGGGCCTTGTGTATGCCAGGCAAATGCTCTGCCACTGAGCTGTACCCCAGGTCAAAAATTGCATTCATGTTTCATATATACCTTATATACAAACCAAGAGTAATTTTATGATACTTGGAACAATTTTTTTTTGCATTTTGACTTCTTGTCACATGAGGTCACAATGGCACTCAGAAAACTTTGTAAAATCCAAGGATTCTTGATGTCAGTAAGGGATGCTCAGCCAAAGATTAAGAAAGATACCATTTTCCCTTATTACCTGAATCACCAAGTGTCTTATTTTAGTACACTTTAATACAGAATTAATAAATGTAATGGTTTCATTGCTTTATCTGAAATTTATTTTGGTTTCCATTCAGTGACAAAACCACATTGAGATGGCATTTACAGAAGCTCATTAAAACATGTACTGAAAAATATCATTACACCAAATAAGCTTTAAAAAAATAAAATTATGTAATTAAGTTACAAAGAACTGAAAATATAAAACAGTGCTAAACCATGACAACCTATTCATTGGGCAAACAAAGGGAAACAATTTCAATAGTTGATCATGTACTTATCCCACTAGTTTATGAATTAAATGAACACCTATCAGAGTGTGAGGGCCTGGCTCTGTGGGCAGCTTGAAATACTGTGCAGCTCAGTTCCAAGCCCATTACAGAGGGGTTTCCAAGTTGGAATACTTAGAATCCACATCTGACTTGGGGAACTGCGGAGGTGAGTCACTCTTGGCTAAGTGAAGCCTCAACGTCTCTTTCCAACAATCCTGCTTAAGCAAGGCAATGCCAAGTGCAGGCTTCCTGGCAAGGGCTTTCAGAACGGGTAAGCACAGGGCTGGTGTGTGCACGCCCGTGTGCCCAACTGGTGCATAATGTGATGGGAACAGGGACTAGAGAAGAACATGAGCATCACCACTGGGAATTTTGGAGGCAGAGTTCTATCATCAAATGTTGAAAAGACAGGGAAAAACATGTCAGTATGTGCAGCTAAGTGTCAGGTCTTTCTGAGTTGCCTCAGCCTTTCCAGAGAGCTGGGTCTTCAATGCCTGAGGACTCTAGACAGTCCAGTCCCTAATGTATAGCCCCTTCCTCCTAACAGCAAAGGAAGCCCACGGCCATCTCCACAGGGGGCCTCTTGTGGCTCCACCCCAGCCCCTGGCTTGAGACCCCTCAATAGGTCATCCCCATCCACACCAGCTTGGGAAAACATGCTTCCAATATATTCCATCTGCAAAAAGACAGCCATCCTGAAAAGGGGTGAAACTTAAGACCCAACCCATGTTTTCCCATGTCTGACTGCCCTGCCCTGTATGGTTGCCTCTTTCAGTTCCACCCTGATCTCTATGATCTAGAAAGACAGCCCTCGACACTTGCTTTTGCCTAGCACAGTGATATTCCCGGGGACTTGGGTAGTTCAGTTACTTCTTGCAGAGATGTTTCCTTTCATCTTGACACCTGTTTTTGACAGATGAGGGCTCACACAACTTTCTGGCTACTGATGGCAGTGACCTTGACATGTTGGCTTTTGAAGAGTACAGCAGGAAGAAAGGTGGTTTTGGGAAGCAGAAGGCTGGCAGCAAGCGGACACCTAAGTACTGTTGTGGAGTCCACACAGTTTCACCTTTTGAGCGTGAGAAGAATTTCTTAGTCTGAAAGAGTATCAAGGAGCAGTGGGATTTGGTAGGTTTTAGAAAGGGAGAAAACCTTACCAAATAACAAAGATGGGAAGTTGGGTTATTTGGACACACTAAGAATAAAGGCACAGAGGCACAGGCGGGAGCTTTGGTCTGTGTGAGAGGTGGAGAGAGGAAGGTGTCAGCATGCACAGTCCTCGACACCCATGTACTACCTGACCTTCTAAGCCACAAGAGGTTCAGACAGAAGCTTCAGACCAGGCCAGAACCCTGGAGATGAGTGTTTCCAGTACTGATCTTTCTAAGATAGACAGAACCAATTGTGGTGGTCCATGGGAAAAAAAAAAAATCAGCAGAGAAGTGAAATGGGTGAATGTGTGGACAGAGGAACAAGGAAAATGGAAAGAGATCAGCTGGAGATTTAAAAGACAGGAAGCAAGAAAAGTCAAATTTGTGATGTGGAGTTCATGTGATTAAAGACACTGGGCAGTTGGAGGGCAGCTCGGTGGGGATAAGAGAGGAATCCAGCTCCAGTGACACACACACAAACACCCAGCTGAATCAAGGATAAGGAGAGACAAAGTAAAGGTGAATTCTGAAAGACTTTCACAGAGACTTGGCTCTGCAGGTCCTCATCCCCACCAGCACAGAATATGGCAAAGGATGACGTCAGACATCAAGAAAGGGGAATGTCACCATGCCTGTCAGCAGCATCCGACCATCAAGAACAGGACTGAGCTCCAAGAATGAGCCACTGGATCTAGTGGCCCAACAGCAGTAGGACAGGGACTAACATGGGTTTGTGAAGGTCACCAAGGATGAGCGACAGGAGGAAGGAAGCTCAGAGGAAACTTCGTGTAGATGGCACAAGCCTTGTGCCGACATGAGAGGGAGGGGAAGCAAAGGGAAAGGGGCCAGCAGGGCACACCCAACCAGGGTCTCAAGGACATGCAGGAGCCTGACTCCCCAAGCTGGACAAGGTGACGAAGGACCTGCACACAAGCAGCAACGCGCAGGAGAGTGCTCCTGCTCATCTCACAAGACCGCTGCCTGCCCAGAAGGGACCCTCTACTCCCGGCACACTGAGGCAGCAGGGGAAAGTACCAACATCAGGACGGGCACTGGCTGGCCTGTCACAGCACAGGACCTACTGCACCTCCCCCCTCACACGGTCTTTGTGTGGCTCCAAGAGCAGAGATCCAACCCTCCTCAGGCTCTTGGTAACAGCATAGCAAGACTAGAGAGGACTGGAATAAAAATCCAAATAGCAGTGGCATTCAGATACTCCTCCGCTATCCTAGGGAACCTACTGGATTCCTGACAGGGAGCGCAGGGAGAACTGTACCAGCTGCCCTTGGTATCTTAGCAAAGAGATAAAAGTAATGGTCAGAGTGAAGTTTGTTTATGACTATAAACCTATTTTGTCTATTTTAGGCAACAAAGGCAAAACAAGAGTTGGTGGGAAACTTGTTCCACAAAAGTCTTTTGAAAAAAGTGTAGATGAAACCCTCCTACGTTTCGGAGCATTAAGCATGGACTGCTCTTTTCAAAAAGCTCCTATTGAGCGTGACTGAATCAAAGAACATCCTGTTTCAACAATAACTATTTATGAAAAATGATGGGAAAGTGGCTTTACTTCCAGAATCCCCAAATTGAGCTTTGTGCTCAGTACATCCAAATATAATCACTGTCTCCAATAATATAAAGTATCAGAAAAGCGAGGGGGCTCATGTTAGATAGGTTAGACTCGCAGGCAATGAAGCACTTCTTTAATTTGCTGTTTTGGTTTGCTGCTAAAGCCTTTGAAGAGAATTACGTGCCCTCTGCCCATCAGCATCTCACCATCTTCTACCAGGGGACATCCCCTCAAGGAGGCTTAGTAGGAAAGCCCTCCACTTGCAGAATTTCATAAGTCTGCAAAGATGAACAGTGCAGAGGGCGGTACCACGGCCAAGGCCCAACTTTACCACCAGGCCACAGCCCACGGAGGGTGGTGACAGTGCAGCCTGCAGGCCAGGCTTCCCTCTGGTCCCAGCCACATTCCCACATGCTCCCCCCACTCACACTCCGAGGAAAGGATGATGGAACATGACAGCATGAAGGGAACACAGAAGGACACACCCTGGGGAGCGTCTCAAGTCACAGTGCTTTTCTCCTCATTTCTCTTGATTCAGAAACAAATCAGCAGGGAAGACAAGGGCATGGCGGGCAGAAATCAGAGCTGAAACAGAGCAACACATTCCATGTTCACCATTTCCAAGGGGATTATCCTATCAGTAAGATTTATAGGGGCTTCAGTTCAGGGAATAATTCACAATTAACCAGGACAAACTGATTCAGCACCATACAAATAACAACTAATTAAGATAAGGGCACATCAAATGAGTCACATTAATGCATCTTTTTTTTTTTGGGGGGGGTATTGGGGATTGAATCCAGGTGGGCTTGCTCACTAAGCCATGTCCCCAGCCCTTTCTTAATTTTTAATAAAAAAAAAAACCAAAACAACAACAAAAAAAACTATTAAGTTGCTGAAGGCTTTGTTGCTGAAGCTATTAAGTTGCTGAAGGCTTTGTTGATGAGGCTGGCCTTAAACTTGTGATCCATCTCAGCCTCCTGAGTTGCTGGGATTACAGGTGTGCATTATTGCACTGGGCTACACTTATGAGTTTTAAAGTCAGTTTGAAATAAAACATCAACTAGAAAGACACACACTTGAGGAAGGGAATCTGGAAACCCTGGCTTCTGCTTACACTCTTCTGTATTCTGAATTATTTGTGTGTATTTTTATGTGTTTGCTCTGGTACTAGGGATGGAACACAGGAGTGCTCTACCACTGAGCTATATCCCCAGGCTTTTTTTTTTTTTAATATTTATTTTTTAGTTTTAGGTAGACAACAATATCTTTATTATTTATTTTTTAAATTTTTATGTGGTGCCAAGGATAGAACCCAGTGCCTCATGCATGCTAGGTGAGCACTCTACCACTGAGCCATAACATTAGCCCCTCCCCAGCCATTTTAAAATTTTTTATTTTTGATATAGGGTCTTGCTAAATGACTGAGGTTGGCCTCAAACTTGTGATTCTCCTGCCTCAGCCTCCTGAGTTGCTGGGATAACAGGTCCTGTGCCATGGTTCCCGAGATTTTACACACACACACACACACACACACATACATATATATATATATATATATACATATATATATATATATATATACATATATATATATATATATACATATATATATATATATATATATATATATATATATATATATATATTTACTTTAGTTCTAGGTGGACACAATATTTTATTTTATGTGGTGCTGAGTGAGGATCAAACCCAGTTCCTCACCATGCCAGGTAAGCACGTTACCACTTGAGCCACATCCCCAGCCCCCCCCGCTATATTTTTTCCAACCAGAAGAGTTACAATGAAGGAGGAAAAATTCTTATACCAAACATCAGGGAAAGAAGTAGGCCAGAGCTAAGGTGAAGCTGACCCAAGATGCCATCTGGCAAAGACCTTCTGAGCCAAGCGGCTTATTCTGTAGTGGGTACAAAGAGTATGAGAGAACTGTGCTCCCTGGGAACACTGTGGAGCTGGGCCAAGCCTCCTCTGCCAGCGCCCTCCATGATGCTGAACAAAACGGGCAGGAAGAGTGCATGTTGGCCTCCAGCTCAGGCAGGCTGCCTCTGGAGCACTTGGTTAGCTCGTATACTATGGGATACAGGAGGACTGTTCTCCTGGCAGAGGCAGACAACTGTTCTCAGGAAGTTCAGCCCAGTGCTGAATGTGGGGCTGTGCCAGAGATTTGGAGGCCTATGTGCTTCTGGGCTCATTTGTTTTCAAGATGTGTAGTCTAGTACTTGCCACCCAAAGTGTGGCACCAGCAGCATTTGGTGTCCCCTAAGAACATCATAGAAATATCAAAAGTTAGGCTCTACCCTATACCTAGTGAATAGGTTTTGCTTTTTTTTTTTTTTTTTTTTTTTTTTTTTTAAATTTTATTTTATTTATTTATTTATTTTTTTATTTTTTAGTTCTCGGCGGACACAACATCTTTGTTGGTATGTGGTGCTGAGGATCGAACCCGGGCCGCACGCATGCCAGGCGAGCGCGCTACCGCCTGAGCCACATCCCCAGCCAGGTTTTGCTTTTTAATCACAATCCCAACATGAGTCTTACACCTGCTGAAAGTGTGAAGAGCTGGTATAGTGTGCCAAGCTAAAGCTGGGAGTCTAGGGAGCTGCCTTCATTCCTGATGTCACCACTATCTTAGAGTGAAAATGTTTCTGGACAAGTTAGCTCTCTTCATATGTCAAAGGGAGGAACTGCTGCGGAGGACAGCAAGGCTTCTTCCTGCTCTGACTTTGCAGACAGTACATCGATGGTTCTAGACTGTGGTCTGTAAAGGTTGGGGAAAATGGCAGTAGTACCCTCAGAATCAGCCATCACCATACAAACCCACTGCTGAGCCCCCTCAGGTTTTATATTCTTTCCATAGAGCTGGCTCCTCGTTCCTTACCTTTAGGTTCAAACGCTGGTAGTCACTAGCCTTTGGCCGCCGAGTTACTTTGGATCTTTTTCCTTCCAAAGCAAAAGCAATAATCTGGGGAAAGAAAAGGAAAAGTGATTAACAAATGGCTCTATAATAACATATTTCAGTCCCTGAAATCAGAGGCAGTCGCTTGGTAGTACATTTGCTAATCACTGGACTACAGAAAGAGAAGTATACCCACAAAGAGCCCCATTTAAACTACAAGATGTGAGAGTGGGGGTGGTGTTCGTTGGGATGGAAACCAGCTCAGAGCCTAGTGCATGCTAGGCAAGTGCTCTATCAGGCTGGGAGTGTGGCTTAGTTGGATAGTGTTTGCCTAGCATATAGCAAAAAGCCCTGGGTTTGATCTCTAGGTCCTCAAAACAAAACAAAACAAAAAACTGTTAACAGTTTAATAATGATGGAGCCTAATCACATCAGAATTCTTTATATTGCTTAACAATAACAAGATGGAATAAGATTGTGCTGAGCCCAGTTGTGGGAGTTTGCAGGATGTAACCTAGGGTACTCAGTCAAAGGTCTGTCAAGCCCTGCCCTGAGAGCTCTAGGGAGATTGTTCCTTTTTTACTATTATTTCTTAAATTCTGAGACAAAGTCTTATCAAGTTGCTAGGACAGCCTGGAACTTGCCACAGTGACCAAATACTCAGACTCCTGAGTGGCTGGGATTACAGGCATGTGCCATCTCACTCAAATCTTTTTGTTTTATTTATGAAATCAGTATCAGTAATTATTTCTCATCTACAAATATCCTTTTCCACCCACATTTTGTTTCTTCAACAATCACAATCTTAACTTCACTAACACTCTCATTATGAACACTTAGATGAAGAATAAGAAACGTATATTTAAAAAAAATTTTTTTGTAGTTCTTAGTGAACAGAATGCCTTTGTTTATTTTTATGTGGTGCTGAGGATCGAAACCAGTGCCTCATGAATGCTAGGCAAGCACTGTGCCACTGAGCTACAGCCCCAGTCCCAGCCCCAGCCCCAGGAATGTATATATTTTTACTAATGGTTTTCTCTCATTTTAATGCCATGCCATAGACTTGATGGCCATCATGAACTGAATTTTCTTTTTCTTTTTTTTTTAATTTTTTTTGTAGTTGTAGATGGACAGAATACCTTTATTTTTATGTGGTGCTGAGGATTGAACCCAGGGCACTTGCTAGGCAAGTGCTCTGCTGCTGAGCTACAGCCCCAACCCATGAAATGAATTTTCCAATTTGAACCAGGTTACTGAAACTATTGAAACTACCTTCTAAATTCTCAGGGTTCAACAGGATTGTTTTAAGGGACATGGGTACCACTTCACACTAAATGCTACTGAAGAAATAAAAAATGTGTTTATCTGTAATTTTTAAAATTTCTTCTGATTATCCCTGCAAAAGAGTCTTCGCTATTCATATCAGAGTGTAGCTGAATCTATTCTTCCAGCCACCATAGATGGAAGACAGGCTGGGAAAGGAAACTAGAAATAATACATTGTCTCAGTCATGGAAAAAGGAAAAGAGCTCTGCCTCAAATACTTGGGTCCCCTGAGGCTGTCAAGCATCTAAAGTCAAGGTCATGGGAGGAGGTCTCACTTTAGCTCATGTTATAATCTTGTCCTAAGTTGGCACCTAATGCAGCAAGACTCAGGGGAAACAGGTCACATGGTTTATAAAACAAGAATAAGGAATCCTGACAGGGTCTGAGGAAGAGTGGCAGTTTGTCTTAAAATCCCCAGTACTCATATGCAGATAGCCATGGATACCTGCCCTGCACCAGCAAGTCCTCTCTCTGAGGCAGCACCTGGCTTACCTTCCGCTTATTGTGATAGGCAATATAGAGGACTGCGACGAGAATGGCCGCAGTGACCAAATACGCAAAGAAGTGGCTGCTCTCTGCGCTGGCACCTCCAGGACTGTCCTTATAAAGGTCATTCTTGTCACTATTCATGGAATCCAAAAGTGACCCTTCATGGTTCTCACTGGAGGCAGGGCCGGACATCTTTTTCTCCTCTCCAGTTGGTGAGCCCTCTTCAGGTCCTGTATCACCTTCTTCAGCAGGCTCTACGGACTCATCTTCTCCCTCCTGCTGGGGAGAAGAGAGGTCCGAGTCCATCGTCACTCTCTCCCCAGCTTTAGTTTTGGAAGTTTGCAGAGAGGTATGCTCTTTTCCAGGCTCCTGGGTTTTATCAGTCTTGGGTGTCTCCTGGTTATCTGAAGGGGGACTGGAGCCTCCTTTCGGGGGCCCCAGGCCGGGTTCCGACCCATTGGCGCCTGCTTTCAGGGGTTCCTGGCCCGGTTCCGACCCGCTGGGGCCTCCTTTCGGGGGCTCCTGTCCAGGTTCCGACCCGTTGGCACCTGCTTTCTGGGAGACCTGACCCTGTTCCGATCCTATGGCGCTTCCTTTTGGGGGCTCCAGATTCAGTTCCGACTCGCTGGCGCCTCCTTTCTGGGAGGCCTGCCCCTGTTCCGATCCGCTGGCCCCGCCTAGGGTGGTAGGCCGGTTCGAAGGGGGCGGCTGGGTCTCCGGGGTTTTGTTGCCCTCCTTTCCTGCAGAAGGCCGGTCTGGAGTTCCTCGGGTCGGGACCGGGGTCAGCCTATCCGAACCTTCGGCGTTGGGACGTGGGTCAAGCGACGCGGAGCCTGAAACAGAAAACCGGTAAGCCCAGGAGACAGCAGGCGGGAGAAAAGGGGCTCAGAGCCGCCTGAGACCGGGCGACCGCCGCAGGGGGCACGGCGGCGAGCGGAGGGGTAGGGCGGGCAGGTGAGGAGCGAGCCCAGGCGGCCACTGGCCGAGGTACAGGTAGGGAGCTTGGGGCGACGATGGGATGGGCAGGGGTCTCACCCGCAGCGACATTTAGCAAGAGACACGCAACCAGGAACCACATCCTGAACAGATTGCGCTTCCGTCTTCTACTGCTCTCGCGAGAGCGGCGCTCCAAGCTCCGAACTCGTAGCCACGCCTCTTCCTATGCGTGCCTCCCTGCGTCGTGAGGCCCCGCCCTTTCCGTGAGGTCTGCCCCTCCCACGGCCCTCCTTGGCCCCGCCTCCTTGGCTTGACTCGGTCCTTTCCAGGAGGCCCGCCCCTCCCGCGGCCCTCCTCGGCCCCGCCCCTTCCAGTCCCTTTCTCCCCCTCCCGGCTTGTGCTGGGTGGGCCTGGGCTGGGAGTATTTTCCGACGACGGTCTTGGTCTGGGGTTCAAGACCGCAGGCCGCCGCCTCTCACAGCTGCTTGGAGTCCGAGGCCGCCCAGGATCTTTGTTAAAAAGCGCATCCTTTTCTGATCGCATAAGTCTAGTAAAAAGAAAGTCTTAGTTTTCCCCTCTGCGATGGTCGTTCTTAGTGTTTTGAGGGTTTTATGCTCTACAAACATGGCTCAAAATCAAATAAAAAATTACTCAAAAATCAAAACAGGATTTTCAAAGAAATATACATTAGAAAATTCTAGCTCTCTACTAATCTACTGGTTACTATTTGTAGTTATTTTCTCTTTCTTGCTTGGTGTGTTTTCTCTGACTTTTTTCTATGCATATAGATTTCCTCCCCAAGTTGGAATCATTGAATAGTTTTGTACTTATTTATATATATTTTCTGTTATGTTTAAACATTGTGTGACTTGAAATCATTTTATGAACGTTTGCCAAGGCTAGGTGCTTTTACACAGCGATTTAAAAAACGATAGGTTTGAGATGGGGGTATGGCTCAGTGATGAAGCCTTTTCTAGTATTGTAAAGGTACTGGGTTGGATCCTCAGCACTGCTAAAAATAGGTTTTCCCAGAAGTTGGTGTCTGCCATGCACCTGTGGTCCCACTACTCAGAAGACTAAGGCAGGAGGATGGCTTCAGCCCCAGGAGTTGGGCAAGATAATGGAGTGTGTAATCTAGTGAACCACATGAATAAATAAAAATATGCACATGTGTGCATTCCAAGCAGTACCAGAAAGGAAAGAGTTTGAAGTGGGGATCCATTAAGGAGGGGAATCTTGGAGCTGAGGATTGCAGTTTGTAGTTGGGTCCCAGGTGAGGCTGAAGGGAAGACAGGTGTTACAGCTCATACAATGGCCTGCAGTTGGGTGAGAACCTGGTATTCTGTGGAAGTCTAAAGACCAGGCTCGTCAAACAGCAGCAAGGAAAATGACAGGAAATGAGGCTGGGACACCATCAAAAATATATGTGCAGGGCTGGGGGCATAGCTCAGTTGGTAGAGTGCTTGCCTTGCATGCTCAAGGTCCTGGGTTCTAATCCCCAGCACCACTTTTGTGTACACATGCAGTGAATTTTTAGTTTTATGTGGCCTCTGCACCTGTTTGGAGCAAATTTTATTTCTTCCTTCTAGAAGCAGGGCTTAGTCACCCTTCACAGTTTCTAGTTCTCCACCTGCCCCCACATCCTCAATGTGACCCATCCTGAAATCTGCCCTATGCAACAGCTTCCTGGTAACCATTTCCTTATAGGACAAAATCAAATAAACTCAAGTTCAGGTAATACAGATAGTTCAACAGACCGGAGTCTGATTGGTCAGTCTGTTCTGGGCATGATAGCAATTAGGACAATAGTTCATTCATAGCACAATGGAGTGATTCAGAAGTGTATCCAGCTTACTCAACCTGCTCTGACCTCACACCATGCTCCCAGGTGCTGCCCAGACACCTGAGTGACCACCTCAGTCAGTCATAGCTCCAAGCTCCTTCCTGTTCTCAGCCCCACTGCCAGAACTGGCCACAGGAGACACATGTAGGCAACATGCTGGGCCGTAGGGGACAGCTTGTGACAGCTCACGGCCCCACAACTTCTGTCTTGCTCCTCACTCAAGTAGTCCCAGAGGCTGACCCTTTCCCATGGGCCCTGCTGCTGTCTTTTCTCTGGTCTGTGAGGGACACACTGCTTCTGGAATGGATTGTCTTGTCTCCTTCTCCATCCTACCAGAACTAACTTCTTTTAGGGTAGGGGCTCTACTGGAGATTGGCTATCGCTGTGGAGATAAACTGGGCACAGGCCAGACCAGAGCCACAGGGGTGTCTGCCAGTATAAACCCAATTCCTGTAAGAGGGCCACTTGGTCACTGGTGGACACTTTAGGCATCAGGCCACCTGAAGGGCAAAGTGTCCTGTGAAAGACACTGCACACACCCATGCCACGCGCCTGAGCTCCCTCAGCACAGGGCCAGAGTTCACAGCCACTCTCTGGAGAGATACCTCAGGACAAATTAGCCTAAAGCACGACGTGGGGGGGGGACTTTTAAAGGGTACAGAGTTTCTTTTTGGGGTGATTAAAATGTTCTGAAATTGAAAAATGTTCTAAAATACTCCATACTCAACATACTAAAAAACATTAAAATTGTCCAATTTTTTTTCTTGTGATTCTGGGGATGGAACTCAGGGTGTCTCACATTCTAGGTAAGTGCTCTGCCCTGAGCTCCACCCCAGCCCTGTTCACTGTGTTAAATTGGTGAATTGTAACTTTGAATAGATTTAATCTCAATAAAGCCATTCCCCCAAATATTAGCCACAGTGATACCCTGGGAAGCAAGCACACTGGGAACTGCAGAAGCACAGGCAGAAGTCCTCCTGGTGGTAGACGGGTCGAGGTCCACTGTGAACTGGTAGAGCCCAGTCAATATCCATGACACCACAGCTTGGCCCATGTACATTTGGGACTGGAGGCAGGTTGGTGTTCCAATCACGTTAGGATTGATTCTGTTCCACAGGGATGTGTGGACATAGCCTGGTTTGATGGAGGCTCCATTCCATGGAAGGAAGAGGGACACTCAGAAGGTATTACAACTGCAATTTTATTTTCTTTTGTGAAAATAAACAACAGGGAGTTTAAATTGCTCCAAAACCCATAAAAACAAAATGAAATACACACAGAGAAAGCACGTGAGGTGACGGGGAGGGCAGAGGGTCTTCTGGCTTTGGCAGATTGTGCTGGCGAGAGCCCAGGTGACAGCAGCTGGGCCAAGGGGTGGGGGGGACAACGGACAGGGACCTCTTCCTGGGAAGTGGCAAGCACCTGGAGTCCCTTTCAGTGCAGGGGTGGGGACGTCTCAGTGGAACTCCTTCCCCTGGCTGTGGGGGTGGTAGGGGCTCTGCAGTGCCAAGCCCCGGGGGCGGGAGCAGGGGTGCTGATGCAAACAGATCAGGCCCAGGTGTCTTGGCACATGGTCCCAGCCCTACTAGAGAATGCAACTGCAGGCTGAGCTTGTGATGGCACATGGTCCCAGCCCTGGTAGAGGATGGGAGAGCGACTGCAGGCTGAGCTTGTGACGAGATCATGGGCTGGGCAACGGGAGAGGCAGGATGGTCGAGATGGAGGCCCTGGGCGAGCCCTCGGGGCACTGGCAACCATGGGGATGTCCGGATACGGAGGTGAGGAGGTGAGGAGAGTGTGGACAGCGAGGAGCAGGAAGAGGCAGTGGAGGGCAACTTCTGCCCGGTGCACCCACCGCAGCACAGGAGAGCAACACTACTAAGGTGTTCTTTCTTGTGAAGTTTTGTTTTGTTTTGTTTGTTTTTTAAAAAAGCCTGAAGGTCGGCTACTGGTTACACCTATAAAACGTAAAGTGCTGTTGGTACCAGTCACTCTACTGAACAGTCCAGAGTGGTCAAATATTGACCAATAAAGTTTCCTTGTTTTTCTTTTGAGTTGTTTCTCCTCGATGAGTCACAGGAAAGCTTAGTGGGCAGACTTAGTGACCAAGGAGAGAGGCTGGGCCTGTAGCACAGGGAGGGCCTGGTGGGCGTGGAGTGTGGCAGGGAAGGATGGGGGAGAGGTCAGCAGAGCCGCAGGCATGGACCCCAGGGGCAGGGGCCGGGACAAGAGGGGCGGCTGGCTGCCCATCTGGCCAGAGGAGCTGGCTGCAGCCTTCGCAGAAAGGAAGGCTGCCGAATGGAGAGCCAGCTGGGCCCGGGTCTCAGGCTTGGTGGTGAGGGAGAGGGGCTGGGCCTGCTCTGAGTGGGTGGCCGCAGGGGCAGCTGGTGAGGCCAAGGCTGCGGAGGGGGTTGCAGGGGAGTCCAGCATGCTGCCGTGGGAAGAGGCAGGGCTGTCGCAGGGCTTCTCAGGAGGCAGGTACTGGATGCATGGCTTCTTACTCTTGGAGACCAGAGCACCTAGGAAGAAAGGTGAGAGCGTGAGCAGCAGTGGTCTGGGTGGGTAGAGGCTGAGGTGCCAGCCAGCTATGTGCAGCTGGCCCTCTGGTTCCCCGGGCTCCGCATTTGTGGGCTCAACCAACGGTGCACAGGAAATACTCAGGAAAGTTCTGCACCGCACCTAGCATGTAGACCCTTCTCCTCTGCCCTGCTCCCTGAACAGTGCAGCATTTACAGGGCAGTGGACTTGCTGGGTGTCCCAGGTCACCTAGAGACGATATAAAGTGTACAGGAGGATGTGTGTGGGCTGACCAAAGCACTGTGGATGTTGAAAGCCATTGTACGCTTGTACTGGCAGGAACACGAGAGGAGTGTGGCTAAATACTTTCATAGGGGAAGCTTCTCTGTGCTAGGTGATATTTTGGGTTAAAAATCTCTAAGTGGCTCTGAAACCAAACTGTTTCTTCTGGTGTGCAGCCAGAGAAACGTGGGAGGCAGCCCAGATCTACTGGGTCTGCTGATGAGTGGCGTGGCAGTCTGTGCCGTGCTGTCTTCCCGAGGGCATTTCCGGGGTGATTTCAACCACGTTCATTTTTGCCTTCTGCACCAACCCTAGAACCTCGCCCCCAAGATGCCACTCAGCTGACCTGAAAAGTGCCTGGGCTTTGAAGAGACAAAGTCCCAGGACTCACCGTCTGCCTCCTGCACTTGCTGCTGCGACTGTGCCTGAGACAGCTGCTTTTCTCTCTTCCTCTTCTTTTTCTTACCCTGAAAAATATGGCAGAAGAAGAGCTGAGTCAGGACAGAATAAGAGCAGCCTGGCAGGGGAGTGCAGGTCAGGGAAGCCGTATGGGGGGAGGGGAGATGCCCTCCTTCCCACTCAGGGGAGCACCCATCATTCTTGGAAGGCCTTGACCCCTGCTCCTCGAGGTGGTTTTTCCATCTCTGTTCCTAGAACAGTGGTCCTCAATCTCTTTAGAAGGGTCCCAGTTGCCTCTGAAAATCTGACGTAGCTATGAATCCTCTTACCACAAAAAAAGCCAAAAGGAACGTACATACAAAAGTCTGTCCAGCTTGAGGAAGTATACAGACCTCTCTGAGGCCCACACACGGGTCTCTGAGACCTGTATGAGGAGCTCGTGTCTGGAGACCCTCTTGGTGCAGAGCCAGCACTGTGCCCAGTGGTAGAAATTACAGGTGGAGTCCAGTTCAAATGGGAAGGGCACAAACTTAAGTTTGTCCTCAGGCTATCTCGTGGACCTTCTGACAATTAAAACAGCTTTCTGATTTTTAGAGAAATGGGACCTTCTCCCTTGTCTTAAGAGTCCTCAATACGCAAAGTCACTTTTCTTCTCTCTGCCTCCTGCAGATGCTGCTCCTGGGGTTTGAGTGTCTCCCTGCACAGTGAGGGCACTCACGTAGTTGTCCCGGGCTGACCAGGTTGGGTAGAGCTGGGAGTGAAGATGCCGTTCCTTCCGTGCCAGCTCATAGTACTTGGCCTGTTCTTCTCGAGATAGGTTGTGCCACTGAAGGAGAGAGGGCCAGAGATGTGATCCGAGCCCACAGGGCCTGGCCCAGGCTGCCTAGGGCAGGGTAGGTCTTACCTTTCTTCCCAGGATTTGGTTGATGGCTGCGCTTTCCTTCAGGGTACACTCAGCCACCACCTTGGCCCTCATCTCCTTCATGTACAGCATGAAGGCATTCAGAGGCTTCTTCACATGGGGCTTCTTCTCCTCCTCCTTCTTCACGGTGACTGGGGATTTCCTAGGGGGGCAGGTAGCTGCAGGTCAGCACCCTTACCTGGGTCCGGCTCCCCAGCCCTGCCAGCACAGAGAGCAGCTTGGATGCTAATTTCCGTCACCCACGGCTGCTGCAGCCCCTGAACATCTTCCTCCCACAGTTCCCAACCTCCGAATAACCCCAATACCAAATTCTCTGCAAGTCCACCTGATGATCTCCTGGCAAAGGGACAGAGGGTGGGGAGAGCTGCTGCCTCTCAGGTGGGACCCTCTGGGCAGAAGTGGGACTCTCTTGCCAGCACACTACCCCTCTGGCTTTCCAGTCCTGGGAAGGAGGGGCCTCTGCTCCTCAGTTCTGCCATTGCTGCTGCCAGGAGTCCTTGAATGTACTGTCTGCTCTCATAGCCTCACAAATGTGGGCACAAGAGGGCGGGGAAGGGAAGCTAAAAACCACACTGGGGCCTCTTTCAGCCTCCAGAACCTGTCTGCACCACTTTCCTTTATGTGATAAGAGGTGCAGGAGGTCTTGAAGGAAGGGAACACAGATGATGAAGGGGATGGTCCCAAGGGAGGCCCTGGGTTACTGGACAGGGTGACACCAGGAGGGAAACAAATGTCATTCCCCACCCAGGCTGCTGTCACTTACGCACTGGCTGCGGGGCTCAGACGGGGGGCTGCTGGTTCCTGCTTCACAATGGGGGAGACGATGGCTGGGTGGGGGATCCCTGAGGTGGGCAGGCCAGGATGGGCGGGAGCCACCATGTGAGGGGAGAACCGGCTGGAGACCAGGCTGTGCACCCGGGGAAAGCAAAGACAGGAACACAGGTGAGCATGCCACTTGGACAACCTGTGGCTTCTTCCCCAGGGCATGAACAACCCCTGCTGGGCAGAGATGGAGAGTGGAAGGGCACTGGTTGTCTTCTGGAAAAATCAGATTTGGGAACACCTAATGACACTCCCCTGTCCCAACACACAGGTCAGCCAAATCTGGTGCTGGACACAGGTGGGTTGAAAAACAAAGAAGTTGCCCAGTGTGGTGGTGCAGGCCTGTAAACCCAGAGACTATGGTGAGTTCAAAGCCAGCCTCAGCAACCTGGTGAGGCCCTTAAGCAACTTAGAGAAACATTGTCTCAAAATAAAAAACCAAAAGGACTGGGATGTGGCTCTGTGGTCAAGCATCCCTGGGTTCAATCCCTGGTACTAAAAACAAACAAAAAGCAAAAATTGTGTGGGATGAGGGCAGGGTGCAGGAGGAACTGACTCCGCCCTGGGTTTTGCAAAGGGCAGAGTGCAGAAGGGGCTGACTCCGCCCCAGGTTGTAGGAGGACAGGGGCCTGGGAGCAGGCTGGGTTGTGCAGAAGGTGGGGCACAGGAGCAGGCTCCGCCCTGGGTTGCAGAGGGAGGGGCACAGCCTCCTGTGTGGGTAGTACTCCCTGCACCATTGGAGGACCCATTTACCAGGTAGCCAGGTAGAATGACCAGTGGGACAGAAATTGCCTTTTACGGTCTCCTGACATCATCTCAAGAAAAATGAATCTCAAGGCAGGAGGGTAGGGGGCTGTGAGATTCTCAGAGAGATGGGAGCCAATAAACCTGTGGCTTCCACCTCCTGGGGCTGGAGAGGGAGCTCGAGGCAGGCTATCCAAGAAAGAGCGGAGTTGGGGGTGGCCTCATGCCTTCTCATCAGCTGACAAGGGAAGGCTGGGCCTGTTCAGGCGAGGCACTGACATCGCTTCGAGCTCAAGGCCCAGCCTAGGACTCACCTGGACATGGAGGCGTTCATGGCGAGGGCGGGGTACGGGTGCCGAAAGCCACCGGGAGGAAGGGAGTACATGGGCTGTCCTTGCCTGCAGGGGCCAGGGACAAGGACATCTGCTCAGCTCTTGGTAAAGTTCATGCGGGGGTGATGGGCTAGGGGAGGCACAGGACAGGAGCAAGGAGGTCTGTGGAGAGGATGAGGGTAAGAAGGCCGCGGCTTTCCTTACTGTGGGACGAGCCAGCCGAGGGGGTGGGGGATTTGTCCAACAGCTCCAGGAGACAGCGGGTAATACGGTGAGAGCTCCGATGGGTGAGGGGGCCGAGGGATTCCTGCTTCCCAAGAGCCATGTGTCAGACTGGCCTCACCCACCCCGGCAGCTTAAAAAGCATCAGGAACACCCCTCCTGCCCCATTGCGCTCTGATGCTCCCTCCCCTTGGCCAGCCAGTTGGGGCTGACTCATCTGCTCTGTATCTCCTGGGTCCAGTCTCTGGGTCGCAGTAGTTTCCCACTGGATGGACACCACCAGCATCTTTAAGGGTACCAGGAAGTCCTGACAGAAAGCCCCGACATCCCGAGTCATCAGTTAACTGACTTTTAGAAAATCTGCCTCATTTCCAGAGAAATAAACTTTGGATTTCTTTTTCGCTTGGGTGTGTGGAGCTGGGGATTGGACCCAAGGCTTTTCTTGAGGTAGCCACACCCTAGCCCTAAACTCTAGATTTCTATTCCACATTTGCCCTCATTATCTACAACTTTAGGAATCATTATTTCTCCCAAGTTGGATCCAAACCTGCTTTGAGCCATGACTGTCATAGAGCCTGTGGCTCCCTGGGTGACTCCTTCCTGTGCCTCACCTTACTGGTTCAGGTGATTCTACCTGAATGCTCCCAGACTAGGCACAGGTTGTGGTTCAGGGAGTCAGAGCCTGCAGCTGGCTGGACTTTGACAGAGCAACCCAGATATTCACTGTGGGGCCAGGCCCTGTGTCCTAAGATGGCCCGAGGTCAGCCCAGGAGAAAGCAGAGCAGGCTAAAGGAGCGAGTGGGTCATGAGACTCCTGCAAACTGGGGATACCAATTGAATGAAGGTCTGCCTCATTTGAAGCTACAATGTCCCCAAAGAAAAAGCCCATCAGAGCGCTACTTGTGTGCCGACACCTCACCTGTCTTTGGATCAATCTCCGGGGAGAGGTGCGTGGGAGGGGAGCCAGGGGAGAAGTGGTCCCGGCTGTAGGTGATGAGGGGCGTCAACGGGTGCATATGATGCGGATGCTGAACAACAGGGACTTTATTAGACTGAAAGACAGAGAAGAGAGACTGGGACCAGCTGCCTGCGAGCTGGGAGTAAGCCAGTTGTTATTTCCTAAGTAGAGTGCATGCCAGGTGACATTCCATTCAGTCCTCACCACAGCCTTGGAGAGGAGGAAGCCACAGGATGAGAGGGGGTCACACCCTCCCAGAGACCTTGCCCAAAGCACCTGTCCTCACCCCTTTGTCCTCACCCCTTCGCCCGTACTCTATGGCGCTATATGTTGGTGGCTCAGTTATTGAGGGTGCTGGGTAATCTCAGTAACTCTGAAAGGGCTCTAGCCCTTGTCTCACATGGCAAGAAGCTGTATCACCCCGACACGAGGAAACAGATCAGGAAGGTTAGGTGACTAGACCCAGGCACAGAGCAAGCAAGCAATAGAAGTGGGCTCCCCTCACACTATGTGGCTCTGCCAAACCAGAGTGCTTTTCCCCACACCAGTGGCCTCCCAAGAACCCGCGCAAACATCTGTCAGGGAGAAGGGACAGTTATGTATCTATTGGTAGTGGGGAATGAACCCAGGCTGCTTTACCACTGAGCTATATGCCCAGTCCTTTTGCCTTTTTTGGTAGCAGGGATTAAATTCAGGGGCACGCACTGGACCACTGAGCCACATCCCTAGCCTCACCCCCTTTTTGTATTTTATTTAGAGACAGGGTCTCACTGAATTGCTTAGAGCCTTGATTTTTGCTGAGGCTGATTTTGAACTCATGATCCTCCTGTCTCAGCCTCCTGAGCTGGTGGGATTACAGGTGTGTGCCATGTGCCTGGCTTACTTTTTATTTTGAGACAGGGTCTCACTAAGTGGCTGAGGCTGGCCTTAAATTTGCAATTCTCCAGCCTCAGCCTCGAGTCAATGGGATATAGGCATGGCCACTGTATCCAGCAACATTCAGTTTTTTTCTTTTTCTTTTATTTATTTAAAGGTGAACAAGTTATAAGTGGAGGAGTTTTTTACAAAAGAGATTTGTAAAAGAGATGATCTGGAGGTAGCCCTGGGGCTAGAACTCTAGACAGCTGTTCTGCATGTCTGAATCTTTTGACTGTGGATTCTAAGCCTTTATTCCTTTCATAGGATGTGTGTTTGCTCATAATGCAAACACATGTGCACTCCCTAAGTGCCCATGCGGACAACTGGACAACCACAGAGAACAGTCACCAGGGGGTGGGCACAGGACCCGCTGGTGGGAACACCCTCCACCTTCCCCTCATCAACTTCCTGTTCCCTGGAGTGGACTCATGTGATGCTGCACAACAATTTAAAACATTTTCTTCCTACTGTTGTCACCTGTTCACTTACTGGTTGTTGTCAATGTCTCTACACACAAGAACATATAACACAAAGGAAAGTATAAAAAATAATTCTAGGATCACTTTCTAGGAACTCAATGCATCTAAATGATGTATTTGGGTTTCTTGGAAACAACTTGGTCAAAATAATGATTTTGGTGTAAAAAAATGCAGCAGAATTCCCAGACAGAAAGTAAGTGATAAAAGTGATAATTACACAGAAAATATATATATATATATATATATATATATATATATATTTTTTTTTTTTTTTTTTTTAAGTGCTAGGGATTGAACCCGGGGCCTTGAGCACTTAAGTGATCTGCCACTGAGCTACATTCCCAGGTTTTTTTTTTTTTTTTTAAAGAGAGAGAGAGAATTTTTTAATATTTATTTTTTAGTTTTTTCGGCAGACACAACATCTTTGTTTGTATGTGGTGCTGAGGATGGAACCCGGGCCGCACGCATGCCAGGCGAGTACACTACCGCTTGAACCACATCCCCAGCTCCCATTCCCAGGTCTTTATTTTTTTTATTTTGATATAGAGACTTGCTAAGTTGTAGAGGCTGACCTCAAACTTGAGATCCTCATGTCTTGGCCTCATGAGTTGCTGGCATTACAGGTGACAGTTAAAAAAATACATAAATTATCACTTTAAAAAAAGATTAGTGGGTGTGAGGTGCACCCTTGTAAATCCATTGACTCAGGAGCCTGATGTAGGAGGATCGCAAGTTCGAAGCCAGACTCTCAGCCACTTAGTGAGACCCTGTCTCAAAGAAAAAAAAAATAAGGCTGGGGATATGAGTGATAAAGCACCTCTGGGTTCAATCCCCAGTACAAAAACAAAAGAACAAAAAACAAACAATAACAACAACAAAAAAATTAAATAGTAACACATCAAAATGTGAACAATAGTTATGTTGGAGATAGAACTGAGTGGTTTTTATTTTTTAAAAGAATTTACCTTTATTTTTTTATTAGTATTGAGGATTAGACCCAGTACCTCACCCATGCTAGGCAAGTGCTCTACCACTGAGCCACAACCCCAGTCCATGAGTGATTCTTATTTTCATGTCTATATTTTCCTATTTTACTTTATTACCTAAAAACATATACTTTGATAATGTTGGCCAAACTGTATTGTTATATTATGTGTATGTAACAACAAATCCCACCATCATGTACAATTGTAATACACAAATAAAAATATATCGAAAGGGGCTGGAGTTGTAGCTGATAGTGGCGTACTTCCCTAGCATGTGTGAGGCACATAAAAATAAATAAAATAAAGGTATGGTGTCCATCTACAACTAAAATATATATATATGATAGTATATAAGAAAAGGGAAAAATTAAAAGAGTAAAAAAGAATATAAAAAATTCAAAGTATTGAATAGCACAAATTTTCTAAGAACTACAAGCTACATCAGAAAGTACATTTAGAAAACACAATCACCATTTAATCTGCTCATCATTTTGGTACCTTCTGCTGTTGAGACCGCCCACCCATGGTGCTTGACACTTATCCAGCTCATCCTGAGCACTTTGCAGCATCACGTGCGGTTGAGCTGGGTCTTGGCAGCTGTGGCAAACAGCACTAGCCCTGGCCCACTCTTAGCAAGCCTGAGGCCCAGGTGGGCTCACCCATAGGCTGAGTTACCACAGCTCCCCACTAGGTGTCGCCAGGGTCCGGAGAGTGAGCTAGGAGAGGCGGCAGGCAGATAAGTCAGGACTCCTCTAGAGGCCAGCCAGGGCGGGTCTATCAGGCTGCTATCACAGTGAAGGTCCTGCCCTGTGCCTGCTCAGCTGCCCCCAGGGGCAGGACATCCACAGCGTGAACTCGGGCCGAGGGGTAGGAGTACACACTCTTCTAGTGAGCGAGTGGCCCAGTCCAGATCTTTGTGCCCAGAGAGAGCGAGCGCCTCAACGCCATCTGGGACCCAGTTTATTCCTGAAGTCATGAGGGACAACTACTTCTGGTCCAGGCATCTGTGGTCCAGTTCATCTGTATTTAGAACTATCCAAGCCAAAGCTCTTTAAATCCCTGGCTCCCAGGGATGTGGCCCCTTTCCCACCCCTCAGGACTTACTCTGAAGCCAAAGGAAAGGTGACTGCGCAGGGCTCCGGGCCACCCTGACCTGCTGCCTGCCCCCCTTCAGCAGCCTACTGGGAGTCCTCCACAAAGCCACCTGAAGGGCCTGTGCTTTTCTCTTAACCCAGCTCCAGAGATCAGAGGTAAAAGGGTGTGTCAAAGGAGGTAAGCCTCACAAGGAAGCCACGGGCTCAACAGTAGCCTGCTTGGGGGACATAGGCCAGTGGACTGATGAAGACGAATGTCCCCTCACAGCCAGTCTTCCACTACCAGTGAAGAGGATGTTCTCTTCTCTCCACGGGGGGCTGGGGGGGTGCTTGCCACTGAGCCACACCCTCACCCCTTTTTGTTTTTATTGCCAGACAGGGTCTCACTTACTTGCCTAGGCTGGCCTTGAACTTGTGATCCTCCTACCTCAGCCTCCTGGGTGGCTGGGATCCCAGGCATGACCGCCACGCCTGGCCTCCAGCTTCTTCATCAGTGTGACCAGTGGCACAAATTTTATTTTCCACAACATCAAGTCAATTCTGCTGTATGCAGAGATTAATGAGCTGGGAGATGTGAATAAGAATTTCAGAGGGGCCAAAGCTCAGTAGTAGAAACTAAGAGAAGGACTGACGTGGGTGAAAAGTCACCGATGCCAGTTGACCCAGGGCCTCAGTGTGCTGCAAGCACTTGCTCCTCACCAAGGAGAAGACAGCACTGCAGAGAAGTCGCACCCCTAACCAAGCATGCAGCCAACATCTCCCCCTCTGGTCGGATGGGCAGGGCAGGACAGGGTGCAACATAGCCATTGCTGCTCCTGGCCAGAAAGCATGGCCTGAGTAGGAGTGGGCGGAGACTCAGCAAGGCCTGGGGAGGGGTACTCTGCAAGATGGCTGGCCGTACCTCTCGAAAACCCAGAAGGTCAAGAAGGGAAGGGGAGGATAAGGAACTTTGCTGAGACCAAAGACACTGTCCACTGCAGTGTAGGAGCCTGGCCAGACACACACCAGGGCTGACACAGGCCGACCTCCCAGTCTACCTGGCAGTGCGTGGGCAGGTAAGGGGAAATGTTAGCGTGTCTTTCTTGATTCTGAAACTGTACTGTGCTCATGTTAAGAGAACATCTTTGTTCTTAAGAAATTATACATATATATTTTTCAGTACTGGGATTGAAGCCAGGGTGCTCTACCAATGTGCTCCATTCCTAGCCCTTCTTGCTTTTTGAGACAAGGTCCTGCTGAGTCGTCCAGCTGGCCCCAAACCTTCTACCCGCCTTCCTCAGAATCCAGAATAGCTGGGGTCACAGGTGCGCCAGCCCCTCTAGCACGGGGTATAGTTTTTAAAGGAAAAGGCCAGCGCACATCTTAATTTGAGAGCTGCATGCCAGGCCGCGCTGGTCTCATGGCGGGAACTGAGGAGGGGAGATGTGGTCCTTAGGGAGCGTCAGGCACGGGCTTGGCAGCCAGCAGTGTGACAGGAAGCTCTGCACTCTGCTTCTGAGAACCACCCAGTGATGCTCCCACACTGAAATGGAGCCATTGCAGACAGTGGCCCTGCAGGAGGTTCTGAGTTGTCCCCAGCCAGCAGCAGCTGCACCACCTGGGACTTACTGGAATGCCAATTCCCAGGTCCCGTCCCACCCAGACCGACTGAATTAAACTCCAAGAGTGGAGCCCAGGAGAGTGTGCGCACTGCAGTCAAGGGCTCCAAGCCCAGGCCCCTGCTCGTGCAGGCCAGTACTCCACCAGGCGGAGGTGTGTGTTACTGAGCTCTCTAGAAGATTCTGGTGGCTGCTGAAGACAGGGCCACTGTCCTAGAAGCCAAGCTGGAATTGCAGGGAGTGTCCCTGACCCCGTTCTCAGGCCACACCTGCTTCCATCAGCAGCCTCAGGGGTGGGGTCCCAGATCTTTGGCCTAAGGAGCCCCTCTGTGCTGGTTCCAACACCTGCTCAAGAGGGTGAGTCCCTGCTTGGTGCAGAAGGACCTGAGATACTGCCAGAGGGTCTTCCTAGTGCCGAGGAATGGCAGTAGTAGCTCTAATCTTGATCTTGCTGAAGACACTAAAATTTGGCAGAAAGTAAATGAGAACCATTGTTGATATCTGTAATAACTTATTACTGTTCAGAGAATGTTCCAGAAAGAATTCTAAATGCTGAAGGAGATTGATAAATCAAGATGTGGTGACACGAGTGACAGTTTGAGATTTATTTATAACCCTTCCTTCCCTTCCCATTGATATTAGGCTGTCTTAAAGCCAGATTTAAAGTTAGGTAGTCAGTGTAGTTAGGTTGGAATGTTAGTGAAGCCCAGGAAACAGCCCCCAACAGATTTGAAGATAGCCCATCCCAAAGAAATGTTAATGAACAGCAAACTTGACTGGGAAGTGCCCAGATTACTTCTTTGGCCCACCTGTGTCCCAACCCTTCTGGACCTTCCCACCTACATTCCATCACCAAAAACTATAAAAAGGGGAACACATTCGCCCTTCAACGGATTCCACCTCTTGGGTCCCCTTCTTCCTTCGGGAGAAGTCTTTTCTGCTGTCCTTTAATAAACTTCTAATTTTCCACTCTGACCTTGCCTCGGCGTGCTTCTCTGGTGTTATTCTTCAACATTGGGGAAGCAAGGACTCGTCACCAGTCAACAGCAGTAACACTCTGACCAGGGGAACATGAGCAGGTGACAGGAAGTGTTAAAGATGCTTTCCTTCTTGTGTGTCTGCCACATGAGAAGGGGCAGACACTGGTTCCGGGTTTGGAAGCCACGTGGAGGAAAGCTGAATCTTATTCTTACCCTACAAGAGCCACTCCGCTGACTCATACACCAGAAACAGAAGTGCTTGTTGGAAGTGTGGGGAGAGATATTTGACAAATTTTATTGTTGTATTGTGTGCATGTATAAATATGTAACAACATATCCCATTATGTACAACATTATGTACAACTCTAATGCACCAATACAAAAATAAGAGCTGGCATTGTGGTGCACGACTGTCATCCCAGCCACTCTGGAGGTTGTGATAGTAGGGTCACAAGTTCAAAGCCAGCCTCAGCAAAAGTGAGGCGCTAAGCAACTTAGTGAGACACTGTCTCTAAATGAAATACAAAATAGGGCTGGGAATATGGCTCAGTGGTGGAATGCCCCTGAGTTCAATCCCAGGTACCCAAGAACAACAACAAAAAATTAGGGGGTGGGGGAAAAAAGCACTTGTCATTGCAAGCCATGGAATCATTTGTTACACAGCACTTGTCAAGGAAATAGCTGACAATTTATAAATTCTGCAAAGATTTCCAAAAACATTTTTTGGAAAATACAAAAAAGTATAATGAATGACACCCCAACCCCAATTTTCAACCTATAATTAATTGGTTCTTATAATTTTTTTTTTTTGTTATATTCTTTTTACTCAAAAAAGCACAGAGGGGCTCTGAGGTAGAGCGCTCGCCTAGCACGTGTGAGGCACTGGGCTCAAACCTCACCACCACATAAAGATAAAAAGGGCTGGGTGTGTGTCTTAAGTTGACTGTTGAGGGAAACATGGAGGTGGCAGGTGTGTCTAGTGGGGCTTCAGAAACAGAAGCAGGACATGCTGTTGGACACTGGCAGGACTCTGGTGACACTGGCTCCACAGTGGCCAGGACCTGGCTGGAAGGGTACTGTGTTCTGGTGTAACAGGTGGAGCTCTGAGTGATGGATTTGAGAACTTAGCAGAGGGGGTTTTCTAAGCACCGTGCTGAAGGTGTGGCTTGGTTTTTCTTCCCCACCTCACAGTAAAACGTGAGAGAAAGATAAATTGAAGGAATTTTTATTCAAGAAGGAACCAGAACTTGAAGATTTGGAAATTCTCAGCCTATTCTTATGGCAAAAAAAGGGAGACAGTGTATTCTGCAGAGAACACCCAGGGAATGGCTGGACAGTCGCCTGGCAGATCGTGGGTGTGACCTGTGGCCCGGAGACCATCTCAACACCTCTTGGGCTGGGAAAAGGATAGGGCCAAATGACGGAAGGCTGTCAGGCTTTGGGGACTGCCTAGGACGGGCCATGGCCACCTGGCTGTGAACCAAAGGGAGGAAGGACCTGAGGGCTGGGGGGAGAGGGTGTACTGGGGCATTGGCCTCCAGAACACAGCCCTCCCTTCACTGGACAACCTGACAGGTGCAGGGTAGGGAACTGAGCCTGATGTGGTCTCTGTTGGCTGTATGCTGGAAGGGCCTGTGTTGGCAAGGCCTGGCCAGGCACAGTGCTCCAGGGAGGGAGTGGAGGGGGCAGGGGACAGCACCCGCAGCAGCCAGGGTCTGTCCACAGGGTGGATAAACTGTGAGCAGCGAGGTTAGTGATCCTGTACTGGAAATAGTTATTTATGAAATATCCTTGTTCCTGGGTTTTCAGAGCTGCCTAGAACAGTAGAAATACAAGAAGCAGTGACCGAACTCCAGCTGCCCTCTGGATAATGGCCGGTTCATGCACAAGTCCTCATGGACACCCCACCTGACCCACGTAGCCTCCCTGGATACCTGGCAGTTTTCCTCATCTGCCTCCTTCCCAGGTCAGACCTCTTATTAAACCATTTTACCCCTGATTCTCTAGCAAATTCCCATCATCCAGTGTCTAATTTCTCTAAACCATCCAGGGTCCAACCTGCCACCTCCCAGAGGCCTGCCCAGGAGGCTGGGGTGCCTCGGGGCCTCCCTCCACTCTGCCTCCACCTGCAAAGAGCAATCCCTGCAGAGTCTCAGTTCTGGCTGCCCCTGAGGATCCCTTAGGATTCCCTGGGGAGCTTAAAACCCTAGGACACCAGCCCCACCCCAGACCAATTAAATCCTGTCCTTGGGGGATCAGAGCTGAATTCTATGGGCTCATTATCTCTGTTACCTTTGCTGTCTGTCCATTTGTTCTGGTGCCTAATTCAGGCGAGCATTACCTCTTAGTTTAGCTAATTAACCGGGATTTTTAATTGCTCATTCCCTTTTGGATGGATTTCTTAACACTGCAGTGGCAGTCTAGTCTGCTGGCGGTGGAGCCCCATGTGGGAGCAAGCGCTGGGGATGAGACCTACTCTGTGAGGCTGAAGCTGAGCTCATTAGGACACTCACTTCACACAACAGCTCTGGAGCGGTCCCTCTAGCCCCCCTTAGTAGATGAGGAAACTGAGGCAAAGAGAGGTGATGCCATATGCCTGAAGCTGCCCAGGAAAGCGGTGGGGCAGGCTTAAAGCCACTGTGTTTCCAGCCTGGCCCACATCCTCCTCCCATGCACGCGCCCTCAAATTGGGAGTGTGCGGCTCTCACTCTAAAGCTCCAAGCACAGAGTCCCAAGGTAACGCTGGGGTCCCCTCCCGCAAAGGCCCTCAGGTCCCGAGCCCCGTGGGCTTTGAGGGATGCTTCACTGCTAGGCCTGACCACAGTGCAACACCCATTAACAGTTGGTGCTTTTCTGCTCTCAGTCAAAATGAGGGTCCCCTCTGCAGCTGGTGGGGCACTGCTGTCAGCAGAGCTCACTCTGCAGCGGCCAGGTGTGTGCAGCTGCAACCTCGGGGGTAGAATCTTTGGAAGGTTCAGGAGTTTCATGTATTTTTCTGACTTACCCTGAGACAGTTAGTGGTGAGGAGCTGATTTACTGGAGGCAAAGGATCTAGAAAGGAAACGAAAGCCTAGAAAAGTCAGGAACTGATGGGAGAATGACACAGCGTCTCAGGGGCAATGAAAAGCACAGAAAGGAGCCAGCACTCTCAGATGCCACCACCGAAAGCAGGGGGGGGGGGCGGGACTCAGCTGGCAGGGGCAGGGCTGAGCCGGGCTGCAGCGGTGCCCAGAGAAAACACACAGCCAGGGAAGGTGGCAAGGACTGGAGGGAACAGCCTCTTGCTCACAGTGGCAGGGCAGGACACAGCACAAGCCTTGATTTTTCAGAGATGGGTTGTTCTGTGCAATAGGAAGGATGGGAAACCCGGAGCCCATGTGTCAGTTTTTAAAGGGAAATCGTGTCTTCTTAAAAGCACCCAGAGCCAGGCATGGTGGTGCACTGGTAATCTCAGTGACTCAGGAGGCTGAAAGAGGAGCATTGGCAAGTTTGAGACCAGCCTGGGCAACTTAGTGAAGCCCTAAGCAACTTAGTGAAAACCTGTCCCAAAATAAAAAATAAAAAGGGTTAGGGATGTGGCTCAGCACTCCTGGGTCCAATCCCCAGTATCTGAAGAAATAAGTGAAGCCAAGGAGCGACAACATGCTGAGAGACCTTAGGTGGACAGAAGAGAGAAGAACAGGCCCCGAAGTCTCAGATCTGCAGCAGGGGACTGGGAGCAGGTGGAGGCAGGATGGCTGGGCAGGGGGAAAGTCAGTAGGTGGGTAGATGGGGTGGAATCCTCCACTGAGGCCACTCAGGCCACTAGAGGGCACCCGGACCTCATATTCATCACCCCAAGAGGGACTCTGGGGCTAGCTGGGGCCAGAGCTGTCAGCCTGGCCTAACCCGAGAGCTTTTCAATGGGCTGCTCTGTCACCAGGGTGGGCATGCCAGGGCTGTCTGGGTTGCTCACTGGCCCTACACAGATCCCCGACCCAGATGCAGATGCTACCAGGACAGGGGACTGCTGGGCTCTGACACTGCAGGCTGTCCCAGAGGGCTGGAAGCTGCACAGGCTCACAGCGCCACCATTCCATTCTCTGTATATCCATCCTCTCTCAGGCTGACTGACTTTGATGAGGGAGGATTAGCAGCGCATCCTAACCTGTCTTGGGAGAGGAAGGATTGTGCCTGAGTTTGCTTTGAGGCACTCTGTGGTAGGTGGGTGTGGGGTTCCTTATATAAGGTGCTCTACTTTCATGTGTCTTTAAAATTTTCTGAGATTTCCCGATCACCACCTGTCACCTCGCCTGCCTCACAGCTAGCAAGGGGTATTGTCGAAGCCCTGGTCTCCAATCTGTACCATGGCCACGTGGAGGCAGAGCAGGTCCCTGGCTACACCTCTGAGGTTCTGGGACTCAGAGTGTGGAGGCCCACCTCTGGCTGATGGTGAGGAGCCTGGACTCAAGGAGCTCAAGTGTGGGAATAGCAGGGTAAGGGTGAGGCTCAGCATCTGCTCTGCCCTGGATACCAGCCCCCGCATCTCCTGAGGAGCTGAAACCTGCTTAGACTGGACCCCACTGAGCTTTTGTGAACACATCTTAGTGGATCATTTCCTGCGGTGGTTTTGAGAAGAGGCCCAGGCGGTTCTGATTGAGATGCAATAGGTCAGAAAGGACCCCCTTGCCCATGTGACCTAGCTGCAGGATCCAGCGCATTGGCAAGGATCTGAGACAGGTATTTCAGAGGAGCCAGGTGAGCAGCAGGGGCCCATCAGTGTGCCAATCACAGTGCCAGGGCATGGAGAGGACACGACCTCACTGTCAGCCCCACTGTGCCCCTGCACTGGAGGAAGCTCAGTGAGCCCCCGTCAGCTTCCCGGAGCTGCAGGGAGAAGGGGACTGGATGAGGACTGGGGGCCCCTTTAGTGCTTTAGGGTGGAATGAACTTACCAAGTGTGCGGGAGATGGCGACCTGGTGTCCTTGACTGTGGAACTGGGGGGCACATCGAGGAGGGGCCATTTCATGTGCAGGTACTGCATGGGGAGGAAAGATAACACAGCTGGTGAGGGGGGTGCCCAGTGAGAAAGAAGCAGCCCTGCGGTGGGGTCCCTGTGGTGCAGGAGGCCATGCATCCCAGCCCCCAGCCCTTTCTGCTTCAGTCATGGGACAAGCCGGTCCCATTGAGGAGCAGAGGCCCCCCAGGTGGCCATCCTGCCGGCCTGTTCCCATCTCTTGCAGCTTCATCCAATGCTCCCGAAGAAAAAACTCAGCAGAAGTAGCTGGTGAACAAATGAATAAAACCACCTGCTAAACTCGCAGCCCACGGGGTTTCTCGATCATCCAAGAGTTTGCTGAGCTTTTTTTGGTTTTCTCACCCTTAAAAAGATCACCAGTACCTGCCCACCTTGTGTCACTGCAAAACACTCAAACTCAGCAGTAAATACCCTATACAAACACACACACGTGCACATATGCACACACACATGCGTGTACACAGTGCTCTATTCCAGGGAAAGTCTCCCTCCACTTGGGGTGGTGCAGCCTTGGCCTGGAGCAGAGAGCGGGCAGCAGGCAGGGTCCCTGGGAAGAGCCATCTGGACTCCGAGGCCAGCACACAGGGCTTCTCCTCTGTCCACCTGCCATGTGACTCGGAGCCTGTTTCTTCATCTGAAGGGGAGCTGTTGTCCTTGACTGCAGGTTGTGCGGGAGGGACAGTGTGGGGGCTAAGCAGGAGGGAGACCTTCAGTAGGTGTCCTCTTCCACCAGGACAGGTAGCCTGGGGCAGCAGCCCAGCAAGGCAGCCTCCCTGCAGGGTTCTCAAAGCCACCTGGAGAATGGAAGCTCTGACAGGAAGTGGTGACTCCAGGAAATTTCAGGAAACCTGTGGGGTGGGCACAGAGGCTGGGCCCTTGGAGCCCTGCACAGGGAGTCCAGCCCAATCCCCATCTCCTGCTGACCATCTTCTTCCTCCTTCCCACCCCGCCCACCTTGTCCTACCCAGAACCCACACTTCCTGAACAAATTAACTGGGATTGCAATGCTCATGGCAAGGTGAAGGCACTGGACAAATACTGTCATCAGTAGTTAAATCTCCCCAGCGAACGGTGCCAGTGCCTCATTTGCGATTTTCAAAGCCCATTCACACATCAGTTTGGGGCAGGGGCAGACTCCAGACCCCACACTCTTCACAGCACCGATGCCGATGCCCATCCCAACGCTTCCTTTGCTCTGCTGGGGTCTCTCAGCTTTCTTGCTGCCACCCAGACGTGAGGGGACATGCAAGCACCAGCATTCTGTGGGGATGCTCGAGGTCACCAGAGCTTATGCTCAAGGCCACCAGAGCTTTTGCCCAAGGACCAGCTGTGTGCTAGCGCATCCTGGAAGCAACCATCCAACATCGGTGTTAGAAGGCCCAGCCTGCCAGCATGAGACACAGGGAAAGGGAGCCCTCAGGCCACAAGCCAGGTCACAGGCGTGGCTCAGGGAGTCTGAGATCAGTCTGGGTTGGAACTAGGGCTTGGGGTCTTGAGTGACGCTGGCAGCAGTACTGGGTTTCTCAGCCTTGGCACCACTGGCGTTGGGCTGGGTAGTCCCTCTGCCGTAGGCGACAGTGCTGAAACATGAGTAGCGCTTTGGCCTCCACCTACTGGAGGGTGGTAGCCTCCTGCCCAGTGTGATAGCCAAAGACGTCTTGGACGTTGCCAAAGGTCCCCGGGGCAGGGAGGCTATGCCGATTCCCTGAGACCCATGGGGTTTGTCTGCCAGGCTCTGGGATGTCAGGCACACACACGCGTGTGAACACGCACCTAATGGTAAAGGGCTCTGGCAACAGCTAGGATCTAGGGTTGCTTGCCATGTGCCTGGTGTCTCACCCATCTAATGCGGGGTCTTGAACTTTAGGGGGAGGAGACCACCCCAGCCTCTTCTCCCCTCGGGTCCAGACTCACATGCTGAGTGTACCCGAGTCCCAGGAGCCTGCAGGGTGGGTGACAATCTGAAGCCCTGCCCACCACTGAAGAGCAGTCCCTTATAGGTGTGTCCCCCAGTGTGGGAAGATAGTAGTGTTGGCTCTGGGGTGTCATGCAGAGAGGACGTGTCCTGGGTTAGCAGTGTGCCTTTTCAAGGGTTTGCAATGCATGCTGGGGTGGGGTGCAGTGACCTATAGGACGGGAGGCCTTGCAGCTGAGGAGAGGTGCACTGCAGGGGTGGTGAGCGCCCCAGGACCAGCATCTGGGCAACAGGAGTGGCAGCGCTCACTGCACCTCCCACCTCAGGTGAGGACACCGAGGTGGCGGGGCTGTTCTGGGGTCCTAGGTCAGGCTTGTCCAAGGCCAGGAGATGAAGCTCCCTCTGCTGGTGATTCTCACAAAGGTCAGCCACTCATTCACGGAGCTATTGCTCCTGTCCTTGGGGATTAAGTGACATGTGGCTGAACTCAGATTCTTTGCTAGTAACAGAATGTGGCCAAGGAAAGTTGCTGGATTCTCTGAGCCCTCGGGTGTCCATGCAACTGGTTCCTGCAGGCTTG